>NW_027590358.1:0-300000 GCF_964213995.1 Mustelus asterias | reverse complement strand
CAATGGGACAACACATTGAACGGAATCCTTCATTAATAGAAGAGGGGAATCCCTCCAGGCACACTAATCGGATCCATGGAGACTCACATCAATTCCAGTCACTAAACAAACAGCTTCACTTAACCCCCTTCAATCCAACAGTTTTGATATCCAAAGTAGAACAGTTACAGCCTCGAAGGGGTGTTGAGGTTCAGGGAGGTATGGAAAGTTGGAAATAATGTAGGGTCAATATTAATTCGATTTAGCAGAGATCACTCTGCTAGTGTTAATTTCAAGACGACGAGAATACAAAAGCAGGGGTGTACTGCTGAGGGTTTATAAGACACTGGTCTGACCGCATTCAGAATATTGTTCGCAATTTTGGTCCCCGTATCTAAGGAAGGATGTGCTGGCCTTGGAGAGGGTCCAGAGCAGGTTCACAAGAATGATCCGGGGAATGAAAGACTTGACGCATGAGGAGCGTCTGAGGACTGGGGGTCCATATTCGATGCAGTTTGGAAGTATGAGGAAGGGGATAACATTGAAACTTACAGAATAATGAAAGGCCTGGATAGAGTGCACTTGGGGAAGATGTTTCCATGAGTCGGGGAGACTTGGACCCGAGGGCACAGACTCAGAGGAAAGGGACGGCCCTATAGAAATGTGATGTGGAGATGGCGGTGTTGGACTGGGGTGTGCGCAGTAAGAAGTCTCACAACACCAGTTTCCCACTCACCTGATGAAGGAGCAGCATTCCGGAAGCTCGTGATTCCAAATAAACCTGTGGGACTTTAACCTGCTGTTGTGAGACTTCTTACTTCAGAACTGAGACGAGGAGGAATTTCTTCAGCCAGAGGGTGGTGAATCTGTGGAATTCATTGCCACACAAGGCTGTGGAGGCCAGATCATGGACTGTATTTAATAAAGAGATAAATAGGTTCTTGACTGGTACAGCGATCAAGGGTTACGGGGAGAAAGCAGGAGAATGGGTTTGAGAAACTTATCAGCCAGAATTGAATGGTGGAGCCGGCTTGACGGGCCCAATGGCCTCATTCTGCTCTTATATCTTATTGTCTTCTGGGTATCATGGTCGTGGTTTTTAGATGAAGTTAACGTCAATCAGGGTTGATACAGTCTGCTTAATCCAGGTTGTAGCAGATCTTATGTACAGCTCATGGACAGAACAATCTTAGTATAGGACTTCACACGGATCAAACTCTCAGCATGACGTACAGTACAGTCTTAGCTCGAGTCATCAGATAGAACTATCTCTCAGTGTTATGTACAGTACAATCTGAGGCTTCAGAAGAGCTTTCTCTCAGTGTTATGTACAGTACAATCTGAGGCTTCAGACAGAACTAACTCTCAGTGTTATGTACAGTACAATCTGCGGCTTCAGAAGAACTATCTCTCAGTGTTATGTACAGTACAATCTGAGGCTTCAGATAGAATTATCTCTCAGTGTTATGTACAGTTCAATCTGAGTCTTCAGACAGAACTAACTCTCAGTGTTATGTACAGTACAATCTGAGGCTTCAGGAGAACTTTCTCTCAGTGCTACGTGCAGTAAAATCTGAGGCTTCTGATCTGAAGTAGCCATTTTCCAAAAGCCATATTTTTATTGTCTCATCAATATTCACCTCATTAAACATATTCATTTATTGGACTGATTTGCACCATTCATAACGTGCCCACAATGCAGAGGGGAACACCCGAATGGACATTCGTTTAAATCCCCATCTGCACAGCTGGGAGACCTTTAATTTCAAAGCCGACAAAAGCTCCTTATTCTGCCCAGCAACAGCACGAAGCTGCATTTTAAACCGGCCTTTGGCCAGAAGATCGGGATATCTGCGAGTCAAGGCCTGGAGTGGGTTATATGGCATAACCCGACTGTCAATAAAATATTACAGGAATAAAATGGCCAAGGCAGGCAGAGAAACTTAATAAACTAGGATAAAAAGAATAAAAGATTAGATTAAATCCCCCTACAAACAGCAGGACAAAATGACATTAACACCTAATCTCACAAGCATAGAATACAGACACAAAACAGTCGAGATCGATTGAGATAAGGGGACACGTCGAGAGGATAATGGGAAACACATTAAAACACCGGGGCAAGAAAAGGCAGTCCCATTAACACGGACACACACCATACAGATGCAAATTGACAAGTCTCTCAGGGAACTTCCTGACCAGACAAGCCACTTTATAAGTATTGTAAAAATGTATGAGCAAATGTTCCCCCTCGAATTTGGATTCCTATAAATATCCAGAGCAAATGTATAACTATTGAAATCAACGTGGCCAAGCACTGTTTCTAAGCTGGCTAAGGGGGTCTCCCTGGGTTCCCAGTAATTGTACAATAAAGAAAAACGCTTTGAACATTGCCTTGCGACTCGACTTCCTTGAATGCACTGGTGCAAGGGATTTTTCCCGACAACAAATGGCGTAGTCGGCAGGATTTGATATCTGACTTCTGACGGGTGGCCACGGTCTGGAAGCCGGGATCAAATTTAAACGAATTTGGTAAAAATCCAGAGCAGTCAAGGGCGAGTACAAGTCTCCGTTCGAAGTGAGGTACCTTTAAGGGTTAGGGTTTGTCTGTTTTAAATATTGTTGTCTTGTTGAACTGTATAATCTTGCCTCAGTTTTTAAAATTGAAACAGAATTCTGCACTAAAGAGGTATAGGTCAGAACGACCGTGTGGAAGAAGGTAAGTAACTTTACCAGTGGTAAGGGTAACAGGTTTTGGGTATTTGATAACGGGAATAAGGAATTAAGACTAATATAAAGATAAGAACCGCATGCAGAACTAATTGGTGTAAGTAACCCAGGATTGTAAACGAAACCGCTGTCTGTGCCAAGGCAATAGGACAAGGGAGTGCTTGATTCAAGGTGCCCCACCCTAAACTGGACGTTAAGAGGAGAAATCTCCCACGCTAAGGTTGGGTTATGAGGGTGGGCGCTAAGAGGCACAGGCACTCAGGGTGCAAGGCACGGACAGTGTAAATCGGGTAACAACACAGACTCTGAAGGGACGAACAACCTCAGAGTCGATACAGTTACTAATTATAACAGGGGCTTTGATAACAGATACATATGTGTAAGTGTTGAGGAAGAGGGGACCCGATCCATCCTGACCAAGAGACACGGCGACGGAGAATCCATTAGGGACCCGGGCGGAGTTTGATAACCTTGTTCGTCTGTAGGGAACACCACAGTCCATAGCAGGGTACCAGGGAGCTGAGACTCCCTTTTTGGGGTAACGGATGAACCTTGCTAGTGGAGGTGGTGGCCAAGCGGGAGGCGTTGTACTTAAAGGGGCTGGGGACAGGGGCCGACAAACCCACTAAAAGACCAGCACACATCCCAATAAGACAACACAAAATAGACCAAGCGTGAGGTGTCAGGAATAGTTGGGGGAGCAAAGGAGAAGTGACCCACTGGGACCCCACTACGAGACCCTACAGCGATACAGACGGTGCTGGAGCAGTATCAGTGACAGGAGATAAGAGAGAGAGAGAGTTGGGGCACTTTTACTGTTGGAACCAGCATACGGGGGTTGCAGAACTGCTAGACAGAAAAATGGCAGACCACGTTATTGAGGGAGAAACTGCTGTAGCTCTCATTTTTCAGTATCTGTTAGCCAGAGAAGCGATTGTTGGAAAGATGAAACGGAACGGGTGGAACGCATCACAAACTTTAGAAGATCAGAGAAAGGGGGTAGACGGAGTTAAACGGGACAAAACAAAAGTAATGGGAGTCATGTTAGTGACCCAGTTAGCTGGACTAATTGAGAAGGTAAATGCCTCCATGGAGGAGAGACACAAAGAGACAGAACAAATTAAGGTATTGCAGGAGAGAGTGAGGGAATTAGAACACAGAAGCCACACTGCGGAGAAAACGCAGAGATCAGAGGAAACGGACCCTCGGCCCTCATACGAGTCAGTGCAGAAACATACAACCGCTCCAGTATCAGAAGGAGACATAAAAAATTATAATCTAGCGCCAGTAACAGAGGAGGGACGTTAGCACAACCAAAAGCAACCTATAAGCCTTTTACCCCAGGGGAAAGGCAGCAGATTATGGCATCCCTGGGGAAGTTAAAACCCAGAAGCGCAAACCTGGGATTTTGGGGCGAATTAGATTCACTCTGGGTAGGACACCAGTTACATTTAAGGGACATACACCAGCTGGTCAGGGCAGCCTGTCCAGTGGATAAATGGAGGTTGGTGGCAGGAGGGCCAGTGGCCCAAGCAGCACAGGACTATAATGGAGGAAGGTGGACACATGCCATTGCTCCAACGGCTGAGATAGACGACCAGCAGGCACCCTTCATATTATATAAGACCGAAATCCAACGGGTCTTGGGGAACTCCCCCACTAATTGGAGTAGGATCACAAATACTAAACAAGGACAGGGGGAAAGTGCATCGGAATTTGGAGAGAGATTATTCCAGGTATATAGGGAATGTTCAGGACAGGACAATGTGGATAGGAGAAACAGGGCTTTTAACCAGGGATTCAAGGACGGGCTATCAGAGGTACACCAAGAAATCCTTAAGATGGGGGTGATAGCATCCCAAGACTATGACGAGCTAGTCGAGTGGGCTAGCGGGATAAACGAAGGGAAGGTTGCCCAGGCAAAGCCCAGACGAGAGAGAACTGGAACCCCCCATAACGGAGATAAGGGGAGAACCGGGCTCAGCTGCTACACATGTGGCCAGCCAGGGCATATGGCTAGATTCTGCAGGGGAGCACCATTCAAAGGGAAACCCGAGAATGGCGGGCCCCGCTGTGACCACTGCCACAGGGCAGGGCACACCGAGGCAACATGTTGGGGGAAACATGGGAGACCCCAAGACAACTATAGACCAACCCCGGGGGCACCACATTCCCGGAATCCACTCGGGTGACTAGAAGAGACCCCAAACCAGGGAGATGGGAGACAAAAGAGGATTAGTGTAGCCACGCCCACAGAAGATAGTGAATCCCGACAAAAGCCGGTGTCCGTCCACCCCACTTATCGACCAACACTGGTCGAAATCTCACAACCCGTAGCTCCCATCCAAAACAGGAAAGAGGGGGAGAGAATATATGTAGAAGCCTTGGTAGGGGGTAGGGAATGCCACATGTTAGTAGATACGGGGGCAGCCATATCAATTACAAACCTACCCCTGCCACTGACCAACAAAAGAATACACATAACCGGGGTAGGGGGAGAGAGAATACCCGCCTATCTTAGCGAAACCACACTAGTAGAAATCAACCACAAGTATATTCCAATGCAATTTTACATTTGTCAGAATAATGAGGGCACAATCATGGGGAACGATTTAATGAGGGAATACCAGGTGCTGATAGATTGTGGGAAAGGGAAACTAATTTGGCCACAACCTGACAGTAGGAAGACCGGAATAGGGACATTAGCTAGCCACCTGGGGACGGTTGGGGTAGCCACCATCGTGGCCCGAGATTGGGATCAGGATAAAGAAGGGTTCGGAGCCATCTGCGCTTCCATTCCCGAAGCCTGGGCTCGGACGAAATTAGATACCGGACTAACCGACACAGAACCGATAAAAGTCCCAGGACCGGAACACAAGCCCCACCGACAATACCCTATCAAGAGAGAAGCGCAAGGGGCAGTAGTAGAAATAGTTAAGGGTTTAATAGAAAAGGGAATCCTCAGGGAAACCACCAGTACGCCCACATGGCCAGTTATAAAACCTGACGGGAGCTACAGGCTCACCATCGATTCCACAGGTTTGAACAAGGTAACACCTAAATTACACCCCATTGTGGCAAACACCTCGACTATTTTAAACGGATTGGCACAAGACCACAAAATTTTCACGGTGCTAGATATGGCAAATGGGTTCTGGTCCCTTCCACTGGACATAGAATCCCAAAACAAATTCGCCTTCACTGTGGGAGAGAAACAGTATACATGGACTCGCCTCCCACAGGGATTTCATAACAGTCCTGTCATATTTCACAGAACAATGAGCGATATCCTGAGTAGGGTGAAATTGCATGAGGACAATACGGTCCTCCAGTATGTGGACGATGTGTTAATAGCGTCCAAAACAGAAGAAGGGCACAAGGCAGCCCTGTATGCAGTACTAGAAGGATTGGCAAAAGCCGGGCTGAAAGTCAGCCCACATAAGGCACAAATTGCAAAACCCCAGGTCCTGTACTTAGGACACCTAATTTCCCAGGGAATTAAAGAAATGCCCGCAGATCGCAAAACCGCCATTAAAGAAATGCCGCGACCAGTTACAGTAAGAGGGGTCCGAACAGTTTTAGGACTATTCAATTACAGTAGGAGTTTTATCCCTGACTTCGCAAGAATCGCGGAGCCAATTCAGAGACTAGTGAAGGGAGGAAAGCCAGCCTTGGAAAGTATAGAGTGGGGACAAGAGCAAGAGACAGCATATGCAGAGTTGAAAGCTAGGTTAGTTTCAGCCCCAGGGCTGGGACTGCCAGATGGAAGCAAGAAGTTCCACATCTTCTGTGACAACCAGGACGGCTTCTATTCTGCCGTAGTGGCACAGACTCATGGCGATAGAAAGAGACCCGTAGGGTATTATTCAACGGCTGAGGGACCAGTAGTCACCGGGATGCCCAGGTGCATAGCCGCCCTAGATTGTGCAGCATGGGCTGTGAGGATAAGTGAGCCCATTGTCATGACAGGAGATATTGTGCTACACACAAAACATACATTGGTAGAAACGCTAAACACGGGCAAACTCAAAACAGTCTCAAATATAAGGAGGGCCAGGTGGGAGGCCACACTCCGACCACCTAACAAGTCAGTCACCATCATTAGGGACACGGGAGAAAACCCCGCGGAAGGGATTTTAGACATTGGGGAAGCGCACAGCTGTGGAGAAATTGACGAAGATAACAAGGAAGGAAAGATTAGAGACGAACCCCTTCCAACAGCAAATAAGACCTTCTATGTGGATGGGTCCCGCAAATATGTATCCGGATCACCAAGGACAGGGTGGGCAGTAGTAGACCAGAACCTGGAAACCCTAGAATCAGGACGGATCGACGTGGGTCAGTCCGCTCAGGTAGCAGAATTAGTTGCCCTCACCCAAGCCTTAAGATTAGCAGCAGGGAAAGCAGTCAATGTGTATACAGACAGCCAATACGCGTTTGGTGTGATCCATGATTACATGTCTGCATGGGGGAGAAGGGGGTTCATTACTACAGGAGGTACCCCCATTAAACACCAACAGCAGATTAGGGCGCTGCTAGCAGCTAATGAACAGCCTCCAGAGGCTGCAGTAATTAAAATAAAAGCCCACCAGCGGGAACCCGGAAGGGACACCCCGGGGTGGATTCATTTCAAAGGGAATCAAGCCGCAGACACAGCGGCACAGCAAGCACTAGAAAACAGCGACATTAAAAGCCTGCCCCTTGCAGCGATAGTGGTAGAACCGGAAGAAATTGACATACAGAAATTACATGGGGACATTCCCCAACAAGAACGAGATAGATGGGAGGAGCTGGGCGCAGTTAAAGGGGCTGACGGGGTGTGGAGAAAAGATGACCGGGTATTGGCACCAGGATGTATCCAGAACACATTACTGGAACTACACCACGGACTTCCCCATACAGGCAGGGATGCAATGATAAAGAGCCTGGGGAGAGAGTGGTGGTGGAAAGGATTGGGACGGGATGTGGCCGCATACTGCCGCAGATGCACTATATGTGCACAGCACAACCCCGGGAAGCCCATAAAGGTAAAGATGGGACACCAACCCAGACCAAAGGGACCCTGGGAACAGATACAAATGGACTTCATAGGACCATTGCCCCCCTCTCACGGGAAAACATACTGCCTGGTAATAGTAGATCAATTCACCAGGTGGGTAGAAGCGTTCCCCACAACCAATTGTACAGCCCTAACGGTAGCCAGGATTTTGGCAGCTGAAGTCATTCCCCGATGGGGGATGCCAATTCAAGTTGATTCGGACCAGGGAACACATTTCACAGGAAAGGTTATGAAAAACATTTGCCAACTATTAGGAATAAAACAGAAATTTCACATCCCCTATCACCCACAAAGTTCCGGGATGGTGGAGGGGATGAATCGGACTCTAAAAATAACCATGGCAAAAGCAATGCAATCCTCAGGTAGAAATTGGACAGAAGTCCTACCTGCAGTTCTGATGAGGCTTAGGGCGACCACAAATCGAACTACCGGCTTGACCCCATACGAGCTGATGACCGGGCAAGCAATGCACTTAACCGAAAACATTATTACAGGCTGGACAGATGTGGGTCCGATAAAGGATAAGGTCCGTCAATACATCCGAGACCTTAGCACCCAATTGAAGGGGATGCGCCGGTCCGTAACTTTTAATCAGGCACAGGTCGATACAGAGGAGGACTCAGAAATATTACCAGAGGTCCCAAAAGCCGGGAGCCGGGTATTAACAAAAGTGCTTCCTGCAAAACCAGGATTTGCCCCAAGATGGCACGGACCTTACGAGGTCATTATTAGCGGAGATATCTGTGCCTGTATAGATATAAGGGGACAGGGGGTCTGGAAACATTGGACCCAATTAAAGCTGTATGAAGACAAATAAACTAAAGATACCGTTTTCGTTCGTTCAAATTCCACAGGAACCAGGACCTGATCTACTGTCAAGACGTCGGAACAAACTACTTTTAATTTGATTGCCTGTTTATTTTCTGTATATGCTATAACTGTAAAAATACTTGTTAAAAAAAACGATATGGGAACAGGGACATATTTGATGATAACCATGACCATTGTAAATATGCTCCAACACATGGGGGTTAGGGGAGCAGAACCCCCAATCATGGAAGAAAACCTATTCCTGAAAACACACATCCAGATCTATGGGAATAGGACCGCTTGTTACCCTTCAGTGCGATCAGTAAACTCCCTATTCATCGCAACACCAGGGTGGCTCCCACAAGAGTTATTCACTATTGACACATCGGGGGCACCCTGCAAGGAACATATTGGGTACTTTAAACAAGGGATACAAGGAAGGTGTGTAGAGCTCACTGAGCCGGGAATTCTAGGGGGGATGGGACCCCAACGGGAGGAGACACATGGGAACTACCCACAATGTTTTAAGGGAGAGGGATGGGGGTGCGTGCATGCCTTTGTCCCTAAAAATGATTCGTGCGCTGAGGCACATTGTACTCTCCAGGAGTGCCGGGTCCGGGAAGGACACTTCACTTGTGACTGCAAGCAACAAAAATGCATTGCAGTCACCGCGGGTAGGCAGCTTATGTGTGGCAAGTGCAACGGCACCCACGTAAGCTCAGCCTCGGGGACATACCCATTTGATTCTCACCAAGGGGTACAATCAAGTGGACAGTCCGGGGGGAGGGAAGGTGCCACAGCATGGGACCATTTGGTCAAACGACCCCAGGGTAATGCATGTTATCGGGTTAAAGAAGGTTATGTGTTTTTATTCAAAAATGTATACATGACGGCCACAGACAGGCCTCCAAGGTTCTTTTCCGTCGGGACAATCAGACCTCTCACGGTTCCGTGCCCAAGCGAAGGGCATGTCCAGAAACGCATAGTGACCAGGGCCATCAGCGCAGCATTCTGCGCCGACTGGCAGGCCCCTGTCACATTAGGATCTTCTTTGGGGTATGGATTTCTGGGGACACTATCCCTCGGGGGCGCCGCAGGGGTGATCAGTGCCAGTAATAGGAATTTCTTCATATGTGGACTTACCATCTTAGGAAACAACACCCTACAAGCACTGGGTGCAATTGACCAAGAACTCGCAGAACTCAGACTATACACACAGTAAACGAGATATGCAGTAGACTATCAGCTAGCCAGACAAGGACGGGTATGCACCATCATCAAAGGAAAATGCATCACATATGTACACGACGAGACATTAAAATAAGCAGCAGACATGTCCGGGATACAAAAGCAATTGGATAGCTTTAAACAGGGATTTACAGGGACTGATGGGTGGTTAAGGTGGCTGTTTTACCCAGTTTGGGGCGCATACATTATGAAGGGATTAATTGTAATAGTAGCCATCCTGTTCACACTCTGCCTGGGCCTAACCTGTATTAAGGTGATATGTGCAAATATTGCATCAAGAATGCTACCCACTGCCAGGATTGTAGGCCTATAGCCACCAGGAGTAGGCGCTATAGTGCGGATGACCGGGCCTTCATTCGGTCCGAGGTACAACGGTTGCTCCGGGAAGGGGTTATCCAGGCCAGCACCAGCCCCTGGAGGGCGCAAGTGGTCGTAGTTAAATCGGGGGAGAAACACCGCATGGTGATTGACTACAGCCAGACCATAAATAGGTATACCCAACTAGATGCGTATCCTCTTCCCCGTATCGCGGAAATAGTCAACCGCATCACGCACTATCGGGTTTTCTCGACGATCGATTTGAAATCGGCTTACCACCAGCTCCCTATCCGCTCGGAGGATCGCCCATATACTGCCTTTGAGGCGGATGGCCGCCTCTACCAGTTCCTCCGAGTCCCCTTTGGTGTCACCAATGGGGTCTCAGTCTTCCAACGGGCCATGGATCAAATGGTGGACCAGCACAGACGACGGGCCACTTTCCCGTATCTGGATAACGTCACCATCTGCGGCCATGACCTGCAGGATCATGATGCCAACCTACAAAAATTCCTTCGTACGGCCACTCTCCTGAATCTGACATATAACGATGCGAAGTGTGTTTTCCGGACACGCCGCCTCGCCATCCTTGGGTACGTGAAAGAAAATGGTGTCCTTGGTCCCGACCCAGCCCGTATGCGTCCCCTTATGCAGCTTCCCCTCCCTACTACCCTCAAAGCATTGAGGAGATGCCTGGGCTTCTTCTCCTACTATGCCCAGTGGGTTCCCCGTTATGCGGATAAAGCCCGTCCGCTCCTAAAATCGAATTCTTTTCCCCTGGCGGAGGAGGCCTGTCGGGCCTTCGACGACATCAAAGCGGACATTGCGAAGGCCGCGATGCACACTGTGGACGAATCCATCCCATTCCAAGTGGAAAGTGATGCGTCTGACTTTGCCCCAGCCGCCACCCTTAACTAGAGGGGCCGTCCGGTGGCCTTCTTTTCCCAGACCTTACAAGGCCCTGAGATTCGACACTCCTCGGTCGAGAAGGAGGCCCAGGCCATCATGGAAGCCGTCCGGCACTGGCGCCATTATCTTGCGGGCCAACGATTCACCTTAATTACGGACCAGTGGTCAGTTGCCTTCCTGTTTAACACCAGGCAAAAGGGCAAGATTAAGAATGACAAGATCTTGCGGTGGATGACTGAGCGCTCCACCTACAGATATGACATCATGTACCGGCCTGGGAAGCTCAATGAGCCCCCCAATGCCCTGTCCCGTGGATCATGTGCCAGCGCCCAACTAGACCAGCTACAGTCCCTCCATAACGACTTCTGTCACCCAGGTGTCACCAGATCTTTCCACTTTGTCAAGTCCCGTAACCTGCTTTACTCCCTCGAGGAAGTCCGGACGATTACCAGGCAATGCAGGGTCTGCGCTGAGTGCAAACCGCAGTTCTACCGGCCAGGTAGGGCGCACCTTGTAAAGGCCACTCGCGCGTTCGAGCGCCTTAGCATTGATTTTAAAGGCCCCCTCCCCTCCTCTAACCGCAATGTTTATTTCCTGAATATCATTGATGAATACTCACGTTTCCCTTTTGCCTTCCCCTGCTCGGACATGACCACGGCTACAGTGATTCGGACCCTGACCTCGCTCTTCACCCTGTTCGGCTTCCCAGCCTATGTCCATAGCGATCGTGGTTCCTCTTTCATGATTGACGAGCTGAGGCAGTACCTGCTCGCCAAAGGCGTTGCCTCCAGCCGCACCACTAGCTATAACCCCAGGGGCAATGGTCAAGTAGAGCGGGAGAACGCAACCGTCTGGAAGGCCGTTCTATTAGCGTTACGGTCTAGGAGCCTTCCAGTCAGCCGTTGGCAAGACGTCCTTCCGGACGCATTACATTCCATTAGGTCACTCCTCTGCACAGCGACCAATACGACCCCTCACGAGCGGATGTTTTCGTTTCCCAGGAAGTCCTCCTCGGGTACTTCGCTCCCGGATTGGCTGATGTCCCCGGGACCCGTCCTGCTTCGGAAGCATGTCCGGACCCATAAGGCAGATCCCTTGGTCGAGGAGGTCCAACTGCTCCACGCTAATCCCCAATATGCTTACGTAGCGTACCCTGATGGGCGGGAGGACACGGTTTCTGTCCGTGACTTGGCACCCGCGGGTGCCCCGGAGGTCACCACGTCCTTCCGCCCCACGGTCCCTGGTGTCATCCATTCGGAGACTGCTATGCCTCTTCCTCCCTCAGTCCCTGTCCCCAATGTAGTGCGCCCAGAGCCTGTTGCGGCCCCCCACCCCCCGGCTCCGGTTCCCACTGTTCCCCATACGCCACCAGGGCCACTGCTCACACCTCTCGCCCCTATGTACAGCTCGCTTGAGTCGCCGGAGCCGTCGCCACGCAGTACACGACGACTGGACGGGACGACGGATCAGTCCGCTTCACATCACCCAGCGCCTTCTCTCGACGCTCACTGTGCGGAGCCTGGGCCGACATCGCTCCCTGCTCGGACGACTCTGCGACCTGCACTACCACGATCGCGATGGCGGATTAAGCCACCGGTTCGTCTGGACTTGTAATATTGTTTCCGCTTCACCCCCGTGTTGTTTTTTAAAAGGAAGGGGTGAATGTGATGGACCTCAGTTGTGCCTTTGTCCTATATGGACCACCGTTGTGTGTGCTTGTCATACCTGGACACATCCCCTTCCAGTTTGGGCCCTCCCCTCAGCACCGAGTATAAAGGTGGCTGTCTCCTCCCCCTTGTTCAGTCCAGGTTGGTTATTTGTTGGGATCTGCTCCTGATTCTGTTGTGAATAACAGCCTACACTTATATTGGCACACCGGTAGTCTTTCGCCTTATTGATAGCGCATCACAGACTATATCAACCCTGATTGACGTTAACTTCATCTAAAAACCACGACCATGATACCCAGAAGACAATACGATATAAGAGCAGAATGAGGCCATTCGGCCCGTCGAGCCGGCTCCACCATTCAATTCTGGCTGATAAGTTTCTCAAACCCATTCTCCTGCTTTCTCCCCGTAACTCTTGATCGCTGTACCAGTCAAGAACCTATTTATCTCTTTATTAAATACAGTCAATGATCTGCCCTCCACAGCCTTGTGTGGCAATGAATTCCACAGATTCACCACCCTCTGGCTGAAGAAATTCCTCCTCGTCTCAGTTCTGAAGGAAGAAGTCTCTCAACAGCAGGTTAAAGTCCCACAGGTTTATTTGGAATCACGAGCTTTCGGAACGCTGCTCCTTCATCAGGTGAGTGGGAAGCTGGTGTTGTGAGACTTCTTACTGCGCACACGCCAGTCCAACACGGCCATCTCCACAACACATTTCTAAATGGCCGTCCCTTCCCTCTGAGTCTGTGCCCTCGGGTCCAAGTCTCCCCGACTAATGGAAACATCTTCCCCAAGTGCACTCGATCCAGGCCTTTCATTATTCTGTAAGTTTCAATGTTATCCCCTTCCTCATACTTCCAAACTGCATCGAGTATGGACCCCCAGTCCTCAGACGCTCCTCATGCGTCAAGTCTTTCATTCCCCGGATCATTCTTGTGAACCTGCTCTGGGCCCTCTCCAAGGCCAGCACATCCTTCCTTAGATACGGGGACCAAAATTGCTGACAATATTCTGAATGCGGTCAGACCAGTGTCTTATAAACCCTCAACAGTACACCCCTGCTTTTGTATTCTCGTCGTCTTGAAATTAACACCAGCAGAGTGATCTCTGCTATATCGAATTAATATTGACCCGACATTATTTCCAACTTTCCATACCTCATTGACCCTCAACACCCCATCGAGGCTGTAACTGTTCTACGTTTGGGATAAAAAGTGTTGGATTGAAGGGGGTTAAGTGAAGCTGTTTGTTTAGTGACTGGAATTGATGTGAGTCTCCATGGATCCGATTAGTGTGCCTGGAGGGATTCCCCTCTTCTATTAATAAGGGATTCCGTTCAATGTGTTGTCCCATTGAGTCAGCGGGAGCGGCAACTCCGACACCAACAGAGATCAGCGGCTGTGGAGAGAGAGGGAGGGAGAGGAGAGATCAGAATCTGGGAGCAATGGATTGGAGTCTTCCAACAATGGATCAGAACAGAGTCATAGAGTCATAGAGGTTTACAGCATGGAAACAGGCCATTCGGCCCAACTTGTCCATGCCACCCTTTTTTTTAAACTCATAAACTAACCCCAATTGCCCTCATTTGGCCCATATCCTTCTATTCCCATGTAACTATCTAAATGCTTTTTAAAAGACAAAATTGGACCCGCCTCTACTACTACATCTGGCAGCTTGTTCCAGACACTCACCACCCTCTGTGTGAAAAACATTGCCCCTCTGGACACTTTTCTATCTCCCCCCCCCCCCCCTCACCTTAATCCTGTGCCCTCTCGAATCTGAGAACAATGAAGCGGAATGTTCCAACCAAGGACAGGAGTTTATTCTATTGGAGTTCTCAGTTTACTGATTATTGGTGGACATCAGCTGATCGGATTGAATATCTACTGAGGGTGATTGAATGTATTTACTATCCCCTCCTGGCGATTGTTGGTGTTCCGGGTAAGTCTCTGGCTGGAATTGTACCGGCCCGACCGCCACTGGAATCAGAGCAGGCGAGGGGCGGAGAATGGGAAGGTCTGTTGAACACGGGTGGGATTTTGCAGCTTGGGGAAGAGTGAGGCTGGAAAGTCCCGTCCCCTGTGTCCAGTTCCTAATTCTAGAAAGGCTGCTTAACTGTATTGATTTTCTTGTCATTTCCTGTACTGGGTTTGCTGCTCTTGTTGAATCTCTGTATCCGGTTATTAATTCTTTCAGCCACTGACAATTGTCTCAGGGTCAATGGGCTGGGATGTGTTCTGAGTGCTGTGACTTTCCATAGACATGTGACCTCAAACGCTATTCCTTCGTGCGTAAAAGATTGAGACAGAATCCTTTTCACCCTCTGCATATAACACCAGTTCACCCACCCAATCACCAGGCCGCAGAATCAATTTTATTGGTCACATCTGCACAGCAGGATCTCACAGAGAGAAAACATGTTTCATTAAATTTGAAATTTATTCATCAGTGTCACAAATATGCGAACATTAACATTGCAATGAAGTTACTATAAAAATCCCCAAGTCACCACACTCCAGCGCCTGTTCAGGTACACTGAGGGAGAATTCAGCACGGCCAATGCACCCAACCAGCACAACTTTCAGATATTGGGAGGAAACTGGAGCACCCGGAGGAAACCCACGCAGACATGGGGAGAACATGCAGAATCTGCACAGACAGTGGCCAAGCCTGCAATTGAACCAGGACCTCTGGTGCTGTGAGGCAGCAATGCTATCCCCTGTGCCACCACAAGCTCTCCGAGAGCAACAGGAACACAAACACACAGACGCACCCAAACACACATACATTAATACACACATTTGTTGATAGAAGCAATCAGATTTTAGACACTCCGACTCACACACAAATTCAAGAAGCAAAATTGGTGCAACACTCCAGAATACCACACACTTCGGGACACTCGTCAGGTACTCTGTTGCTCACACACAAACACGCACACACACACATGCATACTGGTACAGACAATATAGACACACGCAACACACACACGGTAGTGGGGGCAGGATAACAGCTACTCCCTGTCCATTGATGGTGGGGTGATCAAGTAAAACCACGTCCCATTTCTCACCTCTTGCAACCTTCATTTATTTATTTGTTTTTCAGATAAAATTGTGTAAAAAATCGGAGGTTTTTTTTGGCAAAACACGAAGTAGGCCCAGGAGTAGCCTGGGAGGGTTTTTGGAGGGTTTAAAAGCAGGCCGCATCTTTGAGCGGGCAGCGTCGGGAGCGGGTAGTGGAGTGAGTGGGAAGCAGAGTGAGAGCTGACGGGCTTTGGCTCATCGGGCTTCGGCGTTAACAGGCAGAGGTGGGGTAGGTTTAGACAGGTTTTTTTTTCTGTGTCATTGGAAGAAAGGGGGAATTATGATTGTGAGGCCAGTTTGTTGTTCTCAGTGTCTGATGTGGGAGGTCCTGGAGTCAGCTAGCCTCCCGGACGTCCATATCTGCGCCAGGTGCGTTGAGCTGCAGCTCTGAAGGGACCGCGTTGGGGAACTGGAACTGCAGCTCAATGACCTCCGTCTGGTTAGGAAGAATGAGGAGGTGATAGATAGGAGTTACAGGCAGGTGGTCACACCGGGGCCACAGGAGACAGACAAGTGGGTCACGGTTAGAACCATAGAACCATAGAAAATTACAGCTCAGAAACAGGCCTTTTGGCCCTTCTTGTCTGTGCTGAACCATTTTTGTGCCCAGTCCCACTGACCTGCACTTGGACCACATCCCTCCACACCCCTCTCATCCATGAACCCGTCCAAGTTTTTCTTAAAAGTTAAAAAATTTACCACTTTATCCGGCAGCTCATTCCACACTCCCACCACTCTGCGTGAAGAAGCCCCCCCTAATATTCCCTTTAAACTTTTCTCCTTTCGCCCTTAACCCATGCCCTCTGGTTTTTTTCTCCCCTAGCCTCAGCGGAAAAAGCCTGCTTGCATTCACTCAAACTATACCCATCAAAATCTTATACACCTCTATCAAATCTCCCCTCAATCTTCTACGCTCCAGGGAATAAAGTCCCAACCTATTAAATCTCTCTCTGTAACTCAGCTTCTCAAGTCCCGGCAACATCCTTGTGAACCTTCTCTGCACTCTTTCAATCTTATTCACATCCTTCCTGTAACTCGGTGACCAAAACTGTACACAATACTCCAAATTCGGCCTCACCAATGCCTTATATGACCTTACCATAACACTCCAACTTTTATACTCGATACTCCGATTTATAAAGGCCAATGTACCAAAGGCACTCTTTACGACCCTGTCCACCTATGACGTCACTTTTAGGGAATTCTGTACCTGTATTCCCAGATCCCTCTGTTCAACTGCACTCTTCAGAGTCCTACCATTTACCCTGTACGTTCTTCTTTGATTTGTCCTTCCAAAGTGCAATATCTCACACTTGTCTGCGTTAAGTTCCATTTGCCATTTTTCAGCCCATTTTTCTAGTTGGTCCAAATCCCTCTGCAAGCTTTGAAAACCTTCCTCACTGTCCACTACACCTCCAATCTTTGTGTCATCAGCAAACTTGCTGATCCAATTTACCACATTATCATCCAGATCATTGATATAGATGACAAACAACAATGGACCCAACACCGATCCCTACGGCACACCACTAGTCACAGGCCTCCACTCAGAGAAGCAATCCTCCACAACCACTCTCTGGCTTCTTCCATTGAGCCAGTGTCTTATCCAATTTACTACCTCCCCATGTATACCCAGCGACTGAACCTTCCTAACTAACCTCCCATGAGGGACCTTGTCAAAGGCCTTGCTGAAATCCAGGTAGACAACATCCACCGCCTTCCCTTCATCCACTTTCCTGGTAACCTCCTCGAAAAACTCTAATAGATTGGTCAAATATGACCTACCACGCACAAAGCCATGTTGACTCTCCCAAATAAGTCCCTGTCTATCCAAATATTTGTCGATCCTATCCCTTATCACACCTTTCAATAACTTGCCCACCACCGACGTCAAACCTACTGGCCGATAATTTCCCGGATTAGGAAGGGGAAGGGGAAAGGTCAGGTACTAGAGAGTACCCCAGTGGCTGTGCCCCTTAAAAATAAGTACTCCTGTTTAAGCACTATTGGGGGGAGCAGCCTAACTGGGGGAAGCAACAGTGGCCGTGCCTCCGGCGCAGAGTTCGGCCCGGCAGCTCAGAAGGGGAGGGAAAGGGAGGATGAGCAAACTGACCACAGCACCAAGGTACAGGGAGCCATCCACGTGGGGGGAGAAACAAAAAATGTCGTAGAAATTGGGGATAGTACACTTTTGGATGCTGTTGGGGGGGGGGGGACTTAGCAGGGATAAGCCATGGTGTACAGGTCATTGGCTCAGAGTCTGTCCTTGTGGCTCAGAAGGGAAGGGGGGAGAGGAGTAGAGGATTAGTCATTGGGGACTCCATAGTTAAAGGGACGGATAGGAGATTCTGCGGGAATGAGAGAGACTCGCGGTTGGTGTGTTGCCTCCCAGGAGCCAGAGTCCGCGATGTCTCGGATCGTGTTTTCGATATCCTTCAGGGGAGGGGGACCAGCCCCAAGTTGTGGTTCACATAGGTACTCAAGACATAGGTAGGAAAAGGGATGGGGATCTAAGGCAGAAATTCAGGGAGTTAGGGTGGAAGCTTAGGGCTAGAACAAACAAAGTTGTTATCTCTAGTTTGTTACCCGTGCCACGTGATAGTGAGGAGAGGAATAGGGAGAGAGAGCAGTTGAACACGTGGTTACACGGATGGTGCAGGAGGGAGGGATTCAGATACCTGGACAATTGGGGCTCTTTCTGGGGGAGGTGGGGCCTCTACAAACAGGATGGTCTGCACTTGAACCAGAGGGGTACCAGTATCTTGCGGGGGAAATTTGCTAATGCTCTTCGGGAGGGTTTAAACTAATTCAGCAGGGGGGTGGGTACTTGAATTGTATCTCCGGTGTACAGGAGGCTGAGAGTAGTGAGGTCATGGATGAGGTTTCAGAGTCGCAGGAGTGTACTGGCAGGCAGGAAGGTGGTTTGAAGTGTGTATACTTCAACGCCAGGAGCATCCGGAATAAGGTGGGTGAGCTTGCAGCATGGGTTGGTACCTGGGATTTCGATGTTGTGGCCATCTTGGAGACATGGATAGAGCAGGGACAGGAATGGTTGTTGCAGGTTCCAGGGTTTAGATGTTTCAGTAAGATCAGGGAAGGTGGTAAAAGAGGGGGAGGTGTGGCATTGTTAGTCAAGGACAGTATTACGGTGGCAGAAAGGACATTTGATGAGGACTCGTCTACTCAGGTAGTTTGGGCTGAGGTTAGAAACAGGAAAGGAGAGGTCACCCTGTTGGGAGTTTTTTATAGGCCTCCGAAAAGTTCCAGAGATGTAGAGGAAAAGATTGCAAAGATGATTCTGGATAGGAGCGAAAGTAACAGGGTAGTTGTACTGGGGGACTTTAACTTTACAAATATTGACTGGAAAAGCTATAGTTCGAGTACTTTAGAGGGGTCGGTTTTTGTCCAGTGTGTGCAGGAAGTCTTCCTGACGCAGTATGTAGATAGACCAACAAGAGGCGAGGCCACATTGGATTTGGTACTGGGTAATGAACCAGGCCAGGTGTTAGATTTGGAGGTAGGTGAGCACTTTGGTGACAGTGACCACAGTTCGATTACGTTTACTTTAGCAATGGAAAAGGATAGGTATATACCAAAGAGCAAGAGTTATAGCTGGGGGAAAGGAAATTATGAAGCGATTAGGTGAGATTTAGCTGGCATAGGTTGGGGAAGGAAACTGCAGGGGATGGGCACAATTGTAATGTGGAACTTGTTCAAGGAACAGCTACTACGCGTCCTTGATAAATATGTACCTGTCAGGCAGGGAGGAAGCAGACGTGTGAGGGAACCGTGGTTTACTAAGGAGGTTGAATCTCTTGTGAAGAGGAAGAAGGAGACTTATGTTAAGATGAGACGTGAAGGCTCAGTTAGGGCACTTGAGAGTTACAAGTTAGCCAGGAAGGACCTAAAGAAAGAGTTAAGAAGAGCCAGAAGGGGACATGAGAAGTCTTTGGCAGGTAGGATCAAGGAAATGCCTAAAGCTTTCTATAGGTATGTCAGGAGTATGATAATGACTAGGGTAAGATTAGGGCCAGTCAAGGACAGTAGTGGGAAGTTGTGCGTGCAGTCTGAAGAGATAGGAGAGGCACTAAATGAATATTTTTCGTCTGTATTCACAATGGAGAGGGATAGTGTTGTCGAGGGGAGTACTGAGATGCATGCTGTTGGACTGGATGGGATTGATGTTCATAAGGAGGAGGTGTTAGCAATTCTGGAAAGGGTAAAAATAGATAGGTCCCCTGGGCCAGATGGGATTTATCCTCGGATTCTCTGGGAGGCTAGAGAGGAGATTGCAGAGCCTTTGGCTTTGATCTTTGTGTCGTCATTGTCAACAGGAACAGTGCCAGAAGACTGGAGGAGAGCAAATGTTGTCCCCTTGTTCAAGAAGGGGAGTAGGGGCAACCCTGGTAATTATAGACCAGTGAGCCTTACTTCTGTTGTGGGCAAAGTATTGGAAAGGATTATAAGAGATAGGATTTATAATCACCTAGAAAGGAATAATTTGATTAGGGATAGTCAGCACGGTTTTGTGAAGGGTAGGTCGTGCCTCACAAACCTTATTGAGTTCTTTGAGAAGGTGACCAAAGAGGTGGATGAGGGTAAAGCGGTTGATGTGGTGTATATGGATTTCAGCAAAGCGTTTGATAAGGTTCCCCACGGTAAGCTTTTGCAGAAAATACGGACACATGGGATTGAGGGTGATTTAGTGGTGTGGATCAGGAATTGGCTAGCTGTAAGAAAACAAAGGGTGGTGGTTGATGGGAAATATTCATCCTGGAGTTCAGTTACTCGTGGTGTACCGCAAGGATCTGTTTTTGGGGCCACTGCTGTTTGTCATTTTATTAATGACCTGGATGAGGGCGTGGAAAGATGGATTAGTAAATTTGCGGATGACACTAAAGTCGGTGGAGTTGTAGACAGTGCGGAGGGAAGTGGCAGGTTACAGAGGGACATAGATATGCTGCAGAGCTGGGCTGAGAGGTGGCAAATGGAGTTTAATGCGGAAAAGTGTGAGGTGATTCACTTTGGAAGGAGTAACAGGAATACAGAGTACTGGGCTAATGGTAAGGTACTTGGTAGTGTGTATGAACAGAGGGATCTGGGTGTCCATGTGCATAGATCCCTGAAAGTTGGCACCCAGGTTGATAGGGTTGTTAAGAAGGCGTACGGTGTGTTAGCTTCTATTGGTAGAGGGATTGAGTTTCGGAGCCAGGAGGTCATGTTGGAACTGTACAAAACTCTGGTGCGGCCGCACTTGGAGTATTGGGTACAGTTCTGGTCGCCGTATTATAGGAAAAATGTGGAAGTGTTGGAAAGGGTGCAGAGGAGATTTACCAGGATGTTGCCTGGTATGGTGGGAAAATCGTATGAGGAAAGGCTGAGGGGCTTGAGGTTGTTTTCGTTAGAGAAAAGGTTAAGAGGTGACTTAATAGAAGCATACAAGATGACCAGAGGATTAGATAGGGTGGATAGTGAGAGCCTTTTTCCTCGGATGGTGTTGGCTAGCACGAGGGGACATAGCTTTAAATTGAGGGGTCAGAGATATAGGACAGATGCTAGAGGTAGTTTCTTTACTCAGAGAGTAGTAAGGGCGTGGAATGCCCTGCCTGCAGCAGTGGTGGACTCGTCAACATTGAGAGTGTTCAAGTGGTTATTGGATAAACATATGGATGATATTGGAATAGTGTAGATTAGAGGGGCTTTAGATTGGTACCACTGGTCGGCGCAACATCGAGGGCCGAAGGGCCTGTACTGCGCTGTAATGTTCTATGTTCTATGTTCACCGGCAATGGATAAACAGCGGATTCAGTCTCCTGCCCATTTCCGGCAAGAGGCTGAATAAATTATTTCAATTTATTTTAAAACAAATTTAAATAACGTTAGTGAGCCTGGGATGGAATTGTGCGCCACACTTGCCTTTGCAGCCTCACCGGGAGAGGTTGGGTCCGGTGAGGAAAACAGCTGGCCACATGTATGAGGACGAGTCATGATGACCTCGCCAATAGAACCGAAGGCCATTGAGGACACCGGGCAAGGTCACGGGCAAAGGTAGGTGCCCCTTGGGCAATGCCCACTGGGCAGTACCAGGGAGTGGCGCATGAGGTGTTGGGGTCTACAGGGGCGGAGCCTGAAGGTAGCGGGGCCGACACTGAACGTAGTTGCTGGGTCGGAGAGGGTCCCGTTACCAGTCTGCCCGCTGTCTGTGGGGTGGGATGGTCCCCGCTGCCAATCTGCACGTGATTGGTTTTGGTAGGAAGGGGGGCATCACTGCCTCTCTGCATGCACAGTGGGGTAGGGAGGGGGTCTCGCTGCCTCTCTGCATGGACAGTGGGGGAGGGAGGGGGTCTCGCTGCCTCTCTGCATGCACAGTGGGGTAGGGAGGGTGTTTCGCTGCCTCTCTGCATGAACAGTGGGGTAGGGAGGGGTCTCGCTGCCTGTCTGCATGCACAGTGGGGTAGGGAGGGGGTCTCGCTGCCTCTCTGCATGCACAGTGGGTTAGGGAGGGGGTCTCGCTGCCTGTCTGCATGCACAGTGGGTTAGGGAGACGTGCCCTGCCAACACTCTGCATGCAATTGGTGTGGGGGAATGGGGGGTGATTGGTCCAGGTGGTGGGGAGGGGGCTGGGTCTATATCTGGTCGGGGGCTGCTCAGAAAGAGCTGCGGACCCCCGGACTACCTGGGGGCAGCTGTTGTGTTGAAGCGAGCTGCAGCAGCAGAGAGCTGACAGGTTTCTCTCTCAGACCAGGCAGCTCACTGCTGGCTGCAATTGCGCATTTGCAACCACATAGGTTTGGGAGGTGGTCGGTATCCCAGCCAGCGCTGTGAGAGCTGCAAGTGATGGGGCCACTGCTGAGGGTGGCCTAACAGCCATCGAGTTTTAACAGCACGAAATGAGGCCATTCGGCCATTATGTCTGAACTGGTCATCAAACACCTATCCAATCGAATCCCATTTTCCAGCACTCGATCCACAGCCTTGTCATAGAGTTTACAGAATGGAAACAGGCCCTTCGGCCCATCTTGTGCATGCTGCCTTTTTTTAAAAACCGTTAAACTAATCCCAATTGCCCACATTTGGCCCATATCCCTCTATACCTATCGTACCCAAGTAGCTGTCTCAACCCTTTTAAAAAAATAAAATTGTACCCGCCTCGACTACTGCCTCTGGCAGCTTGTTCCAGACACTCACCACCCTCTGTGTGACAAAATTACCCCTCTGGACACTTTTGTCTCTCTCCCCTCTCACCTTAAACCTATGCCGTCTAGTTTTAGACTCCCCTACCTTTGGGAAAAGATCATAGATCATAGAAACCCTACAGTACAGAAAAAGGCCATTCGGCCCATCGAGTCTGCACCGACCACAATCCCACCCAGGTCCTACCCCCATATCCCTACATATTTTACCCACTAATGCCTCTAACCTACGCATCACAGGACACGAAGGGGCAATTTTTTTAGCGTGGTCAATCCACCTAACCCGCACATCTTTGGACTGTGGGAGGAAACCGGAGCACCCGGAAGAAACCCACGCAGACACGAGGAGAATGTGCAAACTCCACACAGACAGTGACCCAAGCCGGGAATCGAACCCAGGTCCCTGGTGCTGTGAAGCAGCAGTGCTAACCACTGTGCTACCGCGCCGCCCCGATATTGACTACCTCGCTGATCTGTGCCCCTCATTATTTTATTGACCTCTATAAGATCACCCCTCAGCCTCCTACGCTCCAGGGGAAAAAGTCTCAGTCTATTCAGCCTCTCCTTATAACTCAAACCATCAAGTCCCAGCAGCATCCAAGTAAATCTTTTCTCCACTCTTTCTCGTTTAATAATTTTATGCTCTGGCGTTTGAGTTGCTGATCTAAATGCCTCTTGTGCTTGTTCCCGCTTCTACCATCCTTTCAGGCCGTGAGCTGCAGATCCCAGCACCCTGTGGATGGAAACATTTTCCCTCAAATCCACACAAAAATCTGCCCTTTACCTTAACTCCACGCCCCTCTGGTTATTGACACCTCTACTATAGGGAAAAGGTTTCTTCCTATCCGTGTGCCACATAATTTTGTTCATATCACTCAGTTCCCCCCAGCACCCACCTGAAAGCATTCCCCACCACCACCCACTACACCCGCTCCACCTCCAGCCAGCTCTGCTCCAAGGTAACAAACCCAGCCTAACCAGCCTCTCCTCATAGCTGAAACTCTCCAGCCCAGGCAGCATCCTGGTGAATCTCCTCTCCACCGTCTCCAGTGTAATTATATCCTTCCTGTAGTGTGATGACCAGAGTAGGACACAGTTCTCTTGCTCTGGTCTAACCAGCGTTTTATACACTTCCATCATCACCTCCCAGCTCTTATATTCTATGCTGCGGCTGCTAAAGGCAAGTATCCTACATCTCGTCTGAACCACCTCATCTCCCTGTCTTGCTGCTTTTAGGGATCCACATATATGCACCTCAAATTCATTCTGGTCCTCTGCACTTCCTCAGACTCGACGGGACATGGTGCATTTCCTTGCCCGGATAGTCGTCCCAAATGCATGGCCTCACATTCGTCAGGTGTAAATTACATTTGCCCATTTGACCAGCCTTTCAGTTTCCCCAGCACGGTGGCACAGTGGTTAGCACTGCTGCCCCACAGCGCCAGGGACGTGTGTTCAATTTCTGGCTTGGACCACATCCGTGCGGAGTTTGCACATTCTCCCCGTGTCTGCATGGGTTTCCTCTGGGTGCTCCAGTTTCCGCCCACAGTCCAAAGACTTGTGGGTTAGGTGGATTGGCCAGGATATACTGGACTTAGTGTCAGGGAGAATTGCTTGGGTAAATGCATGTGGTTCAGGGGATATCGCCTGGGTGGGATTGTGCTCAGTGCAGACTCGATGGGCTGAATGGCCTCCTTCTGCACTGTAGGATTCTATGATTCCTGGAATCTAAGGCTTTCCTCCTCAATATTTACCACACCACCAATTTTTGTATCATCTGCAAACTTACTAATCACACCTCACACATTCATGTCTAGACCATCAATGGACACTACAAACAGCAAGGGACCCAGCATCGATCCCTGTGGAACCCCACTGAACACAAGCTTGCAGTCACAAAAACAACCTTCCACCATCACCCTCTGCCCTCTGCCGCTCAGCCATTTTGAATATAATTTACCAAATTGACCTGGTTCCAATCGGAATCACTTCCTTGTTCAGTCTTCTATATTTGTCAAAAAGCTTTTCTGAAGAACACGTAGACTACATCGACTGCACTTCCCTCATCTCCTCATCCAGTCACCTCCTCAGTATATTCCAGCTTATTGTTAGACATGATCTCCCCCTGTCAAAGGAATGCTGACTATTGTTCATAAATCCTTACCTCTCGAAGTGGAGATTAATTCTGTTCCTCAGATTGTTTTCCAATCATTTCCCTACCACGGATATGGTGATGATGGTGTCCTGGCCGTGATCTTGGATATCTCCAGCGCACCTTGCAGGATGGCAGTATGGCACAGTGGTTAGCACTGCTACCTCACAGCATCAGGGATCCCATTTCAATTCCTGGGATTCCATCAGCACCAGCGAAGTTTTTTTTCTACTTTGTTCCATTCTCACATCTCGCCTGTTGGGATTTCTCCTATTACAAGAACGTGTGGTGTTCCTCTGGAAAGAATCCACTGTGAGCAAGTCCAGTTTCTCGCAGCTCCCACATTCGCAGCTCCCACATTCAGCCTTGTAAATTCAGTCTCGATCACAGCCGTCCCGTGTACATCATCAACCTGCATAAGTTCATTGGTAAGGTCAGGGCACATCGTGCTGATGTTTCAGCTTGAGATGCAAAAGACTGATTTGATTTGAATTGATTTGGTTTATTATTTTCACATATTATAAATATGTGATCCAAGCCGGGAATCGAACTCAGGTCCCTGTGAGACAGCAGTGCGAACCATTGTGCCACCATGCTGCCGACTCAAGAACAGCTTCTTCTCTGCTGCCATCTGACGTTTTAATGGACCCACATCGCATTCAGATTATCTTATTCTACACCCTAGCTCTGAGTCCAACATTACATTCTGCACTCTCTCCTTCTCTATGTTCAGGGTTACAGTGTTACAGAGTTCAGTGTTGGGCCAGGGAGATTGTGTCTGTGGACCTGTTGGGGAGGTAGGTGAACTGTAGTGTGTCCAGGCAATCTGGGAGGCTGAAATTGACTCATGTCATGACTAACCTTTTGATGCATTTCATAACATTGGATATACAGTGAAAAGTGTTGTTGCTCGAGTGCCATACAGACAAAGCATACTGTACATAGAGAGGGAGAGAGGGCAGAATGTAATGTTGCAGTCATAGCTAGGATGTAGTAAAAGATCATCTTAATGCAATGTGGGTCCATTCAAACGTCTGATGGCAGCAGAGAAGCTGTGCCTGAGTTGGCACCATGGTGGCACAATGGTTAGCGCTGCTGTCTCATAGGAACCTGAGTTCGATTCCTGGCTTGGATCACTGTCTGTGTGGAATTTGCACATTCTACCCGTATGTGCATGGGTTTGCTCCGGATGCTCCAGTTTTCACCCACAGTCCAAAATGTGCAGGTTAGGTTGATTGGCCATGTTAACTGCCCATTAGCGTCCTGGGATATGTGTGTGTGGGGGATTAGCAGGGTACATATGTGGGATTTCGAGGATAGGGCCTGGGTGGGATTGTTGTCGGTGTAGACTCGATGTGTCAAATGGCCCCCGTCTGCACTGTAGTGATTCTATGATTCTATGAGTCGGTTGGTCCATGTCCTCACACAATCTTTATCTTTTTCTCTGATGGAACAAGTGGGAAGAGTTGATGTCCGTGGTGCGCTATTCCTGAATTAGGCTGGTTGCTTTTGCGAGGCAACGGGAAGTTTAGACAGAGTTAATGAGTGGGAGGTTGGTTTGAGTGATGGACTGGTCTGCATTCACCAAGCTTTGAAGTTTCTCACAGTCTTGGACAGAGCAGGAGCCATACCAAGCGAGAATGTTATTTATGGTGCATCTGTAAAAGTTGGTGAGAGTCACAGCTGACATGCCAAATGTCTGTAAACCTCTGAGAAAATAGAGGCGTTCGGAGACTTTTTCAATTATAGGGACGTCATGGAGGAACCAGGAAAGGTTTTTCGTGATGTGGACCCGAAAACGTGAAGCTCTCGACTATTTCAACTTCATCCCATTGATGTAGATCGGGGCATGTTCTCCACTCGGCTTCCAAAAGTCGATTTGCTTTGTTGACATTGAGGAAGAGATCATTGTTGTCGCCCCAGTTCACCAGATTCTCTGTCTCTTCCTCCGACCCACTGCAGGTGTCATCAGCAAACTTGGAAATGGAGTTGGAGGGGAATTTGGCCACACAGTCACCAGTGTATAAGGAGTATAGTAAGGGGCTGAGGACGCAGCCTTACGGGGCACCGCTGTTCAGGATGATTGTGAAGGAGATGTTGTTGATTGTCCTTAATTTTGCTGTCTATGGATTAGGAAGTTGAGGATCCAATTGCAGAGGCAGGAGCCAAGCCCAAGGCCACGGATTTTGGACATGGGTTTCGTAGGAGTAATGGTGTTGCAGGCTGAGCTGTAGTTGATAAACACGAGTCTGTGTTCCAGGGTTCACTGTGGGGCCAGTGAGATGGCATTGTGGACCTGTTGTGGATGTCGGTGAACTGTCGTGGATCCAGGCAATCTGGGAAGCCGGAACTGATTCATGCCATGACGAAACTGTTGAGGCATTTCATAATATTGGATATCAGAGTCACCGGACGATAGGCATTATGGCAGCCTGCTTGGCTTTTCCTTTGGTACTGGCCTTTGTTTGAGTTTTACCTGGTGCATAGATTGGCAACCTTCCTGCCGAGAGAGGACTCATGCAGCTGCACTGGTCCAGTAGACCAAAGTGGGACAGCAGTAATCGCACTGAGCATTATGGACGACAGCGATTCGCTGAACCCTGAAGCTTTCTCCCGCTCTTGAAAGCAAACACTGGAAGTTGTGATGTGTGCCAATCGAGTGTGAGATTACTATTTTTTCCTGTGTTGTGCTAACAGTGGCCACAATGCTGTGATCTCCTCTCCAGGGTACAGTTCTGTGTAAATATAATAGAGATTCTGTGCTGTCAAGGCATCAGGATCTCCCTCTGCCAATTGTTAGTATTGTCCAGAGGCAAGGGTCAAACCAGCCCTCTTTGGTACCAGCTGTGTTGCAGGGGTTGTCAGTAAACTGTCTGAGAGGCGACAGATTACCATCTACAGGACTCCAGTCTGGATTTTCTGTCAGAGTTTACTCCCTCATTCTTGTAGCTGAGTGAGGGTCAATGTTGTGGGCTCTCCGGAAAGCTCTCTCCCAAATGTATACCACTGTGTTGCTACCATGGAGCAGCACGGTGACACAGTGGTTAGCACTGCTGATTCACAGCGTCAGGGACCTGGGTTCAATTCCAGGCTTGGGTCACTGTCTGTGTGGAGTTTGCACCTTCTCCCCGTGTCTGTATGGGTTTCCTCTGGATGCTCCACTTTCCTCTCACACTGCAAAAGACGTGCTGGATATTTAAAAACAGATTTCAGTGATTTTATGTGTGTACATTCTTTCTTATTTCAACCCATCCTCAGTCCAAATGGTAACTTCTTTCCCTGAATCCTGTCTAATTTTATTCTTTATTTCCCTTCCTGACAGTGAACATAATCACAATTGTGACACTGATGAGCAGAAACTGTGGTCTGTCCAAATGTGTGACTCGTTACCTGGTGGCCATGTCAGCGGGGGATCTGCTGGTCGTTATCCTCGACCTGATATTCAGACACATTCCCATTGTTTATTGGGAACAGTTTTATTTCCTGTACTGGGTCCCCGTGTGTAACATCCACGCCGTCCTGCTTTATGCAGCCACTGACTGTTCTGTCTGGTTCACCGTCACTTTCACCTTTGATCGATTTGTGGCCATTTGCTGCCCCAAGCTGAAGAGTAAATATTGCAGTGAGAAATCGGCGGCTGTGGTTCTGGGAACAGTGACGGTGCTGAGCTGTTTAAAGAACATTTTCTGGTATTTTATGTTGTCAAATAGATATTCGCTGTGGAACGACCCCTGGTTTTGTGAGGCCACATTGGATGTTGTCGGATCTCCGGTCTGGACAACAATCGAGTTCCTCCACAACATTCTAACCCCGACTGTCCCGTTCGTCCTGATTCTGCTGCTCAACGCTTTCACCGTCAGACACATTTTAATGAGCAGCAGAGCCCGCAGGAGACTCCGGGCTCACAGCAGTGGGGAGATTCCCAGAGACCCAGAGATGGAGAGTCGCAGGAAATCCATCATTTTACTGTTTGTTATCTCAGCCAATTTCATCCCTTTATGGTCGACATTAATGGTTTATTCAATATGGACTCGGATGGAAGATTTGGGCTATGGGTCGTTATGGTTAGATAATTTTGTTCTGGAATTGGGCTTGATGCTGCAACTCACAAGTTGTTGTACAAACACTGCCATTTATGCTGTGACACAGACTCACTTCAGGCAGCAGCTAACAAATCTGCTGAAATATCCCCTTACTTCAATTCTTCAACTCATTAGGCACTGAGAGGAAACTGCAACTACAAGACCCCTGAATCTTCCTATTGGACTTTCAAACTATAAATAACAAACAGCCTCACAGAGACGGAGAGAGTGACAGATAAAGGGAGAGAGAGGACAGTGAGAGCAACTTTAAGAATGATAGAGAGACGGAGATTGACAGAGAGAGGGAAGGGCATAAATACGTGGAGCGTGACAGATTTTGAAAGAGTTTCTAACACATACAGTGAAAGAAACAGAGAGAGAGAGAGAGACAGAGAGAAAGGACAGAGACAAATAGGGACTCTCACAGAGCGAGAAAAACAGGGACAGAGATTGGGGGAAATGGGGAGGGAGATGGACAGGGAATGAGAATGGGAGACAAAGGGAGACAGATGGGAGGATGCCATGAGAGAGGGAGACTAAGATGGAAAGTGAGACAGAAAGGGAGGCAGAGAGAGACAGAGACAGAGAGCGTCAGCGAATTTGAAACAGTGAGACTGAATGAGTACAATGGACACAGCAAGAGGAAAATACAGAGCGAGGTAGAGAGACAGAAAGACAGAGAAATAAGAAAAGGGGGACAGAGAAGGAGAGGGAGAAGGAGAGGGAGACTGAGAGGGAGGAGGAGACACAGAGGAAGAGTGGAGAGAGAAGGTGAATGAGGGTGATGCAGAGAGACAATAAGAGACACAGAGAAACAGGCAGAGAAATAGAGAGAGAGAGATATACAGAGAGAGATGCACAGAAAGACAGAAAGAGACAGAGAGAGAGAGACAGAGAGAGACAGGGGGATACAGAGAGAGGGATGCACAGAGAGACAGAGAGAGAGACAGAGAGAGAGACATACTTGATGACTTTAACGATAACCATCAGGTGGAGTTATTGGAATATGAGTTCCCTGATTGAGACAGTTAATGCTGTCCAATCCGGGAGCCCTGCAGACGTATATAATATGGTGTGTCTAGGTTACCGGAAGTCAGGGTGTGTACACTCTGGGTGTGGATGTGATGGACTGGTGGTTTTATCACTGGACTATTAATACAGAAACTCAGCTAAAGTTCTGTGCACCCGGGTTCGAGTCCCGTCACAGCAGATGGTGGAATTTGAATAAATATATCTGGAATTCAGAATCAGCTGATGACCATAAAAGCAATGTCGATTTTCGGAAAAACACATCTGGTTCACCAATGTCCCAGGGAAGGAAATCTGTCGTCCTTATGTGGTCAGGACTAAATGCGACTCAAAGTGGTTGACACTTAATTGCCCTCTGAACATGGGCAACTAGGGATGGGCAACAAATGCTGGGTGGCCAGTGACACCCAAGTCCCAAGAGTGAATACAAATACTTTGTACTGGGAAATTTTAAACAAACGGTAAACTGTTTCTCACAGCTGGATAAATACCCAATCCCTCTGATTGAGGACTTCGCTTCAAAGCTGGCAGGAGGATTCTTGTTTCCAATTATGAACTTATTCACGTGCACTTATACTGACAGCGAGATGAGGGTTCCCAGCGAAATTCAACCATTCATACTCAGAGGAAGTTTAACATTTATAATTTGTCAAATGTAGGCTTACATTAACACTGCAATGAAGTTAATGTGAAAATCGCCGAGTCGCCACACACTGGTGCCTGTCCGGGTACACTGAGGGAGAATTGAGCATGGCCAACGCACCTAACCAGCACGTCTTTCAGACTGCGGGAGAAAACCGGAGAAACCAGATGAAACCCATGCAGATCCGGTGAGAATGTGCAGACTCCGCACAGACATTGACCCAAGCCAGGAACTGAACCCAGGTCTCTGGCGTTATGAGGCAGCAGCGCTAACCACTGTGACACCTCGTCAATGGTGACAGTTCGGGGAAAGAAATTCCAGAAGTACCTGCATGGCGGTGCAGCCCATAACATTGGCCCATATCCAGCTGTGGGCTTCATTACTGTCCGCCTACCATTATCCAGGAGGCTGAGTCACTGACGCCAATGCCTTGAGTTGGCTACGATTAACAGACACTTGTCGTACCCACAATGGAAGAGATGGTAATCATGAACTTTTTCAAAACTCTCCCAGTGGCTGCCAATAATATTCGGCTGTGGAGGCAAAATTACCCATTCCTGAATGAATTGAAGCAGCTAGTGCTGATGGGGGAATCCAAAAGGCCATTACAGCCTGAATTGCAAGGTAGCACAGTGGTTAGCACTGCTGCTTCACAGCTCCAGGGACCTGGGTTCGATTCCCGGCTTGGGTCACTGTCTGTGTGGAGATTGCACATTCTCCTCGTGTCTGCGTGGGTTTCCTCCGGGTGCTCCGGTTTCCTCCCACAGTCCAAAGATGTGCGGGTTAGGTTGATTGGCTATGCTAAAATTGCCCCTTAGTGTCTTGAGATGCATAGGTTAGAGGGATTAGCGGGTAAATATGTAGGGATATGGGGGTAGGGCCTGGGTGGGATTGTGGTCGGTGTAGACTCGATGGGCCGAATGGCCTCTTTCTACACTGTAGGGTTTCTATGATTTCTATGATTCATATTGGAGTGGCAGAGAGCAGCTGACTGTGGAAGATGGCACACGTCTATGGGGTTCAAGAGTGTCATCCTGAGCCAGTGTCACCATCCCATGGTGAACTTTACCATGGCCACCCAGGAGTGGCAAACTGAAGATACTCTAAGTTGCCCTGTTGGTGGCCAGGTATGGGGACGGATATTTGCTCGTGGGTCAGTGTTGGCAATATCAACAAGGGCAGAACTATCACCAGTCACTACTCTTCACACTTGGGAATGGCCAGGACGGCCATAGACGTGGCTGCACATGGACAGTGCCGGTCCGTTCATGGGGTCCACGTTCCTGGTAATGGTAGATGCTGATTCAAAATGGATGGCCGTACACAGGGTGAGTTACTCAAACACAAGGACAAGAGTGGAGAAACTTCACACCTCTTTCTTGACACCCGGGATCCCGGAAATGTTAGTTTCTGAAAATGGACCACCCTTCATCAGCCAGGAATTTGTGCATTAGATGAAGTTGAACAGAAATTAACACGTGAGGACAGTGTCATATTACCCATCATCCAGCGGCCTGGCAGAATGAGCGGCCCAAATAGTAAAAGCAGGTTCAAAAAAACATCCCACAGACTCCTTGGACAACAAACCATCCTGATTCATCTTCAATTACAGGACGTCACCTCCCCCAACACCCCTCCCCCCTCCCCCCCCACACCCGCCCTCCCCCCAACCCACCCCCCACCCCCGCCCCCCCATTCCCCCCCCTCCCCCCAACCACCCATTCAACTACCAGAACAGCCCCAGCAGAGTTGGTCATGAGAAGATGACTCCGCCCAGGGTTGAGTCTGATATTCCCAAGGGTGGGAGGTTCGCAAGGCATCAAGACACCCAGTGTTGATCCCACCAGCCGGGAGAGGCACCTAAAGGCAGCTGATAGGTTATTGGTAAAGAATCTTGGCAATGGATACGCGTGGTTATGAGGCACGGTCGAGTCTGGAACAGGGCCAGTTTCCTATCGAGTCCGCTTGGGAGATACCATCCTATGGGAATGCTTCAATCATCTACAAGCCATGAAGCCCCAAGCCGTGCAGGAAAAATCAATTCCCAGCACACCGAGAACTTTGGAAAGAATTCCAGGCACTCCGGCTCCTGTTCTCCATCTCCGCCAGTGGGCACCTCGGAGTCTGAAATGGACACAGTGGGTTTAGCCTCTCGATCACATTGTCACCCGATAAAGGGAACTCGGGCCACACGCTCATGGTGGAAGAGGCGAGCTCCGGTCTGCTGAACCCCACTCACTTCCGAGGCTGAGCAGCAGGAACCGGACCCAGAATTGAAACTCCAAAAAAGGCCTCCAAGGTGGTCAGCCCTCGGCGGTTACTCAGACCTAGAGGGGGAGGGGGTGCAATGACTTCAATCAGGTTCATGAGTTGGACATGGGCAAATATAAACTACCAAACTGAGGCCTGTGAAATGTGCCCACTCAGGGAGCTCCACAGAGTGCAAGCTGCAGAGAGTGAAGCACTGAGAGTTGGGGTAAGTGTGGGAGTTTAGGGAAGTGGGTGGAGAGGTATTGCTGTGTCTTGTGTCCCTTACTGCCCGGTCACTTACGACCAGGTCCAGTGCGCGTAGGTGTCCCCCAGACATTACAGTTCAGAAAGTGACGTGGGACAAATGGAAGCAGCGGTAAGGTGAGTAAGGCCTTGGAAGGAACACTCAGAGAATTTTCTGAGCAGCTCCTGCTGACGTGATAGCTTCAGGAAGGGCTCCCAATATTGTTAATGTTCTGGGGACCCGTGTTCGAATCCGGTCACAGCAGCTGGTCGAATTTGAATTCACGAAGAATATCTGGAGTCAAAAATCTACTGATGACTATAAAACCATTCTCCATTGTCGGAAAACCCCATTTGGTTCACTCACGTCGTTTAGGGAAGGAAACCTGCCGTCCTTATCAGGTCTGGCCTACATGTGGCTCCAGAGCCACAGCAATGTGTTTAACTCTCAACTGCTCTCCAAGGTCAACTAGGGACAGGCAGTAAATGCTGGTCAGCCAGGGACGCCCATGTCCTTCGAATGATTAAACAAACAGGTTTGTGACACTGGCTCCCTGTGCGGACGTGGGCGGGAGCCACAAGGAGGCTGAGCAACTGAACAATAGCACGGGGGATCAGGGAGCCATTCAAGAGGGAGGAGAAAAGGGAAATATAGTTATAAATGGGGATAGTTCGTCAGGGGAATAGTCACTTTTCTCTGTGGCCAGGATTGAGCATCTCGAAGGCTGTGTTGCCTGACCGGTGCTCCGGCTCGGGACATCTCATCTGGGCTGCTGGGAAACATGGAACTGGAGGGGATAGATTCAGTTGCTGTGGTCCACGTTTTTGAATTTACTGCAGATTAAATCTGAAATTGGAGTCACAATTATAGTACCCGAATGGATTCAGTGTATTTCCAGAGATAAAGAGGGTAACTATATCCCAGGAGAGAGTGGAACAGCCCGGAGAGACACTCTAACATTTGGAATTGAATCATTGAAAGGTCACAGACAGGTGAAAGATAAAACTGAGGCAACGTGGGATCTTGAGAGTTGTGTTTTAGATGACAATACCTTTGGTGGGTAGCATAGCCTCTAATGTTACAAATTAATTAATGTGATCAGCATTGTCCATTCTTTGATTGGCAGCAATTCAATCTCAGAAATAAATATATTCCACAACCTCAATCAATGTCGTCACGTGTTTGTTAATTTGAAGAAACTCAAAGATGAGCGATTTTGCAATGTCAGTATCCCAGAGGGGCTACCACAGGGTACATATGAATGTCTTTGGGAATGTATCATCACGGAGTTAACACAGAGATTACCTGCAGAGCGAAGGGACACATTACTTCACGCTGAAAATGTATCAGGAATTTCAAATAGAACATAGAACAGTACAGCACAGAACAGGCCCTTCGGCCCACGATGTTGTGCCGAGCTTTATCTGAAACCAAGATCAAGCTATCCCACTCCCTATCATCCTGGTGTGCTCCATGTGCCTATCCAATAACCGCTTAAATGTTCCTAAAGTGTCTGACTCCACTATCACTGCAGGCAGTTCATTCCACACCCCAACCACTCTCTGCGTAAAGAACCGACCTCGGATATCCTTCCTATATCGCCCACCATGAACCCTATAGTTATGCCCCCTTGTAATAGCTCCATCCACCCGAGGAAATAGTCTTTGAACCTTCACTCTATCTATCCCCTTCATCATTTTATAAACCTCTATTTAGTCTCCCCTCAACCTCCTCTGCTCCAGATAGAACAGCCCTCGCTCCCTTAACCTTTCCTCATAAGACCTACCCTCCAAACCAGGCAGCATCCTGGTAAATCTCCTCTGCACTCTTTCCAGCACTTCCACATCCTTCTTACAGTGAGGTGAGCAGAACTGCACACAATATTCCAAATGTAGTCTCACCAAGGTCCTGTACAGTTGCAGCATAACCCCCCGGCTCTTAAACTCCAACCCCCTGTTAATAAAAGCTAACACACGATAGGCCTTCTTCACAGCTCTATCCACTGGAGTGGCAACCTTGAGCGATCTGTGGATATGGACCCCAAGATCTCTCTGTTCCTCCATAGTCTTCAGAATCCTACCTTTGACCCTGTAATCCACATGAAAATTAGTTCTCCCAAAATGAATCACCTCACATTTATCAGGGTTAAACTCCATCTGCCATTTTTCAGCCCAGCTCTCCATCCTATCTATGTCTCTTTGCAGTCTACAACAGCCCGCCACCTCATCCACTACTCCACCAATCTTGGTGTCATCAGCAAATTTACTGATCCACCCTTCAGCCCCCTCCTCCAAGTCATTGATAACAATCACAAATTGCAGAGGACCAAGCACTGATCCCTGTGGCACTCCGCTAGCAACCTGCCTCCAGTCCAAAAATTTTCAAACCACCACCACCCTCTGTCTTCGATCAGATGGCCAGTTACCTATCCAATCGGCCAACTTTCCCTCTATCCCACACCTCCTTACTTTCATCATAAGCCGACCATGGGGGATCTTATCAAACGCCTTACTAAAATCCATGTGTATGACATCAACTGCCCTACCTTCATCAACACACTGAGTTACCTCCTCAAAAAATTCTATCAAATTTGTGAGGTACGACTTCCCGTTCACGAATCCGTGCTGACTATCCCGGATTATAATGCATCTTTCTAAATGGTCGTAAATCCCATCCCGAAGGACCTTTTCCATCAACGTACCAACCACCGAAGTAAGACTAACCGGCCTATAATTACCAGGGTCATTTCTGTTCCCTTTCTCAAACAGAGGAACAACATTCGCCACTCTCCAGTCATCTGGCACCATCCCCGTGGACAGTGAGGACCCAAAGATCAAATCCAAAGGCTCTGCAATCTCAACCCTTGCCTCCCAAAGAATCCTAGGATATATTTCATCAGGCCCAGGGGACTTATCGACCTTCAGTTTATTCAAAACTGCTCGTACATCCTCCCTCCGAACATCTACTTCCTCCTGCCTATTAGCTTGTAACACCTTCTCTTCCTCAAAAACATGGTCAAGAAAATATCCCACCTGATCCATGGAGCTATTGGTGTTCCTGGTAAGTGACTATTACCCTTGTAGTTGTCTAAATCCGTGTGTGAGCTGCTCGATGCTGCTTCTCTGTGACTGATCTATATGTCAGCATTTGACAGACACATGATCAGTGATAAGATATACTGATCCCAGTGAACCTATCGTCAGCGCAGGGGAAGTTGGAGCTGGAGGATTTATCAATGATTTCATAACTCAGCACTTGGAAGGCCGTGGGAAAATCAGACAAAGTCAGCATGGATTTACAGAAGGGAAATCTTGTTTGAAGAATCTATTGGAATATTTTGAGGATGCAATCAGTAGAGTTCACTGAGGAGAACCAGTGGATGTGGTTTATTGAGACTTTCAGAAGGCTTTCGACAAGGTCGCACGTAACAGACTACCAAGTGAAGTGAAAGCACATGGGAATGCAGGCAATGTTTTGAGATGGATAGAAAGCTGGTTCGCAGATAGAAAGCAAAGAGTTGGCAATAAATGGGCCTTTTCCTGATCTGCAGTCAGTGTCTACTGGGGTACCGCAGGAATCTGTGCACGGACCCCAACTGTTCACATTATATATTAATTATTCTGAAAATGGAACTAAATGTATCATCTCCAAATTTACAGATGATAAAAGGTGTGTGAGGGTGAGCTATGAGAAGCATGTGTCCAAAAGGCGTTTGATAAGGTGCCCCATAAAAGGCTGCTGAAGAAGATTAGGGCACACGGAGTTGGGGGTAGTGTGTTAAAGTGGATTGGGGACTGGCTATCCGACAGGAAGCAAAGAGTCGGAATAAATGGGTGTTTTTCCGGTTGGAGGAAGGTAACTAGTGGCGTGCCACAGGGATCGGTACTCGGGCCGCAACTGTTTACCATTTATATAGATGATCTGGAGGAGGGGACGGAGTGTAGGGTAACGAAGTTTGCAGACGACACAAAGATAAGTGGAAAAGTGAATCGTGTGGAGGACGGAGAAGATCTGCAGAGAGATTTGGACAGGCTGAGTGAGTGGGCGAGGATATGGCAAATGGAGTATAACGTTGAGAAATGCGAGGTTATACACTTTGGAGGAAATAATAACAAATGGGATTGCTATCTCAATGGAAACAAATTAAAACATGCTACCATGCAAAGGGACCTGGGGGTCCTTGTGCATGAGACGCAAAAGCCCAGTCTGCAGGTACAACAGGTGATCAAGAAGGCAAATGGGATGTTGGCCTATATTGCGAAGGGGATAGAATATAAAAGCAGGGATGTCTTGATGCACCTGTACAGGGCATTGGTGAGGCCGCAGCTGGAATACTGTGTGCAGTATTGGTCCCCTTATATGAGGAAGGATATATTGGCATTGGAGGGAGTGCAGAGAAGGTTCACCAGGTTGATACCGGAGATGAGGGGTTTGGATTATGAGGAGAGGCTGAGGAGATTGTGTTTGTACTCGTTGGAGTTTAGAAGGATGAGGGGGGATCTTATGGAGACTTATAAGATAATGCGGGGGCTGGATAGGGTGGAGGCGGAGAGATTATTTCCACTTAGTAAGGAAGTTAAAACTAGAGGACACAGCCTCAAAATAAAGGGGGGTCGGTTTAAGACAGAGTTGAGGAGGAACTTCTTCTCCCAGAGGGTGGTGAATCTCTGGAATTCTCTGCCCACTGAGGTGGTGGAGGCTACCTCGCTGAATATGTTTAAAGCGCGGATGGATGGATTCCTGATCGGTAAGGGAATTAAGGGTTATGGGGATCAGGCGGGTAAGTGGTACTGATCCACGTCAGATCAGCCATGATCTTATTGAATGGCGGGGCAGGCTCGAGGGGCTAGATGGCCTACTCCTGCTCCTATTTCTTATGTTCTTATGTTCTTATGCTCCAGAGTGATTTGAACAGGCTCAATGTGTGGGCATGTGCAAAGCAGTTGCAGTAAAATGTGGGTAAATGTGAGGTTATCCAATTTAGCAGCAATAATAGGAAGGCAGATTATTATTTGAATGGGTGTAAATTGAGAGATGTGGATACTCAGCGAGACCTTGGTGTCCGTGTGCATCAGGAACTGAAAGTAAGCGTGCATGAAAAGTGAGAGGGCATGGGATCCAAGGTGCTGCTGCCCTGTGGATCCAGAACTGGCTTGCCCAAAGGAGTACAGTAAGAAGTCTCACAAAACCAGGTTAAAGTCCAACAGGTTTATTTGGTAGCAAATACCATAAGCTTTCGGAGCGCTGCTCCTGGGATGAAGGAGCAGCGCTCCGAAAGCTTCTGGTATTTGCTACCAAATACACCTGTTGGACTTTAACCTGGTGTTGTGAGACTTCTTACTGTGTTCACCCCAGTCCATCGCCGGCATCTCCACATCATGATTGCCCAAAGGAGGCAGAGTGTGGGTACAGATGGGTCTTTTTCTAAATGGAGGTCGCTCACCAGTGGTGCGCCCCAGGGATCTGTTCTGGGACCCTTGCTGTTTGTCATTTTCATTAATGACTTGGATGAGGAATTGGAGGGATGGGTTGGTAAGTTTGTCGACGACACGAAGGTTGGTAGTGTTGCGGATAGTCTGGAGGGATGTCAGAAGTTACAGAGGGACATTGATAGGATGCAAGACTGGGCGGAGAAGTGGCAGATGGACTTCAACCCAGATAAATGCGTAGTCGTCCATTTTGGCAGGTCGAATGGGATGAAGGAGTACAATATAAAGGGAAAGACTTTTAGTACTGTAGAGGATCAGGAGGAACTTGGGGTCCGGGTCCATAGGACTCTAAAATCGGCCCCGCAGGTGGAGGAGGTGGTTAAGAAAGCGTATGGTGTGCTGGCCTTTATCAATCGAGGGATTGAGTTCAGGAGTCCGGGGAGAATGATGCAGCCATATAAGACCCTCGTCAGACCCCACTTGGAGTACTGTGCTCAGTTCTGGTCGCCTCATTACAGGAAGGATGTGGAAAAGATTGAAAGGGTACAGAGGCGATTTACAAGGATGTTGCCTGGATTGAGTGGCATGTCTTATGAGGATAGGCTGAGGGAGCTCGGTCTTTTCTCCTTGGAGAGACGTAGGATGAGAGGAGACCTAATAGAGGTATATAATATGTTGAGAGGCATAGATCGGGTGGACTCTCAGAGGCTTTTTCCCAGGGTGGAAATGGCTGCTACGAGAGGACACAGGTTTAAGGTGCTGGGGGGTAGGTACAGGGGAGATGTTCGGGGTAAGCTTTTCACACAGAGGATGGTGGGCGAGGGGAATCGGCTGCCGTCAGTGGTGGTGGAGGCAAACTCAATAGGGTCATTTAAGAGACTCCTGGATGAGTACATGGGACTTAATAGGATGGAGGGTTATAGGTAGGCCTAGAAGGTAGGGATATGTTCGGCACAACTTGTGGGGCCGAAGGGCCTGTTTTGTGCTGTAATTTTCTATGTTTCTATGTTTCTATGTACAACAGGCAGTAAAGAAGACAACTGTAATGCTGGCCTTCAAAGGGATAAGATTTGAATCCAGGAATAGAGATGTGTTACTGCAGTTGTACAGGGCATTGCTGAGGCCACACTTCGAGTATTGTGTGCAGTTTTGGTGTCCTTATCTGAGGAAGGATGTCCTTGCTACAGAGGGAGTACAGCAAATGTTTACCAGGCTGATTCCTGGGATGGCAAGTCTGTGATATGAAGAGAGACTGAGTCGGTTAGGGCTTTATTCATTGCAGTTCATTAGAGTGAAACATATAAAATTGGAACAGGTTTAGATAGGGTAGATTCAGAAAGAATTTTCCTGATGCTCAGGGAGTTGAGGACTAGGGTTCATGGTTTGAGGATAAGCATCAACCTTTTAGAACAGAGGTGAGGTGAAATTTCTCCACTCTGATGATCTATGGACTTCACTACCACAGAAAGTAGCTGAGGCCGAAACCTTTCGTGATTTCAGGAAGAAATTATATATAGCTCTTGGGGCAAAAGTGATCACGAGATATGGGAGCAAGGGATGATCAGGATATTGAAGTTGATGATGATGCATGATCAAACTGAATGTCGGAGCTGGCTCCAAGGGCCGAATGGCCTGCTCCTGCTGTTCCTATATTTCAATGTTTCTCTGATTGTGAACCTGGAGTGTGTCTGAACCTGGAGTGTGTCTGAACCTGGAGTGTGTCTGAACCTGGCGCGGGCCTGAACCTGGAGTGTGTCTGAACCTGGAGTGTGTCTGAACCTGGAGTGTGTCTGAACCTGGCGCGGGCCTGAACCTGGAGTGTGTCTGAACGTGGAGTGTGTCTGAACCTGGAGTGTGTCTGAACCTGGAGTGTGTCTGAACCTGGAGTGTGTCTGAACCTGGAGTGTGCCTGAACCTGGCATGGACCCGAACCTGGAGTGTGTCTGAACCTGGGGTTTGTCTGAACCTGGAGTGTGTCTGAACCTGGAGTGTGTCTGAACCTGGAGTGTGTCTGAACCTGGCATGGACCTGAACCTGGAGTGTGTCTGAACCTGGAGTGTGTCTGAACCTGGAGTGTGTCTGAACCTGGAGTGTGTCTGAACCTGGAGTGTGCCTGAACCTGGCATGGGCCCGAACCTGGAGTGTGTCTGAACCTGGGGTTTGTCTGAACCTGGAGTGTGCCTGAACCTGGAGTGTGTCTGAACCTGGTGCGAGCCTGAACCTGGATTGTGTCTGAACCTGGCGCGAGCCTGAACCTGGAGTGTGTCTGAACCTGGAGTGTGTCTGAACCTGGTGCGAGCCTGAACCTGGAGTGTGTCTGAACCTGGCACGAGCCTGAACCAGGAGTGTGTCTGAACCTGGAGTGTGTCTGAACCTGGTGCGGGCCTGAACCTGGAGTGTGTCTGAGCCTGGAGTGTGTCTGAACCTGGAGTGTGTCTGAACCTGGAGTGTGTCTGAACCTGGAGTGTGTCTGAACCTGGCGCGAGCCTGAACCTGGAGTGTGTCTGAACCTGGAGTGTGTCTGAACCTGGAGTGTGTCTGAACCTGGAGTGTGTCTGAACCTGGAATGTGTCTGAACCTGGCATGGAAGTGAACCTGGAGTGTGTCTGAACCTGGAGTGTATGTGAACCTGGAGTGTGTCTGAACCTGGCATGGACCTGAAACTGGAGTGTGTCTGAACCTGGAGTTTGTCTGAACCTGGAGTGTGTCTGAACCTGGAGTGTGTCTGAACCTGGAGTGTGTCTGAACCTGGAGTGTGTCTGAACCTGGCATGGAACTGAACCTGGAGTGTGTCTGAACCTGGCATGGACCTGAACCTGGAGTGTGTCTGAACCTGGAGTGTGTCTGAACCTGGCACGAGCCTGAACCCGGAGTGTGTCTGAATCTGGAGTGTGTCTGAACCTGGTGCGGGCCTGAACCTGGAGTGTGTCTGAGCCTGGAGTGTGTCTGAACCTGGAGTGTGTCTGAACCTGGCGCGAGCCTGAACCTGGAGTGTGTCTGAACCTGGAGTGTGTCTGAACCTGGAGTGTGTCTGAACCTGGAGTGTGTCTGAACCTGGTGCGTGACTGAACCTGGAGTGTGTCTGAACCTGGTGCGGGCCTGAATCTGGAGTGTGTCTGAAGCTGGAGTGTGTCTGAACCTGGAGTGTGTCTGAACCTGGTGCGGGCCTGAATCTGGAGTGTGTCTGAGCCTGGAGTGTGTCTGAACCTGGAGTGTGTCTGAACCTGGAGTGTGTCTGAACCTGGTGCGGGCCTGAACCTGGAGTGTGTCTGAACCTGGAGTGTGTCTGAACCTGGAGTGTGTCTGAACCTGGAGTGTGTCTGAACCTGGTGCGGGCCTGAACCTGGAGTGTGTCTGAACCTGGAGTGTGTCTGAACCTGGAGTGTGTCTGAACCTGGAGTGTGTCTGAACCTGGAGTGTGTCTGAACCTGGAGTGTGTCTGAACCTGGAGTGTGTCTGAACCTGGAGTGTGTCTGAACCTGGAGTGTGTCTGAACCTGGTGCGGGCCTGAACCTGGAGTGTGTCTGAACCTGGAGTGTGTCTGAACCTAGAGTCTGTCTGAACCTGGTGCGTGACTGAACCTGGAGTGTGTCTGAACCTGGTGCGGGCCTGAATCTGGAGTGTGTCTGAAGCTGGAGTGTGTCTGAACCTGGAGTGTGTCTGAACCTGGTGCGGGCCTGAATCTGGAGTGTGTCTGAACCTGGAGTGTGTCTGAACCTGGAGTGTGTCTGAACGTGGTGCGGGCCTGAACCTGGAGTGTGTCTGAACCTGGAGTGTGTCTGAACCTGGAGTGTGTCTGAACCTGGAGTGTGTCTGAACCTGGTGCGGGCCTGAACCTGGAGTGTGTCTGAAGCTGGAGTGTGTCTGAACCTGGAATGTGTCTGAGCCTGGAGTGTGTCTGAACCTGGAGTGTGTCTGAACCTGGTGCGGGCCTGAACCTGGAGTGTGTCTGAACCTGCAGTGTGTCTGAACCTGGAGTGTGTCTGAACCTGGTGCGGGCCTGAACCTGGAGTGTGTCTGAACCTGGAGTGTGTCTGAACCTGGAGTGTGTCTGAACCTGGAGTGTGTCTGAACCTGGTGCGTGACTGAACCTGGAGTCTGTCTGAACCTTGTGATTGGTTGGACAGGTTGATTGACTGTTTTTGGTGTGGGATATGAACCTGGAGATGTTCTGAACCAGATAAGGCTGCACAACTGATGATAATTTGAAGACAGGTGGGGTGGAAACCCGGGGAGGATTTGAAACCGGGGAGATCACTCCCACATCCCTCACACAAACAGCCTAACCTGCCCTCACCACCCAAACCTGCCCCCAAAACACTACCCCAAAATCCCCAAAAACTCTGAACATATTCCAAATGCTCCTTATGACCGCCTGTATCCTTTACTCCCCGTACCATAAGACATAGGAGCAGAATGAGGCCACTCGGCCCATCGAGTCTGCTCCGCCATTCAATCATGGCTGATATTTTTCTCATCCCCATTCTCCTGCCTTTTCCCCATAACCCCTGATCCCCTTATTAATCAAGAACCTATCTATCTCTGTCTTAAAGACATTCAATGACCAGGCGTCCACAGCCTTCTGCAGGCATGGAGGTCCAGGGATACACCACTCTCTGGCTGAAGAAATTCCTCCTCATCTCTGTTTTAAAGGATCGTCCCTTTAGTCTGAGGTTGTGCCCTCTCGTTCTAGCTTTTCCTACTCGTGGAAACATCCTCTCCACGTTCACTCTATCCAGGCCTCACAGCATCCTGTAAGTTTCAATGAGATCCCCCCTCATCTTTCTAAACTCCAACGAGTACAGACCCAGAGTCCTCAATGGCAAGCTGTTCATTCCAGGGATCATTGTTGTAAATCTCCTCTGGACCCTTTCCAAGGCCAGCACATCTATCCTTTCGATACAGGGCCCAAAACTGCTCACAATACTCCAAATGGGGTCTGACCAGAGTCTTCTACAGCCTCAGAAGTACATCCCTGCTCTTGTATTATAGCCCTCGCGACATGAATGCCAGCATTCCATTTGCCTTCCTTACTGCCAACTGAACCTGCACGTTAAGCTTTAGAGAATCTTGAACAAGGACTCCCAAATTCCTTTGAGCATCTGATTTTCTGAGCATTTCCCCATTTAGAAAACAGTCTACGCCTCCATTCCTCCTTCCAAAGTGCACAACCTCAAACTTTTCCTCATTGTATTCCATCTGCCACCCCTTTGCCCACTCTCCTAACCTGTCCAAGTCCATCTGCAGCACCCCTCCTCCCCAACCCCCGCCTCCTCAATACTACCTGTCCGTCTACATATCTTTGTATCATCTGCAAACTTAGCAACAGTGCCTTCATTTCGTTCTTCCAAATCGTGGCTGCAGGGATGGTGTAGGAGGGAGGGTTTCAGTTATGTGGGTGATTGGAGCATATTCTGGTGAAGGTGGGACCTGGACAAACAGGATGGTTTGCACCTGAACCAGAGGGACACCAATATCCTGGGAGGGAAATTTGCTACGGCTCTTCGGGGGTTTAAAACTAATTTGTGAGGGGGATGGGAAAAGGAGCTGTAGTCCAGAGGCCAGTGTTGAGTGCAGTGAGGTACTGAGGAGGGTAGCAAGGTCGCAGGAGTGTACCGGCAGACAGGAAGGTGGGTTGAAGTGTGTCTACTTCAATGCAAGGAGCATTCAGAATAAGGTAGGTGAACTTGGAGCGTGGATTGGTGCTTGGGACGACGATGTTGTGGCCATTACGGAGACATGGTTAGAACAGGGACAGGAATGGTTGTTGGAAGGTCCAGGGTATAGATGTTTCAGTAAGAGTAGGGAAGGTGGTAAAAGAGGTGGAGGAGAAGCATTGTTAATCAAGGATAATTTAACAGTTGCAGAAAGGCACTTCGAGGGGGATCTGCACACTGAGGTAACATGGGCTGAAGTTAGAAATAGGAAAGGAGCGGTCACGTTGTTAGGAGTTTACTATAGAATCCCAAATAGTAATAGAGATGTGGAGGAAGAAATTGCAAAGCAGATTATGGATAGGTGTGGAGGTCACAGGGTAGTTGTCATGTGTGACTTTAACTTTCCAAATATTGATTGGAACATTTATAGGTCGAATGATTCGGATGGGGCAGTTTTTGTACAGTGTGTGCAGGAGGGTTTCCTGACACAATATGTGGATAGGCCGACAAGAGGTGGTACCACATTGGATTTGGTACTGGGAAATGAACCGGGACAAGTGTTAGATTTGTTTGTGGGAGAGCACTTTGAAGATAGTGACCACAATTCGGTGTCTTTCATTATTGCAATGGAGAGGGATAGGGCCGTACAGCAGGGCAAGGTTGATCATTGGGGGAGGGGTAATTATGATGCGATGAGGCAAGAATTAGGGAGCATAAGATGGGATCAGACACTGTCAGGGAAAGGCACAAATGAAAAGTGGAGCTTGTTCAAGGAACAAATACTGCCTGTCCTTGATAGGTATGTCCCTGTCAGGCAGGGAGGAAATGGCCGAGTGAGGGAACCATGGTTCACAAAAGAGGTTGAATGTCTTGTCAAGAGGAAAAAGGAAGTGTATGTAAGGATGAGAAAACAAGGTTCAGTTCGGTGGCTTGAGGGTTACAAGGTAGCAAGGAATGAGCTAAAAAAAAAGTGCTGAGGAGAGCTAGGAGGGGGCATGAGAAGTCCTTGGCGGATTGGATCAAGGAAAACCCCAAGGCTTCTTACTCTTTTGTGAGGAATAAAAGAATGACCAGGGTGAGGTTAGGGCCGGTCAAGGACAGTAGTGGGAACTTGTGCATGGAGTCAGAAGAGATAGGAGAGGCGATGAATGAATACTTATCTTCAGTGTTCACCAAGGAGAAGGGCCATGTTTTTGAGGATGAGAGTGTGATACAGGCTGATCGGCTGGAAGAGGTAGATGTTCTGAGGGAAGATGTATTCGCAGTTTGGGTTGAAGTCCATCTGCCACTTCTCCGCCCAGTCTTGCATCCTACCTATGTCCCTCTGTAACTTCTGACATCCCTCCAGACTATCCACAACCCCACCAACCTTCGTGTCGTCGGCAAACTTAACAACCCATCCCTCCACTTCCTCATCCAGATCATTTATGAAAATGGCAAACAGCAAGGGTCCCAGAACAGATCCCTGGGGCACTCCACTGGTGACCGACCTCCATTTGGAAAAAGACCCATCTATACCCACTCTCTGCCTCCTTTGGGCAAACACTGTAAGAAGTTTAAGAACACCAGGTTAAAGTCCAACAGGTTTATTTGGTAGCAAAAGCCACACAAGCTTTCGGAGCTCCAAGCTGGGTTGGACTTTAACCTGGTGTTGTTAGACTTCTTACTGTGTTTACCCCAGTCCAACGCCGGCATCTCCACATCATGACTTCCTTTGGGCAAGCCAGTTCTGGATCTACCGGGCAGCAGCCCCTTGGATCCCATGCCCTCTCACTTTTTCTAGAAGCCTTGCATGGGGGACCTTATTGAACGCCTTGCTAAAATCCATATAAACCACATCTGCTGCCTTCCCTTCGTCAATGTGTTTAGTCACATTTTCGAAGGAGTCCACCAGGCTCGTAAGGCACGATCTGCCCTTGACAAAGCCATGCTGAGTATTCTTGAGCATACTAAACCTCTCTAAATGCTCATATATCCTGTCCCTCAGGATCTTCTCCATCAGGTTACCAACCACTGAGGTTAGACTCACCAGTCGGTAATTACCTGGGCTATCCCTATTCACCTTCTTGAAAATAGGAACCACATCCGCAATCCTCCAATCCTCCGGCACCTCTCCTGTCTCCATTGACGACGCAAAGATCATCACCAGAGGTTCTGCAATCTCTTCCCTCGCCTCCCACAGTAACCTGCGTGACATCCCATCCGGACCCGGCGACGTATCTATAGGTAATCTATAGGATGGTGATTCTATAGGTAGGATCAAGGAAAATCCTAAAGCTTTCTATAGGTATGTCAGAAATAAAAGAATGACTAGGGTAAGATTGGGGCCAGTCAAGGACAGTCGTGGGAAGTTGTGCGTGGAGCCTGAAGAGATACGAGAGGTGTAAAATGAATATTTTTCATCAGTGTTCACAAAGGAAAAAGACAATGTTGTCGAGGGGAGTACTGAGGTACAGGCGATTGGACGAGACGGCATTGAGGTTCATAAAGAGGAGGTGTTAGCAATTCTGGAAAGTGTGAAAATAGATACATTCCCTGGGCCGGGTGGGATAGCAAATGTTTTCCCCTTGTTCAAGAAGGGGAGTAGAGATAACCCTGGTAATGATAGACCGGTGAGCATTACTTTTGTTCCAGGCAAAGTTTTGGAAAGGATTATAAGAGATAGGATTTATAATCATCGAGAAAGGAATAATTTGATTAGGGATAGTCAACACAGTTTTGTGAAGGGTAGAACAAGAACAAAGAACAATACAGCACAGGAACATGTCCTTCGGCCCTCCAAGCCCGTGGCACTCCCTGGTCCAAACTAGACCATTCTTTTGTATCCGTCCATTCCCACTCTGTTCATATGGCTGTCTAGATAAGTCTTAAACGTTCCCAGTGTGTCCGCCTCCACCAGCTTGCCTGGCAGCGCATTCCAGGCCCCCACCACCCTCTGTGTAAAATATGTCCTTCTGATATCTGTGTTAAACCTCCCCCCCCCTCACCTTGAACCTATGACCCCTCGTGAACGTAACCACCGACCTGGGGAAAAGCTTCCCACAGTTCACCCTATCTATGCCTTTCATAATTGTATACACCTCTATTATGTCTCCCCTCATCCTCCGTCTTTCCAGGGAGAACAACCCCAGTTTACCCAATCTCTCCTCATAACTAAGCCCCTCTATACCAGGCAACATCCTGGTAAACCTCCTCTGCACTCTCTCTAAAGCCTCCACGTCCTTCTGGTAGTGTAGCGACCAGAACTGGGCACAGCATTCCAAATGCAGGCGAACCAACGTTCTATACATCTGCAACATCAGACACCAACTTTTATATGTAAGGGACTGAGGAAGATTTGTGGGGAAGACGTTTACCAGTGTTCTTTGTCCCTTGTGGGTTTCAGTGTCCTGTTTGCCGGGCGGGTGCTGTGAACAGGATGCTGTTGGTTTAGTGATATGGGCTGGGCCAATGGGATTGCTCTGGGGGCGGGAGGAAAAAAAGGCGCCAGGAAGTGAAGCAGCTGTGGAGTAAGGCAGAGCTGAAGAGGGAGAAAAGCAGAGAGAGAGCTTTTCCCAGGCAATGAGAATTCGGTTTGGAGTGAGAGGCAGCCAGGCGTTCCCCTGCCTGTTCTTTTCATTACTGCCGAGGAGGACAGCCTTCAGCGCATTCGACCTACGTTGCTGCACGGATAGCTCGTGGCACCTCTGCCTCCTGCAGCATCATCTTCCACACGTGTGTCTCTTCTGGACTGCGTGTGGGTGTCGTGAGTAACTGGTGGGGACTATACAATCCAACTGAGTTTCCCCATATGTGCACCAACGGTTATAGATCAGAGCTCACTGTTTTATGTCTGTTAATTATATGTGTTATTAAATTTATTTTTGATATCCCGATTACAGTGGGTAGCAGTCCTCACTGTACAGTCCTCACTGACATTTATGGGTAAACAGGGAATTAGCAAAATCAACATCAACCGCTAGGAATTCGGGATCCTGTTGATTGAATATTTAAATAGCAGCCCCATATAGTGGTCAGCAGGGGGTTACATTTGTACACTGTGCCCCGTACAGTCATGGCCGCCACGCAGTACCCGAGGACATCCACCGAGTGGGACTTTGAAGCCATGGAGATCTTTTGCTTCACTGGCAGTACTGAAAGGGCGTAGCGACTCACTGTGTTCGGGTGAATAAAGCTCTCCGTACTCCCACAGTCAAATAAACAGTTTGTAATGCGACCATTGTGGTGAACCATAGATGGTTACCACTGTGGGTACTTGTACATATGTTACTCTTGTTACTGTTGGGGTTAGGGTTGGGGTGTTCCACCTGTTAGCATTGTTCTGTGGTACACTCCGGTTGGCTCCGCCTTCTTATAGGAGAATAAAGGTCACTGCTACTTCCTAGTGACCCTTCGCCTGGGATGGTATTGTTAAGCAGTATTCTCTAATCTTGTTGCGAATAAAAGCCTTTTTTCCCGGGTACGATCTAGCCTCCCGAGTGGATTAATCGCGCAAAAACCATTTACCTCGATGTCCGTCATGGACCTGGCGAGTTGGTGAGGCCTGGATTGGTGCAGCGTAACCGAAGCCAACATTGATTTTATGACGCGGCTGACGGCGCCCAAGATGGCGGCGCACACGGCTCACACGCAGCTGATGGCATCCAAGATGGCGGCCTGCATGGCCCCCCACGCGGCTGATGGCGTCCAAGATGGCGGCCCCCGCGGGTCGCACGCGGCGCTACTGGGCTTGGAGATCGATTTTGCCCTGCATACCTTTACGTAATGGCCCTTCTTTCCACACTCGGAGTAGATCGCATCCTTCGTCGGGCAGCATTGTCGGGGGTGCTTCCCCAGGCCGCAGAAGTAGCCCTTTGGGCCTCCGGAGACTGCCGCAGCGGTCGGGTCATTGGTGGGACGTGGCGTGGCGTAGGCCTGAGGCCGTCCCGAGCACAGAGGTGGCGGCGACCGCGGGATCGACGATGTGCCCCCGTGGTCGGGGGTGTAGGCCTCGAGATTACGGAAGGCCACCTCTAACGAGTCGGCAAGCGCCACAGTCCTTTGTAGGTCCAGCCCACCCTGTTCCAGCAGTCGTTGTCGGATATAGTTTGACCTGATACCCGTGACATCGGCATCTCTGATTCACTCCTCAGTGTTTTGGGTGGCTGTTACGGCCTTGCAGTTGCAGGCCCTGCCAAGTGCTCGCAACGCACACAGGAATTGATCGCCTGAATCTCCCGGCTGTTGTCTGCGAGTAGCCAGAATATGTCTGGCGTTGATTTCATTAGACTGTTTGTTGTACTGGCCTTTTAAAAGTTCGTTCGCATCGTTGTATGTTTCAGCGTCTCTAATCATCGAGAATACTTGATCGCTTCTCTGGGCGTGGGGCACATGGAGCTTGTCAGTTTCGGTCCGGACGACGGAGGCGGGGGCGGTGAGGAAAGTTTCGAAACAGTGCAGCCAGTGATCGAAGCTGTTGGAGGCTCCGACAGCTTGAGGATCCACTTCGAGTCTGTCGGGTTTTAGTGTCTGCTCCATCCCAAAACTTTTGCTAATAAAATTCATGCACTATCAATCGAGCAAAGACTAGTTTGTATTCAAGAACAAATAGGCTTTTATTCGCAAAAGACTTGGAGCGCACCCATGCTGATGAACTGGTCCAGAGGCTGAGGCAGGGGGTGGGGAGCAGTCACCTTGAAACCTGGACCAGGGGGGGAGGAGTCCCAGGCAGGGTCGGCAGGGGCATGCCCAGGCATGTCACACACACACAGGCAATAAGCTCACAGTGGTTTACCACAGTACTCTGTACTCTGGCTTACTGAAGGCATTCACTGAGTTCACCACAGTCTTTGTACTCTGTACTCTGGCCCTTTACTGGACCCATTCACTGAGTTCTCCACAGTCTCTCTACTCTGTACTCTGGCCCTTTACTGGACACATTCACTGAGTTCTCCACAGTCTCTGTACTCTGTACTCTGGCCCTTTACTGGACCCATTCACTGAGTTCTCCACATTCTCTGTACACTGTACTCTGGCCCTTTACTGGAGCCATTCACTGAGTTCTCCACAGTCTCTGTACTCTGTACTCTGGCCCTTTACTGGACCCATTCACTGAGTTCTCCACAGTCTCTGTACTCTGGCCCTTTCCTGGAACCATTCACTGAGTTCTCCACAGTCTCTGTACTCATTACTCTGGCCCTTTACTGGACCCATTCACTGAGTTCTCCACAGTCTCTGTACTCTGTACTCTGGCCCTTTTTGATTTTTGTCTTCGGTTTTTCTGTCTTCCACTTTTCCTTTTGCTGCCTTTAGTTTCTGTCCCCACTTTACTTCCCTCTGACTTCCTGCATCGGTCCCCATCCCCCGCAACATTAATTTAAACCCTCCCCAGCAGCACTCGCAAACACTCCCCTCAGGACATTGGTTCCAGTCCTGCCCAGGTGCAGACCGTCTGTTTTGTACTGGTCCCATCTCCTTCAGAACCGGTTCCAATGTCCCAGGAATTTGAATCCCTCCATCTTGCACCATCTCTCAAGCCACGTATTCACCTTGGCTATCCTGACATTCCTACTCTGACTAACACGTGGCACTGGCAGTAATTCTGAGATTACTACCTTTGAGGTCCTCCATTTTAGTTTAACTCCTAACTCCTTAAATTCAGCTTGTAGGACTTCATCCCATTTTTACCTATAGTGTTGGTGCCTATATGCCCCAGGACAGCTGGTTGTTCGCCCTCCCCCCTCCAGAATGTCCTGCAGCTGCTCCGAGACACCCTTTACCCTTGCACCAGGGAGGCAACATACCATCCTGGAGTCTTGTTTGCATCCACAGAATCACCTGTCGATTCCCCTTACAATTGAGTCCCCTATCATTATAGCTCTGCCACTCTTTTTCCTGCTCTCCTGTCCAGCAGAGCCAGCCATGGTGCCACGAACCTGGCTGCTGCCACCTTCCACCGGTGAGTCATCTCCCCCAACAGTATCCAAAATGGTATATCTGTTTTGGAGGGAGATGATTGCAGGGGACCCCGACACTGCCTTCCTACTCTTCCTCTGTCTGGTGGTCACCCATTCTCTATCTCCCTCAGTAACTGTTACCTGCGTTGTGACCAACTCACTGAGCATGATATCCACGGCTTCCTCAGCATCGTGGATGCTCCAAAGTGAATTCATCCGCCGCTCCAGAGCCGATAAGCGGTCTAACATGTGCGTCAGTTGGACACACATGATCTGACTGACCGTGGCACTGTGGTATAGGAAGCTGTTCAGTGGGCCGTGGGGGGAGGTGAGGGGTTGGGATGGGAGAGACACAGAGTAAATTAGTGGGAGGAAGTGACAGTATAGTGAGAGGGATTGATGATGTGAAGATGCCGGCATTGGACTGGGCTCGGCAACGTAAGAAGTCTCACAACACCAGGTTAAAGTCCAACAGATTTATTTGGTAGCACGAGCTTTCGGAGTGCTGCTCCTTCATCAGAGGGATTGACAATTTTCTCTGTAACAAGGAGTCAGAGTGCAGTTGACTGTGTTGCCTGCCCCATGCCAGAGTTCAGGACATCTGGCTGGAGATGACCGTGGTTGTGAGGAGGATCCCATTGTTGTGGACCATGTCGGTACCAATGACATAGGTAGAATGAAGTAGCAGCTTCTGCACAGACATTATCAAGAAATAGACACTGAATTAAACAACAGAACACACAAGGTTATAATCAGGAGATGATTACCTCAGCCACGTGCAAATTGGCATAGCGCACATCACATTCGAGGAATGAATACATGGTTTGAAAGACTGGTGGAAGAGGTAAGTTTCAGCTTGTGGGACATTAAAATCAGTTCTGGAGAAAGTGGGGGCTGTACCGTTGGGATGATCTACATCTGAACCTGCTGCCAGCAACGTTCTTGCAAACTACATAACTAGGGAAGGAGAGAGGGCTTTAAACTCAAAAGAGGAAGGGATGTTTCTGGAGCGGAGGATATGATCACCATACCAACCTAACACATCTTTTAATGAATTAGTTATCCTTTAACTGTTCCACAATTAAGGCTGTCTGTTGAACTAATCTGTCTGCTTCCCAATATGGCAGGCGTCGTTTTTTTTCTGAAAATGGCTTTTGTTAATTCAGCTACAATATGTAATGCCATTAATTCAAACTACATAAAGATAGTCACACTAAAACAACTGATTTTGAAACGACCAACAATGGTGAAATATGCTTCAAGCATAAAAACTTCTTAAGGTCAATAGTCGGAGGTGAGGAATCCCATTGCTGTCCATTGTCCGCAGTCCCTGTTCTCTGGGACGTGACCACATGGACACCAGTTCTTGCGCTGCAGCACGGGGAAGTCATTGTCATTTGTCTCGTGTGTAAAATGTTTTTTTCAAGATGATAGATTGGACAGGGAGAATCTGTTCCCTCTGGAAGGGGGTGGGGGGTTGGTGGGGGGGTTGGGGGTAGGGGGAGGGGTGGGGGTGGGGGCGGGGGGGTTGGGAGGTGGGGGGAGAGGGGGGGTGGGGGTGGGGGGGTGGGGGGGTTGGGGCGGGGATGGGGGGCGGGGGTGGGGGGGCGGGGGTGGGGTGTGGGAGGGTGGGGGGGGGGGTGTTGGGGAGGTGACGTCCTGTAATTGAAGATGAATCTGGATGGTTTGGTGTCCAAGGAGGCTGTGGGATGATTTTTTGAACCTGCTTTTACTGTTTGGGCCGCTCTTTCTGCCAGGCCGTTGGATGATGGGTAATATGACACTGTCCTAACATGTTAATTTCTGTTCAACTTCCTCTAATGCACAAATTCCTGGCTGATGAACGGTGGTCCATTTTCAGAAACTAACATTTCCGGGATCCCGGATGTCAAGAAAGAGGTGTGAAGTTTCTCCACTCTTGTCCTTGTGTTTGAGTAACTCACCCTGTGTACGGCCATACATTTTGAATCAGCATCTACCATTACCAGAAACATAGACCCCATGAACGGACCGGCACTGTCCATGTGCAGCCACGTCTATGGCCGTCCTGGCCATTCCCAAGTGTGAAGAGTAGTGACTGGTGATAGTTCTGCCCTTGTTGATCTTGCCAACACTGACCCACGCGCAAATATCCGTCCCCATACCTGGCCACCAACAGGGCAACTTAGAGGATCTTCAGTTTGCCACTCCTGGGTGGCCATGGTAAGGTTCACCATGGGATGGTGACCCTGGCTCAGGATGACACTCTTGAACCCCATAGGCGTGTGCCATCTTCCACAGTCAGCTGCTCTCTGCCAATCCAATATGGGTGCAATTCAGGCTGTAATGGCCTTTTGGATTCCCCCATCAGCACTCGCTGCTTCAATTCATTCAGGAATGGGTAATTTTGCCTCCACAGCCGAATATTATTGGCAGCCACTGGGAGAGTTGTGAAAAAGTTCATGATTACCATCTCTTCCATTGTGGGTACGACAAGTGTCTGTTAATCGTAGCCAATTCAAGGCATTGGCGTCAGTGACTCAGCCTCCTGGATAATGGTAGGCGGACAGTAATAAAGCCCACAGCTGGATATGGGCCAACGTTATGGGCTGCACCGCCCATATCCAGCTGTGGGCTTTATTACTGTCCGCCTACCATTATCCAGGAGGCTGAGTCACATCTGGAATTTCTTTCCCCGAACTGTCACCATTGACGAGGTGTCACAGTGGTTAGCGCTGCTGCCTCATAACACCAGAGACCTGGGTTCAGTTCCTGGTTTGGGTCACTGTGCGGAGTCTGCACATTCTCACCGTATCTGCATGGGTTTACTCTGGTTACTCCGGTTTTCTCCCGCAGTCTGAAAGACGAGCTGGTTAGATGCGTTGGCCATGCTCAATTCTCCCTCAGTGTACCCGGGCAGGCACCTGTGTGTGGCGACTAGGGGATTTTCACGTTAACTTCATTGCAGTGTTAATGTAAGCCTACATTTGACACATTATAAATGTTAAACTTCCTCTGAGTATGAATGGTTGAATTTCGCTGGGAAACCTCATCTCGCTGTCAGTATAAATGCACGTGAATCAGTTCATAATTGGAAACAAGAATCCTCCTGCCAGCTTTGAAGCTAAGTCCTCGATCAGAGGGATTGGGTATTTATCCAGCTGTGAGAAACAGTTTACCGTTTGTTTAAAATTTCCCAGTACAAAGTATTTGTATTCACTCTTGGGACTTGGGTGTCGCTGGCCGGCCAGCATTTATTCCCCATCCCCAGTTGCCCATGTTCAGAGGGCAATTAAGTGTCAACCACTTGGAGTCACATTTCGTCCTGACCACATAAGGACGACAGATTTTCTTCCCTGGGACATTGGTGAACCAGATATGTTTTTCCGAAAATCGACACTGGTTTTATGGTCACCAGCTGATACTGAATTCCAGATATATTTATTCAAATTCCACCATCTGCTGTGACGGGTTCGAACCCGGGTGCACAGAACTTTAGCTGAGTTTCTATATTAATAGTGTCGTGATAAAAACACCAGGCCATCACATCCACACCCAGAGTGTACACACCCTGACTTCCGGTAACCGAGACACACCATATTATATACGTCTGCAGTGCTCCCGGATTGGACAGCATTAACTGTCTCAAACAGGGAGCTCATATTCCAATAACTCCACCTGATGGTTATCGTTAAAGTCATTAAGTATGTCTCTCTCTCTGTCTTTCTGTGCATCCTTCTCTCTGTATCCCCCTGTCTCTCTGTCTCTCTCCCTCTGCCTGTTTCTCTGTGTCTCTTACTGTCTCTCTGCATCTCCCTCACTCACCTTCTCTCTCCACTCTTCTTCTGTGTCTCCTCCCCCCTCTCAGTCTCACTCTCCTCCTCCTTCTCCTTCTCTGTCCCCCTTTTCTTATTTCTGTCTTTCTCTCTCTCTACCTCGCTCTGTCTTTTGCTCTTGCTGTGTCCATTGTACTCATTCAGTCTCACTCTTTCAAATTCACTGACGCTCTCTGTCTCCGTCTCTGTTTCTCTCTGCCTCCCTTTCTGTCTCCCTTTCCGTCTTAGTCTCCCTCTCTCATTACATCTTCCTATCTATCTCCCTCTGTCTCCCTTTCTCATTCCCTGTCCATCTCCCTCCCCATTTCCCCCAATCTCTGTCCCTGTTTTTCTCGCTCTGTGAGAGTCCCTATCTGTCTCTGTCCTTTCTGTCTATCTCTCTCTGTCTCTCCCTCTCTCTTTGTCTTTCACTGTATCTGTTAGAAACTCCTTCAAAATCTGTCACGCTCCATGTATTTATGCCCTTCCCTCTCTCTGTCAATCCCCGTCTCTGTATCATTCTCACTTTTGCTCTCGCTGCCCTCTCTCTCTCTTTATCTGGCACTCTCTGTCTCTGTGAGGCCGTTTGTTATTTATAGTTTGAAAGTCCAATAGGAAGATTGAGGGGTCTTGTGGTTGTAGTTTCCTCTCAGGATCTAATGAGTTGAAGAATTGAAGTAAGGGGATATTTCAGCAGATTTATTAGCTGCTGCCTGAAGTGAGTCTGTGTCACAGCATAAATGGCAGTGTTTGTACAACAACTTGTGAGTTGCAGCATGAAGCCCAATTCCAGAACAAAATTATCTAACCATACCGACCGATAGCCCAATTCATGCATCCGAGTCCATATAGAATAAACCATTAATGTCGACCATAAGAAGATGAAATTGGCTGAGATAACAAACAGTAAAATTATGGATTTCCTGCGACTCTCCATCTCTGGGTCTCTGGGATTCTCCCCACTGCTGTGAGTCCGGAGTCTCCTGCGGGCTCTGCTGCTCATTAAAATGTGTCTGACGGTGAAAACGTTGAGCAGCAGAATCAGGACGAACGGGACAGTCGGGGTTAGAATGTTGTGGAGGAACTCGATTGCTCCCCAGACCGGAGATTCCACAACATCCATTGTGTAATTACAAAACCAGGGGGTGTTCACCAGCCAATATTTATTTAATAACATAAAATACCAGAAAATGTTCTTTAAACAGCTCAGCACCGTCACTGTTCCCAGAACCACAGCCGCCGATTTCTCACTGCAATATTTACTCTTCAGCTTGGGGCAGCAAATGGCCACAAATCGATCAAAGGTGAAAGTGACGGTGAACCAGACAGAACAGTCAGTGGCTGCATAAAGCAGGACGGCGTGGATGTTACACACGGGGACCCAGTGCAGGAAAACAAACTGTTCCCGATAAAGAATGGGAATGTGTCTGAATATCAGGTCGAGGATAACGACCAGCAGATCCCCCGCTGACATGGCCACCAGGTAACGAGTCACACATTTGGACAGACCACAGTTTCTGCTCATCAGTGTCACAATTGTGATTATGTTCACTGTCAGGAAGGGAAATAAAGAATAAAATTAGACAGGATTCAGGGAAAGAAGTTACCATTTGGACTGAGGATGGGTTGAAATGAAAAGGAATGGACACACATAAAATCACTGAAATCTGTTTTTAAATATCCAGCACGTCTTTTGCAGGGTAAGAGGAAAGTGGAGCATCCGGAGGAAACCCACACAGACACGGGGAGAAGGTCCAAACTCCACACAGACAGTGACCCAAGCCTGGAATTGAACCCAGGTCCCTGACGCTGTGAATCAGCAGTGCTAACCACTGTGTCACCGTGCTGCTCCATGGTAGCAACACAGTGGTATACATTTGGGAGAGAGCTTTCCAGAAAGTCCACAACATTGACCCTCACTCAGCTACAAGGATGAGGGAGTAAACCCTGACAGAAAATCCAGACTGGAGTCCTGTAGATGGTAATCTGTCGTCTCTCAGACAGTTTACTGACAACCCCTGCAACACAGCTGGTACCAAAGAGGGCTGGTTTGACCCTTGCCTCTGGACAATACTAACAATTGGCAGAGGGAGATCCTGATGCCTTGACAGCACAGAATCTCGATTATATTTACACAGAACTGTACCCTGAAGAGGAGATCACAGCATTGTGGCCACTGTTAGCACAACACAGCAAAAAATAGTAATCTCACACACGATTGGCACACATCACAACTTCCAGTGTTTGCTTTCAAGAGTGGGAGAAAGCTTCAAGGTTCAGCGAATCGCTATCGTCCATAATACTCAGTGCGATTACTGCTGTCCCACTATGGTTTACTGGACCAGTGCAGCTGCATCAGTCCTCTCTCGGAAGGAAGGTTGCCAATCTCTGCACCAGGTAAAACTCAAACAAAGGCCAGTGCCAAAGGAAAAGCCAAGCAGGTTGCCATAATGCCTATCGTCCGGTGACTCTGATATCCAATATTATGAAATACATCAAAAGGTTAGTCGTGGTATGAATCAGTTCCGGCTTCCCAGATTGCCTGGATCCACGACAGTTCACCGACATCCCACAACAGGTCCACAATGCCATCTCACTGGCCCCACAGTGAACCCTGGAACACAGACTCGTGTTTATCAACTACAGCTCAGCCTGCAACACCATAAGTCCTACGAAACTCATGTCCAACGTCCGTGGCCCTGAGCTTGGCTCCTGCCTCTGCAATTGGATCCTCAACTTCCTAATCCGCAGACAGCAAAATTAAGGACAATCAACAACATCTCCTTCACAATCATCCTGAACAGCGGTGCCCCGTAAGGCTGCGTCCTCAGCCCCTTACTGTACTCCTTATACACTGGTGACTGTGTGGCCAAATTCCCCTCCAACTCCATTTCCAAGTTTGCTGATGACACCTGCAGTGGGTCGGAGGAAGAGACAGAGAATCTGGTGAACTGGGGCGACAACAATAAGCTCTTCCTCAATGTCAACAAAGCAAATCGACTTTTGGAAGCCTAGTGGAGTACATGCCCCGATCTACATCAATGGGGTGAAGTTGAAATAGTCGAGAGCTTCACGTTTTCGGGTCCACATCACGAAAAACCTTTCCTGGTTCCTCCATGACGTCCCTATAATTAAAAAGTCTCCGAACGCCTCTATTTTCTCAGAGGTTTACGGACATTTGGCATGTCAGCTGCGACTCTCACCAACTTTTACAGATGCACCATAAATAACATTCGAGCTTGGTATGGCTCCAGCTCTGTCCAAGACTGCGAGAAACTTCAAAGCTTGGTGAATGCAGACCAGTCCATCACTCACACCAACCTCCCACTCACGAACTCTGTCTAAACTTCCCGTTGCCTCATAAAAGCAACCAGCCTAATTCAGGAATAGCGCACCACGGACATCAACTCTTACCACTTGTTCCATCAGAGAAAAAGATAAAGAACGTGTGAGGACATGGACCAACCGACTCATAGAATAATAGAATCACTACAGTGCAGAAGGGGGCCATGTGACCCATCGAGTCTCCACCTACAACAATCCCACCCAGGCCCTATCCCCAAAGTCCCACATATGTACCCTGCTAATCCCCCAAACATACATATCCCAGGACGCTAATGGGCAGTTAACATGGCCAATCAACCTAACCTGCACATTTTGGACTGTGGGTGAAAACTGGAGCATCCAGAGCAAACCCATGCCGACACGGGTAGAATGTGCAAATTCCACACAGACAGTGATCCAAGCCGGGAATCGAACTCAGGTTCCTGTGAGACAGCAGCGCTAACCATTGTGCCACCATGCTGCCGACTTTGGAACACCTTCTCTGCTGCCATCAGACCTTTGAATGGACCCACATTTCATTCAGATGATCTGTTACTACATCCCAGCTATGACTGCAACATTACATTCTGCACTCTCTCCTTCTCTATGTACAGTATGATTTGTCTGTATGGCACTCAAGCAACAACACTTTTCACTGTATATCCAATGTTACGGAGCGAGACCCCCTCTCTACCCCACTGTGCATGCAGAGAGGCAGCGAGACCCCTCCGTACCCCACTGTGCATGCAGAGAGGCAGCGAGACCCCCCAACCTACCCCACTGTGCATGCAGAGAGGCAGCGAGAACCCCCACTCTACCCCACTGTGCATGCAGAGAGGCAGCAAGACCCCCTCCCTACCCCACTGTGCATGCAGACAGGCAGCGAGACCCCCTCCCTACCCCACTGTGCATGCAGAGAGGCAGCGAGACCTCCACCCTACCCCACCGTGCATGCAGAGAGGCAGCGGGATCCCCCCACCCTACCCCACTGTGCATGCAGAGAGGCAGCGAGACCCCCTCCCTACACCACTGTGCATGCAGACAGGCAGCGAGACCCCCTCCCTACCCCACTGTGCATGCAGAGAGGCAGCGAGACCCCCTCCCTACCCCACTGTACATTCAGAGAGGCAGTGATGCCCCCCCCTTCCTACCAACACCAATCACGTGTAGAGTGGCAGCGGGGACCACCCCACCCCACAGACAGCGGGCAGAGTGGTAACGGGACCCCCTCCGACCCAGCAACTACATTCAGTGTAGGCCCCGTTACCTTCAGGCTCCACCCCTGTAGACCCCGCCACCTCATGCGCCACTCCCTGGTACTGCCCGGTGGGCATTGCCCAAGGGGCACCTATCTTTGCCCTCGACCTTGCCCGGTGTCCTCAATGGCCTTCAGTTCTCCTGGCGAGGTCATCATGACTCGTCCTCATACATGTGGCCAGCCGTTTCCCTCACCGGACCCAACCTCTCCCGGTGAGGCTGCAAAGGCAAGTGTGGCGCACCATTCCATCCCAGGCTCGCTAATTGCATTTAAATTTGTTTTAAAATAAATTGAAATAATTTATTCAGCCTCTTGCCGGAAATGGGCAGGAGACTGAATCCGCTGTTTATCCATTGCCGGTGAAGGTTGCAAGAGGTGAGAAATGGGACGTGGGCCTGAGTTCCAGGCTGTCACGCGGTTTTACTTGATCACCCCACCATCAATGGACAGGGAGTAGCTGTTATCCTGCCGCTCCCGCTACCGTGTGTGTGTTGCGTGTGTCTATATTGTCTGCACCAGTATGCATGTGTGTGTGTGCGTGTTTGTGTGTGAGCAAGAGTACCTGACGAGTGTTCCTAAGTGTGTGTTATTCTGGAATGTTACACCAATTTTGGTTCTTGAATTTGTGTGTGAGTGGGAGTGTCTCAATCTGATTGCTTCTATCAACAAATGTGTGTATTAATGTATGTGTGTTTGGGTGTGTCTGTGTGTTTGTGTTCCTGTTGCTCTCAGAGAGCTTGTGGTGGCACAGGGGGTAACGTTGCTGCCTCACAGCACCAGAGGTCCTGGTTCAATTGCAGGCTTGGCCACTGTCTGTGCAGATTCTGCATGTTCTCCCCATGTCTGCGTGGGTTTCCTCCGGGTGCTCCAGTTTCCTCCCACTAGTTGTGCTGGTTGGGTGCCTTGGCCGTGCTAAATTCTCCCTCAGTGTACCTGAACAGGCGCTGGAGTGTGGTGACTGGGCGATTTTTACAGTAACTTCATTGCAATGTTAATGTTCGCATACTTGTGACACTGATGAATCAATTTCAAATTTAATGAAACATGTTCTCTCTCTGTGAGATCCTGCTGTGCAGATATGACCAATAAAACTGATTCTGCGGCCTGGTGATTGGGTGGGTGAACTGGTGTTATATGCAGAGGGTGAAAAGGATTCTGTCTCAATCTTTTACACACGAAGGAATAGTGTTTGAGGTCCCATGTCTATGGAAAGTCACAGCACTCAGAAGACATCCCAGCCCATAGACCCTGAGACAATTGTCAGTGGCTGAAAGAATTAATAACCGGACACAGAGATTCAACAAGAGCAGCAAATCCAGTACAGGAAATGACAAGAAAATCAATACAGTTAAACAGCCTTTCTAGAATTAGGAACTGGACACAGGGGACGGGACTTTCCAGCCTCACTCTTCCTGAAGCTGCAAAATCCCACCCGTGTTCAACAGACCTTCCCATTCTCCGCCCCTCGCCTGCTCCGATTCCCGTGGCGGTCGGGCCGGTACAATTCCAGCCAGGGACTTACCCGGAACACCAACAATCGCCAGGAGGGGATAGTAAATACATTCAATCACATACAGTAGATATTGAATCCGCTCAGCTGATGTCCACCCATCATCAGTAAACTGAGAAATCCAATAGAATAAACTCCTCTCCTTGGTTGGAACATTCCGGTTCATTGTTCCCTGATTCTGATCCATTGTTGGAAGATTCCAATCCATTGTTCCCAGATTCTGATCCATTGTTGGAAGATTCCAATCCATTGCTCCCAGATTCTGATCTCTCCTCTCCCTCCCTCTCTCTCCACAGCCGCTGATCTCTGTTGGTGTCGGAGTTGCCGCTCCCGCTGACTCAATGGGACAACACATTGAACGGAATCCTTCATTAATAGAAGAGGGGAATCCCTCCAGGCACACTAATCGGATCCATGGAGACTCACATCAATTCCAGTCACTAAACAAACAGCTTCACTTAACCCCCTTCAATCCAACAGTTTTGATATCCAAAGTAGAACAGTTACAGCCTCGAAGGGGTGTTGAGGTTCAGGGAGGTATGGAAAGTTGGAAATAATGTAGGGTCAATATTAATTCGATTTAGCAGAGATCACTCTGCTAGTGTTAATTTCAAGACGACGAGAATACAAAAGCAGGGGTGTACTGCTGAGGGTTTATAAGACACTGGTCTGACCGCATTCAGAATATTGTTCGCAATTTTGGTCCCCGTATCTAAGGAAGGATGTGCTGGCCTTGGAGAGGGTCCAGAGCAGGTTCACAAGAATGATCCGGGGAATGAAAGACTTGACGCATGAGGAGCGTCTGAGGACTGGGGGTCCATATTCGATGCAGTTTGGAAGTATGAGGAAGGGGATAACATTGAAACTTACAGAATAATGAAAGGCCTGGATAGAGTGCACTTGGGGAAGATGTTTCCATGAGTCGGGGAGACTTGGACCCGAGGGCACAGACTCAGAGGAAAGGGACGGCCCTATAGAAATGTGATGTGGAGATGGCGGTGTTGGACTGGGGTGTGCGCAGTAAGAAGTCTCACAACACCAGTTTCCCACTCACCTGATGAAGGAGCAGCATTCCGGAAGCTCGTGATTCCAAATAAACCTGTGGGACTTTAACCTGCTGTTGTGAGACTTCTTACTTCAGAACTGAGACGAGGAGGAATTTCTTCAGCCAGAGGGTGGTGAATCTGTGGAATTCATTGCCACACAAGGCTGTGGAGGCCAGATCATGGACTGTATTTAATAAAGAGATAAATAGGTTCTTGACTGGTACAGCGATCAAGGGTTACGGGGAGAAAGCAGGAGAATGGGTTTGAGAAACTTATCAGCCAGAATTGAATGGTGGAGCCGGCTTGACGGGCCCAATGGCCTCATTCTGCTCTTATATCTTATTGTCTTCTGGGTATCATGGTCGTGGTTTTTAGATGAAGTTAACGTCAATCAGGGTTGATACAGTCTGCTTAATCCAGGTTGTAGCAGATCTTATGTACAGCTCATGGACAGAACAATCTTAGTATAGGACTTCACACGGATCAAACTCTCAGCATGACGTACAGTACAGTCTTAGCTCGAGTCATCAGATAGAACTATCTCTCAGTGTTATGTACAGTACAATCTGAGGCTTCAGAAGAGCTTTCTCTCAGTGTTATGTACAGTACAATCTGAGGCTTCAGACAGAACTAACTCTCAGTGTTATGTACAGTACAATCTGCGGCTTCAGAAGAACTATCTCTCAGTGTTATGTACAGTACAATCTGAGGCTTCAGATAGAATTATCTCTCAGTGTTATGTACAGTTCAATCTGAGTCTTCAGACAGAACTAACTCTCAGTGTTATGTACAGTACAATCTGAGGCTTCAGGAGAACTTTCTCTCAGTGCTACGTGCAGTAAAATCTGAGGCTTCTGATCTGAAGTAGCCATTTTCCAAAAGCCATATTTTTATTGTCTCATCAATATTCACCTCATTAAACATATTCATTTATTGGACTGATTTGCACCATTCATAACGTGCCCACAATGCAGAGGGGAACACCCGAATGGACATTCGTTTAAATCCCCATCTGCACAGCTGGGAGACCTTTAATTTCAAAGCCGACAAAAGCTCCTTATTCTGCCCAGCAACAGCACGAAGCTGCATTTTAAACCGGCCTTTGGCCAGAAGATCGGGATATCTGCGAGTCAAGGCCTGGAGTGGGTTATATGGCATAACCCGACTGTCAATAAAATATTACAGGAATAAAATGGCCAAGGCAGGCAGAGAAACTTAATAAACTAGGATAAAAAGAATAAAAGATTAGATTAAATCCCCCTACAAACAGCAGGACAAAATGACATTAACACCTAATCTCACAAGCATAGAATACAGACACAAAACAGTCGAGATCGATTGAGATAAGGGGACACGTCGAGAGGATAATGGGAAACACATTAAAACACCGGGGCAAGAAAAGGCAGTCCCATTAACACGGACACACACCATACAGATGCAAATTGACAAGTCTCTCAGGGAACTTCCTGACCAGACAAGCCACTTTATAAGTATTGTAAAAATGTATGAGCAAATGTTCCCCCTCGAATTTGGATTCCTATAAATATCCAGAGCAAATGTATAACTATTGAAATCAACGTGGCCAAGCACTGTTTCTAAGCTGGCTAAGGGGGTCTCCCTGGGTTCCCAGTAATTGTACAATAAAGAAAAACGCTTTGAACATTGCCTTGCGACTCGACTTCCTTGAATGCACTGGTGCAAGGGATTTTTCCCGACAACAAATGGCGTAGTCGGCAGGATTTGATATCTGACTTCTGACGGGTGGCCACGGTCTGGAAGCCGGGATCAAATTTAAACGAATTTGGTAAAAATCCAGAGCAGTCAAGGGCGAGTACAAGTCTCCGTTCGAAGTGAGGTACCTTTAAGGGTTAGGGTTTGTCTGTTTTAAATATTGTTGTCTTGTTGAACTGTATAATCTTGCCTCAGTTTTTAAAATTGAAACAGAATTCTGCACTAAAGAGGTATAGGTCAGAACGACCGTGTGGAAGAAGGTAAGTAACTTTACCAGTGGTAAGGGTAACAGGTTTTGGGTATTTGATAACGGGAATAAGGAATTAAGACTAATATAAAGATAAGAACCGCATGCAGAACTAATTGGTGTAAGTAACCCAGGATTGTAAACGAAACCGCTGTCTGTGCCAAGGCAATAGGACAAGGGAGTGCTTGATTCAAGGTGCCCCACCCTAAACTGGACGTTAAGAGGAGAAATCTCCCACGCTAAGGTTGGGTTATGAGGGTGGGCGCTAAGAGGCACAGGCACTCAGGGTGCAAGGCACGGACAGTGTAAATCGGGTAACAACACAGACTCTGAAGGGACGAACAACCTCAGAGTCGATACAGTTACTAATTATAACAGGGGCTTTGATAACAGATACATATGTGTAAGTGTTGAGGAAGAGGGGACCCGATCCATCCTGACCAAGAGACACGGCGACGGAGAATCCATTAGGGACCCGGGCGGAGTTTGATAACCTTGTTCGTCTGTAGGGAACACCACAGTCCATAGCAGGGTACCAGGGAGCTGAGACTCCCTTTTTGGGGTAACGGATGAACCTTGCTAGTGGAGGTGGTGGCCAAGCGGGAGGCGTTGTACTTAAAGGGGCTGGGGACAGGGGCCGACAAACCCACTAAAAGACCAGCACACATCCCAATAAGACAACACAAAATAGACCAAGCGTGAGGTGTCAGGAATAGTTGGGGGAGCAAAGGAGAAGTGACCCACTGGGACCCCACTACGAGACCCTACAGCGATACAGACGGTGCTGGAGCAGTATCAGTGACAGGAGATAAGAGAGAGAGAGAGTTGGGGCACTTTTACTGTTGGAACCAGCATACGGGGGTTGCAGAACTGCTAGACAGAAAAATGGCAGACCACGTTATTGAGGGAGAAACTGCTGTAGCTCTCATTTTTCAGTATCTGTTAGCCAGAGAAGCGATTGTTGGAAAGATGAAACGGAACGGGTGGAACGCATCACAAACTTTAGAAGATCAGAGAAAGGGGGTAGACGGAGTTAAACGGGACAAAACAAAAGTAATGGGAGTCATGTTAGTGACCCAGTTAGCTGGACTAATTGAGAAGGTAAATGCCTCCATGGAGGAGAGACACAAAGAGACAGAACAAATTAAGGTATTGCAGGAGAGAGTGAGGGAATTAGAACACAGAAGCCACACTGCGGAGAAAACGCAGAGATCAGAGGAAACGGACCCTCGGCCCTCATACGAGTCAGTGCAGAAACATACAACCGCTCCAGTATCAGAAGGAGACATAAAAAATTATAATCTAGCGCCAGTAACAGAGGAGGGACGTTAGCACAACCAAAAGCAACCTATAAGCCTTTTACCCCAGGGGAAAGGCAGCAGATTATGGCATCCCTGGGGAAGTTAAAACCCAGAAGCGCAAACCTGGGATTTTGGGGCGAATTAGATTCACTCTGGGTAGGACACCAGTTACATTTAAGGGACATACACCAGCTGGTCAGGGCAGCCTGTCCAGTGGATAAATGGAGGTTGGTGGCAGGAGGGCCAGTGGCCCAAGCAGCACAGGACTATAATGGAGGAAGGTGGACACATGCCATTGCTCCAACGGCTGAGATAGACGACCAGCAGGCACCCTTCATATTATATAAGACCGAAATCCAACGGGTCTTGGGGAACTCCCCCACTAATTGGAGTAGGATCACAAATACTAAACAAGGACAGGGGGAAAGTGCATCGGAATTTGGAGAGAGATTATTCCAGGTATATAGGGAATGTTCAGGACAGGACAATGTGGATAGGAGAAACAGGGCTTTTAACCAGGGATTCAAGGACGGGCTATCAGAGGTACACCAAGAAATCCTTAAGATGGGGGTGATAGCATCCCAAGACTATGACGAGCTAGTCGAGTGGGCTAGCGGGATAAACGAAGGGAAGGTTGCCCAGGCAAAGCCCAGACGAGAGAGAACTGGAACCCCCCATAACGGAGATAAGGGGAGAACCGGGCTCAGCTGCTACACATGTGGCCAGCCAGGGCATATGGCTAGATTCTGCAGGGGAGCACCATTCAAAGGGAAACCCGAGAATGGCGGGCCCCGCTGTGACCACTGCCACAGGGCAGGGCACACCGAGGCAACATGTTGGGGGAAACATGGGAGACCCCAAGACAACTATAGACCAACCCCGGGGGCACCACATTCCCGGAATCCACTCGGGTGACTAGAAGAGACCCCAAACCAGGGAGATGGGAGACAAAAGAGGATTAGTGTAGCCACGCCCACAGAAGATAGTGAATCCCGACAAAAGCCGGTGTCCGTCCACCCCACTTATCGACCAACACTGGTCGAAATCTCACAACCCGTAGCTCCCATCCAAAACAGGAAAGAGGGGGAGAGAATATATGTAGAAGCCTTGGTAGGGGGTAGGGAATGCCACATGTTAGTAGATACGGGGGCAGCCATATCAATTACAAACCTACCCCTGCCACTGACCAACAAAAGAATACACATAACCGGGGTAGGGGGAGAGAGAATACCCGCCTATCTTAGCGAAACCACACTAGTAGAAATCAACCACAAGTATATTCCAATGCAATTTTACATTTGTCAGAATAATGAGGGCACAATCATGGGGAACGATTTAATGAGGGAATACCAGGTGCTGATAGATTGTGGGAAAGGGAAACTAATTTGGCCACAACCTGACAGTAGGAAGACCGGAATAGGGACATTAGCTAGCCACCTGGGGACGGTTGGGGTAGCCACCATCGTGGCCCGAGATTGGGATCAGGATAAAGAAGGGTTCGGAGCCATCTGCGCTTCCATTCCCGAAGCCTGGGCTCGGACGAAATTAGATACCGGACTAACCGACACAGAACCGATAAAAGTCCCAGGACCGGAACACAAGCCCCACCGACAATACCCTATCAAGAGAGAAGCGCAAGGGGCAGTAGTAGAAATAGTTAAGGGTTTAATAGAAAAGGGAATCCTCAGGGAAACCACCAGTACGCCCACATGGCCAGTTATAAAACCTGACGGGAGCTACAGGCTCACCATCGATTCCACAGGTTTGAACAAGGTAACACCTAAATTACACCCCATTGTGGCAAACACCTCGACTATTTTAAACGGATTGGCACAAGACCACAAAATTTTCACGGTGCTAGATATGGCAAATGGGTTCTGGTCCCTTCCACTGGACATAGAATCCCAAAACAAATTCGCCTTCACTGTGGGAGAGAAACAGTATACATGGACTCGCCTCCCACAGGGATTTCATAACAGTCCTGTCATATTTCACAGAACAATGAGCGATATCCTGAGTAGGGTGAAATTGCATGAGGACAATACGGTCCTCCAGTATGTGGACGATGTGTTAATAGCGTCCAAAACAGAAGAAGGGCACAAGGCAGCCCTGTATGCAGTACTAGAAGGATTGGCAAAAGCCGGGCTGAAAGTCAGCCCACAGAAGACACAAATTGCAAAACCCCAGGTCCTGTACTTAGGACACCTAATTTCCCAGGGAATTAAAGAAATGCCCGCAGATCGCAAAACCGCCATTAAAGAAATGCCGCGACCAGTTACAGTAAGAGGGGTCCGAACAGTTTTAGGACTATTCAATTACAGTAGGAGTTTTATCCCTGACTTCGCAAGAATCGCGGAGCCAATTCAGAGACGAGTGAAGGGAGGAAAGCCAGCCTTGGAAAGTATAGAGTGGGGACAAGAGCAAGAGACAGCATATGCAGAGTTGAAAGCTAGGTTAGTTTCAGCCCCAGGGCTGGGACTGCCAGATGGAAGCAAGAAGTTCCACATCTTCTGTGACAACCAGGACGGCTTCTATTCTGCCGTAGTGGCACAGACTCATGGCGATAGAAAGAGACCCGTAGGGTATTATTCAACGGCTGAGGGACCAGTAGTCACCGGGATGCCCAGGTGCATAGCCGCCCTAGATTGTGCAGCATGGGCTGTGAGGATAAGTGAGCCCATTGTCATGACAGGAGATATTGTGCTACACACAAAACATACATTGGTAGAAACGCTAAACACGGGCAAACTCAAAACAGTCTCAAATATAAGGAGGGCCAGGTGGGAGGCCACACTCCGACCACCTAACAAGTCAGTCACCATCATTAGGGACACGGGAGAAAACCCCGCGGAAGGGATTTTAGACATTGGGGAAGCGCACAGCTGTGGAGAAATTGACGAAGATAACAAGGAAGGAAAGATTAGAGACGAACCCCTTCCAACAGCAAATAAGACCTTCTATGTGGATGGGTCCCGCAAATATGTATCCGGATCACCAAGGACAGGGTGGGCAGTAGTAGACCAGAACCTGGAAACCCTAGAATCAGGACGGATCGACGTGGGTCAGTCCGCTCAGGTAGCAGAATTAGTTGCCCTCACCCAAGCCTTAAGATTAGCAGCAGGGAAAGCAGTCAATGTGTATACAGACAGCCAATACGCGTTTGGTGTGATCCATGATTACATGTCTGCATGGGGGAGAAGGGGGTTCATTACTACAGGAGGTACCCCCATTAAACACCAACAGCAGATTAGGGCGCTACTAGCAGCTAATGAACAGCCTCCAGAGGCTGCAGTAATTAAAATAAAAGCCCACCAGCGGGAACCCGGAAGGGACACCCCGGGGTGGATTCATTTCAAAGGGAATCAAGCCGCAGACACAGCGGCACAGCAAGCACTAGAAAACAGCGACATTAAAAGCCTGCCCCTTGCAGCGATAGTGGTAGAACCGGAAGAAATTGACATACAGAAATTACATGGGGACATTCCCCAACAAGAACGAGATAGATGGGAGGAGCTGGGCGCAGTTAAAGGGGCTGACGGGGTGTGGAGAAAAGATGACCGGGTATTGGCACCAGGATGTATCCAGAACACATTACTGGAACTACACCACGGACTTCCCCATACAGGCAGGGATGCAATGATAAAGAGCCTGGGGAGAGAGTGGTGGTGGAAAGGATTGGGACGGGATGTGGCCGCATACTGCCGCAGATGCACTATATGTGCACAGCACAACCCCGGGAAGCCCATAAAGGTAAAGATGGGACACCAACCCAGACCAAAGGGACCCTGGGAACAGATACAAATGGACTTCATAGGACCATTGCCCCCCTCTCACGGGAAAACATACTGCCTGGTAATAGTAGATCAATTCACCAGGTGGGTAGAAGCGTTCCCCACAACCAATTGTACAGCCCTAACGGTAGCCAGGATTTTGGCAGCTGAAGTCATTCCCCGATGGGGGATGCCAATTCAAGTTGATTCGGACCAGGGAACACATTTCACAGGAAAGGTTATGAAAAACATTTGCCAACTATTAGGAATAAAACAGAAATTTCACATCCCCTATCACCCACAAAGTTCCGGGATGGTGGAGGGGATGAATCGGACTCTAAAAATAACCATGGCAAAAGCAATGCAATCCTCAGGTAGAAATTGGACAGAAGTCCTACCTGCAGTTCTGATGAGGCTTAGGGCGACCACAAATCGAACTACCGGCTTGACCCCATACGAGCTGATGACCGGGCAAGCAATGCACTTAACCGAAAACATTATTACAGGCTGGACAGATGTGGGTCCGATAAAGGATAAGGTCCGTCAATACATCCGAGACCTTAGCACCCAATTGAAGGGGATGCGCCGGTCCGTAACTTTTAATCAGGCACAGGTCGATACAGAGGAGGACTCAGAAATATTACCAGAGGTCCCAAAAGCCGGGAGCCGGGTATTAACAAAAGTGCTTCCTGCAAAACCAGGATTTGCCCCAAGATGGCACGGACCTTACGAGGTCATTATTAGCGGAGATATCTGTGCCTGTATAGATATAAGGGGACAGGGGGTCTGGAAACATTGGACCCAATTAAAGCTGTATGAAGACAAATAAACTAAAGATACCGTTTTCGTTCGTTCAAATTCCACAGGAACCAGGACCTGATCTACTGTCAAGACGTCGGAACAAACTACTTTTAATTTGATTGCCTGTTTATTTTCTGTATATGCTATAACTGTAAAAATACTTGTTAAAAAAAACGATATGGGAACAGGGACATATTTGATGATAACCATGACCATTGTAAATATGCTCCAACACATGGGGGTTAGGGGAGCAGAACCCCCAATCATGGAAGAAAACCTATTCCTGAAAACACACATCCAGATCTATGGGAATAGGACCGCTTGTTACCCTTCAGTGCGATCAGTAAACTCCCTATTCATCGCAACACCAGGGTGGCTCCCACAAGAGTTATTCACTATTGACACATCGGGGGCACCCTGCAAGGAACATATTGGGTACTTTAAACAAGGGATACAAGGAAGGTGTGTAGAGCTCACTGAGCCGGGAATTCTAGGGGGGATGGGACCCCAACGGGAGGAGACACATGGGAACTACCCACAATGTTTTAAGGGAGAGGGATGGGGGTGCGTGCATGCCTTTGTCCCTAAAAATGATTCGTGCGCTGAGGCACATTGTACTCTCCAGGAGTGCCGGGTCCGGGAAGGACACTTCACTTGTGACTGCAAGCAACAAAAATGCATTGCAGTCACCGCGGGTAGGCAGCTTATGTGTGGCAAGTGCAACGGCACCCACGTAAGCTCAGCCTCGGGGACATACCCATTTGATTCTCACCAAGGGGTACAATCAAGTGGACAGTCCGGGGGGAGGGAAGGTGCCACAGCATGGGACCATTTGGTCAAACGACCCCAGGGTAATGCATGTTATCGGGTTAAAGAAGGTTATGTGTTTTTATTCAAAAATGTATACATGACGGCCACAGACAGGCCTCCAAGGTTCTTTTCCGTCGGGACAATCAGACCTCTCACGGTTCCGTGCCCAAGCGAAGGGCATGTCCAGAAACGCATAGTGACCAGGGCCATCAGCGCAGAATTCTGCGCCGACTGGCAGGCCCCTGTCACATTAGGATCTTCTTTGGGGTATGGATTTCTGGGGACACTATCCCTCGGGGGCGCCGCAGGGGTGATCAGTGCCAGTAATAGGAATTTCTTCATATGTGGACTTACCATCTTAGGAAACAACACCCTACAAGCACTGGGTGCAATTGACCAAGAACTCGCAGAACTCAGACTATACACACAGTAAACGAGATATGCAGTAGACTATCAGCTAGCCAGACAAGGACGGGTATGCACCATCATCAAAGGAAAATGCATCACATATGTACACGACGAGACATTAAAATAAGCAGCAGACATGTCCGGGATACAAAAGCAATTGGATAGCTTTAAACAGGGATTTACAGGGACTGATGGGTGGTTAAGGTGGCTGTTTTACCCAGTTTGGGGCGCATACATTATGAAGGGATTAATTGTAATAGTAGCCATCCTGTTCACACTCTGCCTGGGCCTAACCTGTATTAAGGTGATATGTGCAAATATTGCATCAAGAATGCTACCCACTGCCAGGATTGTAGGCCTATAGCCACCAGGAGTAGGCGCTATAGTGCGGATGACCGGGCCTTCATTCGGTCCGAGGTACAACGGTTGCTCCGGGAAAGGGTTATCCAGGCCAGCACCAGCCCCTGGAGGGCGCAAGTGGTCGTAGTTAAATCGGGGGAGAAACACCGCATGGTGATTGACTACAGCCAGACCATAAATAGGTATACCCAACTAGATGCGTATCCTCTTCCCCGTATCGCGGAAATAGTCAACCGCATCACGCACTATCGGGTTTTCTCGACGATCGATTTGAAATCGGCTTACCACCAGCTCCCTATCCGCTCGGAGGATCGCCCATATACTGCCTTTGAGGCGGATGGCCGCCTCTACCAGTTCCTCCGAGTCCCCTTTGGTGTCACCAATGGGGTCTCAGTCTTCCAACGGGCCATGGATCAAATGGTGGACCAGCACAGACGACGGGCCACTTTCCCGTATCTGGATAACGTCACCATCTGCGGCCATGACCTGCAGGATCATGATGCCAACCTACAAAAATTCCTTCGTACGGCCACTCTCCTGAATCTGACATATAACGATGCGAAGTGTGTTTTCCGGACACGCCGCCTCGCCATCCTTGGGTACGTGAAAGAAAATGGTGTCCTTGGTCCCGACCCAGCCCGTATGCGTCCCCTTATGCAGCTTCCCTTCCCTACTACCCTCAAAGCATTGAGGAGATGCCTGGGCTTCTTCTCCTACTATGCCCAGTGGGTTCCCCGTTATGCGGATAAAGCCCGTCCGCTCCTAAAATCGAATTCTTTTCCCCTGGCGGAGGAGGCCTGTCGGGCCTTCGACGACATCAAAGCGGACATTGCGAAGGCCGCGATGCACACTGTGGACGAATCCATCCCATTCCAAGTGGAAAGTGATGCGTCTGACTTTGCCCCAGCCGCCACCCTTAACTAGAGGGGCCGTCCGGTGGCCTTCTTTTCCCAGACCTTACAAGGCCCTGAGATTCGACACTCCTCGGTCGAGAAGGAGGCCCAGGCCATCATGGAAGCCGTCCGGCACTGGCGCCATTATCTTGCGGGCCAACGATTCACCTTAATTACGGACCAGTGGTCAGTTGCCTTCCTGTTTAACACCAGGCAAAAGGGCAAGATTAAGAATGACAAGATCTTGCGGTGGATGACTGAGCGCTCCACCTACAGATATGACATCATGTACCGGCCTGGGAAGCTCAATGAGCCCCCCAATGCCCTGTCCCGTGGATCATGTGCCAGCGCCCAACTAGACCAGCTACAGTCCCTCCATAACGACTTCTGTCACCCAGGTGTCACCAGATTTTTCCACTTTGTCAAGTCCCGTAACCTGCCTTACTCCCTCGAGGAAGTCCGGACGATTACCAGGCAATGCAGGGTCTGCGCTGAGTGCAAACCGCAGTTCTACCGGCCAGGTAGGGCGCACCTTGTAAAGGCCACTCGCGCGTTCGAGCGCCTTAGCATTGATTTTAAAGGCCCCCTCCCCTCCTCTAACCGCAATGTTTATTTCCTGAATATCATTGATGAATACTCACGTTTCCCTTTTGCCTTCCCCTGCTCGGACATGACCACGGCTACAGTGATTCGGACCCTGACCTCGCTCTTCACCCTGTTCGGCTTCCCAGCCTATGTCCATAGCGATCGTGGGTCCTCTTTCATGATTGACGAGCTGAGGCAGTACCTGCTCGCCAAAGGCGTTGCCTCCAGCCGCACCACTAGCTATAACCCCAGGGGCAATGGTCAAGTAGAGCGGGAGAACGCAACCGTCTGGAAGGCCGTTCTATTAGCGTTACGGTCTAGGAGCCTTCCAGTCAGCCGTTGGCAAGACGTCCTTCCGGACGCATTACATTCCATTAGGTCACTCCTCTGCACAGCGACCAATACGACCCCTCACGAGCGGATGTTTTCGTTTCCCAGGAAGTCCTCCTCGGGTACTTCGCTCCCGGATTGGCTGATGTCCCCGGGACCCGTCCTGCTTCGGAAGCATGTCCGGACCCATAAGGCAGATCCCTTGGTCGAGGAGGTCCAACTGCTCCACGCTAATCCCCAATATGCTTACGTAGCGTACCCTGATGGGCGGGAGGACACGGTTTCTGTCCGTGACTTGGCACCCGCGGGTGCCCCGGAGGTCACCACGTCCTTCCGCCCCACGGTCCCTGGTGTCATCCATTCGGAGACTGCTATGCCTCTTCCTCCCTCAGTCCCTGTCCCCAATGTAGTGCGCCCAGAGCCTGTTGCGGCCCCCCACCCCCCGGCTCCGGTTCCCACTGTTCCCCATACGCCACCAGGGCCACTGCTCACACCTCTCGCCCCTATGTACAGCTCCCTTGAGTCGCCGGAGCCGTCGCCACGCAGTACACGACGACTGGACGGGACGACGGATCAGTCCGCTTCACACCACCCAGCGCCTTCTCTCGACGCTCACTGTGCGGAGCCTGGGCCGACATCGCTCCCTGCTCGGACGACTCTGCGACCTGCACTACCACGATCGCGATGGCGGATTAAGCCACCGGTTCGTCTGGACTTGTAATATTGTTTCCGCTTCACCCCCGTGTTGTTTTTTAAAAGGAAGGGGTGAATGTGATGGACCTCAGTTGTGCCTTTGTCCTATATGGACCACCGTTGTGTGTGCTTGTCATACCTGGACACATCCCCTTCCAGTTTGGGCCCTCCCCTCAGCACCGAGTATAAAGGTGGCTGTCTCCTCCCCCTTGTTCAGTCCAGGTTGGTTATTTGTTGGGATCTGCTCCTGATTCTGTTGTGAATAACAGCCTACACTTATATTGGCACACCGGTAGTCTTTCGCCTTATTGATAGCGCATCACAGACTATATCAACCCTGATTGACGTTAACTTCATCTAAAAACCACGACCATGATACCCAGAAGACAATACGATATAAGAGCAGAATGAGGCCATTCGGCCCGTCGAGCCGGCTCCACCATTCAATTCTGGCTGATAAGTTTCTCAAACCCATTCTCCTGCTTTCTCCCCGTAACCCTTGATCGCTGTACCAGTCAAGAACCTATTTATCTCTTTATTAAATACAGTCAATGATCTGCCCTCCACAGCCTTGTGTGGCAATGAATTCCACAGATTCACCACCCTCTGGCTGAAGAAATTCCTCCTCGTCTCAGTTCTGAAGGAAGAAGTCTCTCAACAGCAGGTTAAAGTCCCACAGGTTTATTTGGAATCACGAGCTTTCGGAACGCTGCTCCTTCATCAGGTGAGTGGGAAGCTGGTGTTGTGAGACTTCTTACTGCGCACACGCCAGTCCAACACGGCCATCTCCACAACACATTTCTAAATGGCCGTCCCTTCCCTCTGAGTCTGTGCCCTCGGGTCCAAGTATCCCCGACTAATGGAAACATCTTCCCCAAGTGCACTCGATCCAGGCCTTTCATTATTCTGTAAGTTTCAATGTTATCCCCTTCCTCATACTTCCAAACTGCATCGAGTATGGACCCCCAGTCCTCAGACGCTCCTCATGCGTCAAGTCTTTCATTCCCCGGATCATTCTTGTGAACCTGCTCTGGGCCCTCTCCAAGGCCAGCACATCCTTCCTTAGATACGGGGACCAAAATTGCTGACAATATTCTGAATGCGGTCAGACCAGTGTCTTATATACCCTCAGCAGTACACCCCTGCTTTTGTATTCTCGTCGTCTTGAAATTAACACCAGCAGAGTGATCTCTGCTATATCGAATTAATATTGACCCGACATTATTTCCAACTTTCCATACCTCATTGACCCTCAACACCCCATCGAGGCTGTAACTGTTCTACGTTTGGGATAAAAAGTGTTGGATTGAAGGGGGTTAAGTGAAGCTGTTTGTTTAGTGACTGGAATTGATGTGAGTCTCCATGGATCCGATTAGTGTGCCTGGAGGGATTCCCCTCTTCTATTAATAAGGGATTCCGTTCAATGTGTTGTCCCATTGAGTCAGCGGGAGCGGCAACTCCGACACCAACAGAGATCAGCGGCTGTGGAGAGAGAGGGAGGGAGAGGAGAGATCAGAATCTGGGAGCAATGGATTGGAGTCTTCCAACAATGGATCAGAACAGAGTCATAGAGTCATAGAGGTTTACAGCATGGAAACAGGCCATTCGGCCCAACTTGTCCATGCCACCCTTTTTTTTAAACTCATAAACTAACCCCAATTGCCCTCATTTGGCCCATATCCTTCTATTCCCATGTAACTATCTAAATGCTTTTTAAAAGACAAAATTGGACCCGCCTCTACTACTACATCTGGCAGCTTGTTCCAGACACTCACCACCCTCTGTGTGAAAAACATTGCCCCTCTGGACACTTTTCTATCTCCCCCCCCCCCTCACCTTAAACCTGTGCCCTCTCGAATCTGAGAACAATGAAGCGGAATGTTCCAACCAAGGACAGGAGTTTATTCTATTGGAGTTCTCAGTTTACTGATTATTGGTGGACATCAGCTGATCGGATTGAATATCTACTGAGGGTGATTGAATGTATTTACTATCCCCTCCTGGCGATTGTTGGTGTTCCGGGTAAGTCTCTGGCTGGAATTGTACCGGCCCGACCGCCACTGGAATCAGAGCAGGCGAGGGGCGGAGAATGGGAAGGTCTGTTGAACACGGGTGGGATTTTGCAGCTTGGGGAAGAGTGAGGCTGGAAAGTCCCGTCCCCTGTGTCCAGTTCCTAATTCTAGAAAGGCTGCTTAACTGTATTGATTTTCTTGTCATTTCCTGTACTGGGTTTGCTGCTCTTGTTGAATCTCTGTATCCGGTTATTAATTCTTTCAGCCACTGACAATTGTCTCAGGGTCAATGGGCTGGGATGTGTTCTGAGTGCTGTGACTTTCCATAGACATGTGACCTCAAACGCTATTCCTTCGTGCGTAAAAGATTGAGACAGAATCCTTTTCACCCTCTGCATATAACACCAGTTCACCCACCCAATCACCAGGCCGCAGAATCAATTTTATTGGTCACATCTGCACAGCAGGATCTCACAGAGAGAAAACATGTTTCATTAAATTTGAAATTTATTCATCAGTGTCACAAATATGCGAACATTAACATTGCAATGAAGTTACTATAAAAATCCCCAAGTCACCACACTCCAGCGCCTGTTCAGGTACACTGAGGGAGAATTCAGCACGGCCAATGCACCCAACCAGCACAACTTTCAGATATTGGGAGGAAACTGGAGCACCCGGAGGAAACCCACGCAGACATGGGGAGAACATGCAGAATCTGCACAGACAGTGGCCAAGCCTGCAATTGAACCAGGACCTCTGGTGCTGTGAGGCAGCAATGCTATCCCCTGTGCCACCACAAGCTCTCCGAGAGCAACAGGAACACAAACACACAGACACACCCAAACACACATACATTAATACACACATTTGTTGATAGAAGCAATCAGATTTTAGACACTCCGACTCACACACAAATTCAAGAAGCAAAATTGGTGCAACACTCCAGAATACCACACACTTCGGGACACTCGTCAGGTACTCTGTTGCTCACACACAAACACGCACACACACACATGCATACTGGTACAGACAATATAGACACACGCAACACACACACGGTAGTGGGGGCAGGATAACAGCTACTCCCTGTCCATTGATGGTGGGGTGATCAAGTAAAACCACGTCCCATTTCTCACCTCTTGCAACCTTCATTTATTTATTTGTTTTTCAGATAAAATTGTGTAAAAAATCGGAGGTTTTTTTTGGCAAAACACGAAGTAGGCCCAGGAGTAGCCTGGGAGGGTTTTTGGAGGGTTTAAAAGCAGGCCGCATCTTTGAGCGGGCAGCGTCGGGAGCGGGTAGTGGAGTGAGTGGGAAGCAGAGTGAGAGCTGACGGGCTTTGGCTCATCGGGCTTCGGCGTTAACAGGCAGAGGTGGGGTAGGTTTAGACAGGTTTTTTTTTCTGTGTCATTGGAAGAAAGGGGGAATTATGATTGTGAGGCCAGTTTGTTGTTCTCAGTGTCTGATGTGGGAGGTCCTGGAGTCAGCTAGCCTCCCGGACGTCCATATCTGCGCCAGGTGCGTTGAGCTGCAGCTCTGAAGGGACCGCGTTGGGGAACTGGAACTGCAGCTCAATGACCTCCGTCTGGTTAGGAAGAATGAGGAGGTGATAGATAGGAGTTACAGGCAGGTGGTCACACCGGGGCCACAGGAGACAGACAAGTGGGTCACGGTTAGAACCATAGAACCATAGAAAATTACAGCTCAGAAACAGGCCTTTTGGCCCTTCTTGTCTGTGCTGAACCATTTTTGTGCCCAGTCCCACTGACCTGCACTTGGACCACATCCCTCCACACCCCTCTCATCCATGAACCCGTCCAAGTTTTTCTTAAAAGTTAAAAAATTTACCACTTTATCCGGCAGCTCATTCCACACTCCCACCACTCTGCGTGAAGAAGCCCCCCCTAATATTCCCTTTAAACTTTTCTCCTTTCGCCCTTAACCCATGCCCTCTGGTTTTTTTCTCCCCTAGCCTCAGCGGAAAAAGCCTGCTTGCATTCACTCAATCTATACCCATCAAAATCTTATACACCTCTATCAAATCTCCCCTCAATCTTCTACGCTCCAGGGAATAAAGTCCCAACCTATTAAATCTCTCTCTGTAACTCAGCTTCTCAAGTCCCGGCAACATCCTTGTGAACCTTCTCTGCACTCTTTCAATCTTATTCACATCCTTCCTGTAACTCGGTGACCAAAACTGTACACAATACTCCAAATTCGGCCTCACCAATGCCTTATATGACCTTACCATAACACTCCAACTTTTATACTCGATACTCCGATTTATAAAGGCCAATGTACCAAAGGCACTCTTTACGACCCTGTCCACCTATGACGTCACTTTTAGGGAATTCTGTACCTGTATTCCCAGATCCCTCTGTTCAACTGCACTCTTCAGAGTCCTACCATTTACCCTGTACGTTCTTCTTTGATTTGTCCTTCCAAAGTGCAATATCTCACACTTGTCTGCGTTAAGTTCCATTTGCCATTTTTCAGCCCATTTTTCTAGTTGGTCCAAATCCCTCTGCAAGCTTTGAAAACCTTCCTCACTGTCCACTACACCTCCAATCTTTGTATCATCAGCAAACTTGCTGATCCAATTTACCACATTATCATCCAGATCATTGATATAGATGACAAACAACAATGGACCCAAAACCGACCCCTACGGCACACCACTAGTCACAGGCCTCCACTCAGAGAAGCAATCCTCCACAGCCACTCTCTGGCTTCTTCCATTGAGCCAGTGTCTTATCCAATTTACTACCTCCCCATGTATACCCAGCGACTGAACCTTCCTAACTAACCTCCCATGAGGGACCTTGTCAAAGGCCTTGCTGAAATCCAGGTAGACAACATCCACCGCCTTCCCTTCATCCACCTTCCTGGTAACCTCCTCGAAAAACTCTAATAGATTGGTCAAACATGACCTACCACGCACAAAGCCATGTTGACTCTCCCAAATAAGTCCCTGTCTATCCAGATATTTGTCGATCCTATCTATCACACCTTCCAATAACTTGCCCACCACCGACGTCAAACTTACTGGCCGATAATTTCCCGGATTAGGAAGTGGAAGGGGAAAGGTCAGGTACTAGAGAGTACCCCAGTGGCTGTGCCCCTTAAAAATAAGTACTCCTGTTTAAGCACTATTGGGGGGAGCAGCCTAACTGGGGGAAGCAACAGTGGCCGTGCCTCCGGCGCAGAGTTCGGCCCGGCAGCTCAGAAGGGGAGGGAAAGGGAGGATGAGCAAACTGACCACAGCACCAAGGTACAGGGAGCCATCCACGTGGGGGGAGAAACAAAAAATGTCGTAGAAATTGGGGTTAGTACACTTTTGGATGCTGTTGGTGGGGGGTCTTAGCAGGGATAAGCCATGGTGTACAGGTCACTGGCTCAGAGTCTGTCCTTGTGGCTCAGAAGGGAAGGGGGGAGAGGAGTAGAGGATTCGTCATTGGGGACTCCATAGTTAAAGGGGCGGATAGGAGATTCTGCGGGAATGAGAGAGACTCGCGGTTGGTGTGTTGCCTCCCAGGAGCCAGAGTCCGCGATGTCTCGGATCGTGTTTTCGATATCCTTCAGGGGAGGGGGACCAGCCCCAAGTTGTGGTTCACATAGGTACTCAAGACATAGGTAGGAAAAGGGATGGGGATCTAAGGCAGAAATTCAGGGAGTTAGGGTGGAAGCTTAGGGCGAGAACAAACAAAGTTGTTATCTCTGGTTTGTTACCCGTGCCACGTGATAGTGAGGAGAGGAATAGGGAGAGAGAGCAGTTGAACACGTGGTTACACGGATGGTGCAGGAGGGAGGGATTCAGATACCTGGACAATTGGGGCTCTTTCTGGGGGAGGTGGGGCCTCTACAAACAGGATGGTCTGCACTTGAACCAGAGGGGTACCAGTATCTTGCGGGGGAAATTTGCTAATGCTCTTCGGGAGGGTTTAAACTAATTCAGCAGGGGGGTGGGTACTTGAATTGTATCTCCGGTGTACAGGAGGCTGAGAGTAGTGAGGTCATGGATGAGGTTTCAGAGTCGCAGGAGTGTACTGGCAGGCAGGAAGGTGGTTTGAAGTGTGTATACTTCAACGCCAGGAGCATCCGGAATAAGGTGGGTGAGCTTGCAGCATGGGTTGGTACCTGGGATTTCGATGTTGTGGCCATCTTGGAGACATGGATAGAGCAGGGACAGGAATGGTTGTTGCAGGTTCCAGGGTTTAGATGTTTCAGTAAGATCAGGGAAGGTGGTAAAAGAGGGGGAGGTGTGGCATTGTTAGTCAAGGACAGTATTACGGTGGCAGAAAGGACATTTGATGAGGACTCGTCTACTCAGGTAATTTGGGCTGAGGTTAGAAACAGGAAAGGAGAGGTCACCCTGTTGGGAGTTTTTTATAGGCCTCCGAAAAGTTCCAGAGATGTAGAGGAAAAGATTGCAAAGATGATTCTGGATAGGAGCGAAAGTAACAGGGTAGTTGTACTGGGGGACTTTAACTTTACAAATATTGACTGGAAAAGCTATAGTTCGAGTACTTTAGAGGGGTCGGTTTTTGTCCAGTGTGTGCAGGAAGTCTTCCTGACGCAGTATGTAGATAGACCAACAAGAGGCGAGGCCACATTGGATTTGGTACTGGGTAATGAACCAGGCCAGGTGTTAGATTTGGAGGTAGGTGAGCACTTTGGTGACAGTGACCACAGTTCGATTACGTTTACTTTAGCAATGGAAAAGGATAGGTATATACCAAAGAGCAAGAGTTATAGCTGGGGGAAAGGAAATTATGAAGCGATTAGGTGAGATTTAGCTGGCATAGGTTGGGGAAGGAAACTGCAGGGGATGGGCACAATTGTAATGTGGAACTTGTTCAAGGAACAGCTACTACGCGTCCTTGATAAATATGTACCTGTCAGGCAGGGAGGAAGCAGACGTGTGAGGGAACCGTGGTTTACTAAGGAGGTTGAATCTCTTGTGAAGAGGAAGAAGGAGACTTATGTTAAGATGAGACGTGAAGGCTCAGTTAGGGCACTTGAGAGTTACAAGTTAGCCAGGAAGGACCTAAAGAAAGAGTTAAGAAGAGCCAGAAGGGGACATGAGAAGTCTTTGGCAGGTAGGAACAAGGAAATGCCTAAAGCTTTCTATAGGTATGTCAGGAGTATGATAATGACTAGGGTAAGATTAGGGCCAGTCAAGGACAGTAGTGGGAAGTTGTGCGTGCAGTCTGAAGAGATAGGAGAGGCACTAAATGAATATTTTTCGTCTGTATTCACAATGGAGAGGGATAGTGTTGTCGAGGGGAGTACTGAGATGCATGCTGTTGGACTGGATGGGATTGATGTTCATAAGGAGGAGGTGTTAGCAATTCTGGAAAGGGTAAAAATAGATAGGTCCCCTGGGCCAGATGGGATTTATCCTCGGATTCTCTGGGAGGCTAGAGAGGAGATTGCAGAGCCTTTGGCTTTGATCTTTGTGTCGTCATTGTCAACAGGAACAGTGCCAGAAGACTGGAGGAGAGCAAATGTTGTCCCCTTGTTCAAGAAGGGGAGTAGGGGCAACCCTGGTAATTATAGACCAGTGAGCCTTACTTCTGTTGTGGGCAAAGTATTGGAAAGGATTATAAGAGATAGGATTTATAATCACCTAGAAAGGAATAATTTGATTAGGGATAGTCAGCACGGTTTTGTGAAGGGTAGGTCGTGCCTCACAAACCTTATTGAGTTCTTTGAGAAGGTGACCAAAGAGGTGGATGAGGGTAAAGCGGTTGATGTGGTGTATATGGATTTCAGCAAAGCGTTTGATAAGGTTCCCCACGGTAAGCTTTTGCAGAAAATACGGACACATGGGATTGAGGGTGATTTAGTGGTGTGGATCAGGAATTGGCTAGCTGTAAGAAAACAAAGGGTGGTGGTTGATGGGAAATATTCATCCTGGAGTTCAGTTACTCGTGGTGTACCGCAAGGATCTGTTTTTGGGGCCACTGCTGTTTGTCATTTTATTAATGACCTGGATGAGGGCGTGGAAAGATGGATTAGTAAATTTGCGGATGACACTAAAGTCGGTGGAGTTGTAGACAGTGCGGAGGGAAGTGGCAGGTTACAGAGGGACATAGATATGCTGCAGAGCTGGGCTGAGAGGTGGCAAATGGAGTTTAATGCGGAAAAGTGTGAGGTGATTCACTTTGGAAGGAGTAACAGGAATACAGAGTACTGGGCTAATGGTAAGGTACTTGGTAGTGTGTATGAACAGAGGGATCTGGGTGTCCATGTGCATAGATCCCTGAAAGTTGGCACCCAGGTTGATAGGGTTGTTAAGAAGGCGTACGGTGTGTTAGCTTCTATTGGTAGAGGGATTGAGTTTCGGAGCCAGGAGGTCATGTTGGAACTGTACAAAACTCTGGTGCGGCCGCACTTGGAGTATTGGGTACAGTTCTGGTCGCCGTATTATAGGAAAAATGTGGAAGTGTTGGAAAGGGTGCAGAGGAGATTTACCAGGATGTTGCCTGGTATGGTGGGAAAATCGTATGAGGAAAAGCTGAGGGGCTTGAGGTTGTTTTCGTTAGAGAAAAGGTTAAGAGGTGACTTAATAGAAGCATACAAGATGACCAGAGGATTAGATAGGGTGGATAGTGAGAGCCTTTTTCCTCGGATGGTGTTGGCTAGCACGAGGGGACATAGCTTTAAATTGAGGGGTCAGAGATATAGGACAGATGCTAGAGGTAGTTTCTTTACTCAGAGAGTAGTAAGGGCGTGGAATGCCCTGCCTGCAGCAGTGGTGGACTCGTCAACATTGAGAGTGTTCAAGTGGTTATTGGATAAACATATGGATGATATTGGAATAGTGTAGATTAGAGGGGCTTTAGATTGGTACCACTGGTCGGCGCAACATCGAGGGCCGAAGGGCCTGTACTGCGCTGTAATGTTCTATGTTCTATGTTCACCGGCAATGGATAAACAGCGGATTCAGTCTCCTGCCCATTTCCGGCAAGAGGCTGAATAAATTATTTCAATTTATTTTAAAACAAATTTAAATAACGTTAGTGAGCCTGGGATGGAATTGTGCGCCACACTTGCCTTTGCAGCCTCACCGGGAGAGGTTGGGTCCGGTGAGGAAAACAGCTGGCCACATGTATGAGGACGAGTCATGATGACCTCGCCAATAGAACCGAAGGCCATTGAGGACACCGGGCAAGGTCACGGGCAAAGGTAGGTGCCCCTTGGGCAATGCCCACTGGGCAGTACCAGGGAGTGGCGCATGAGGTGTTGGGGTCTACAGGGGCGGAGCCTGAAGGTAGCGGGGCCGACACTGAACGTAGTTGCTGGGTCGGAGAGGGTCCCGTTACCAGTCTGCCCGCTGTCTGTGGGGTGGGATGGTCCCCGCTGCCAATCTGCACGTGATTGGTTTTGGTAGGAAGGGGGGCATCACTGCCTCTCTGCATGCACAGTGGGGTAGGGAGGGGGTCTCGCTGCCTCTCTGCATGGACAGTGGGGGAGGGAGGGGGTCTCGCTGCCTCTCTGCATGCACAGTGGGGTAGGGAGGGTGTTTCGCTGCCTCTCTGCATGAACAGTGGGGTAGGGAGGGGTCTCGCTGCCTCTCTGCATGCACAGTGGGGTAGGGAGGGGGTCTCGCTGCCTCTCTGCATGCACAGTGGGTTAGGGAGGGGGTCTCGCTGCCTGTCTGCATGCACAGTGGGTTAGGGAGACGTGCCCTGCCAACACTCTGCATGCAATTGGTGTGGGGGAATGGGGGGTGATTGGTCCAGGTGGTGGGGAGGGGGCTGGGTCTATATCTGGTCGGGGGCTGCTCAGAAAGAGCTGCGGACCCCCGGACTACCTGGGGGCAGCTGTTGTGTTGAAGCGAGCTGCAGCAGCAGAGAGCTGACAGGTTTCTCTCTCAGACCAGGCAGCTCACTGCTGGCTGCAATTGCGCATTTGCAACCACATAGGTTTGGGAGGTGGTCGGTATCCCAGCCAGCGCTGTGAGAGCTGCAAGTGATGGGGCCACTGCTGAGGGTGGCCTAACAGCCATCGAGTTTTAACAGCACGAAATGAGGCCATTCGGCCATTATGTCTGAACTGGTCATCAAACACCTATCCAATCGAATCCCATTTTCCAGCACTCGATCCACAGCCTTGTCATAGAGTTTACAGAATGGAAACAGGCCCTTCGGCCCATCTTGTGCATGCTGCCTTTTTTTAAAAACCGTTAAACTAATCCCAATTGCCCACATTTGGCCCATATCCCTCTATACCTATCGTACCCAAGTAGCTGTCTCAACCCTTTTAAAAAAATAAAATTGTACCCGCCTCGACTACTGCCTCTGGCAGCTTGTTCCAGACACTCACCACCCTCTGTGTGACAAAATTACCCCTCTGGACACTTTTGTCTCTCTCCCCTCTCACCTTAAACCTATGCCGTCTAGTTTTAGACTCCCCTACCTTTGGGAAAAGATCATAGATCATAGAAACCCTACAGTACAGAAAAAGGCCATTCGGCCCATCGAGTCTGCACCGACCACAATCCCACCCAGGTCCTACCCCCATATCCCTACATATTTTACCCACTAATGCCTCTAACCTACGCATCACAGGACACGAAGGGGCAATTTTTTTAGCGTGGTCAATCCACCTAACCCGCACATCTTTGGACTGTGGGAGGAAACCGGAGCACCCGGAAGAAACCCACGCAGACACGAGGAGAATGTGCAAACTCCACACAGACAGTGACCCAAGCCGGGAATCGAACCCAGGTCCCTGGTGCTGTGAAGCAGCAGTGCTAACCACTGTGCTACCGCGCTGCCCCGATATTGACTACCTCGCTGATCTGTGCCCCTCATTATTTTATAGACCTCTATAAGATCACCCCTCAGCCTCCTTCGCTCCAGGGGAAAAAGTCTCAGTCTATTCAGCCTCTCCTTATAACTCAAACCATCAAGTCCCAGCAGCATCCAAGTAAATCTTTTCTCCACTCTTTCTCGTTTAATAATTTTATGCTCTGGCGTTTGAGTTGCTGATCTAAATGCCTCTTGTGCTTGTTCCCGCTTCTACCATCCTTTCAGGCCGTGAGCTGCAGATCCCAGCACCCTGTGGATGGAAACATTTTCCCTCAAATCCACACAAAAATCTGCCCTTTACCTTAACTCCACGCCCCTCTGGTTATTGACACCTCTACTAAAGGGAAAAGGTTTCTTCCTATCCGTGTGCCACATAATTTTGTTCATATCACTCAGTTCCCCCCAGCACCCACCTGAAAGCATTCCCCACCACCACCCACTACACCCGCTCCACCTCCAGCCAGCTCTGCTCCAAGGTAACAAACCCAGCCTAACCAGCCTCTCCTCATAGCTGAAACTCTCCAGCCCAGGCAGCATCCTGGTGAATCTCCTCTCCACCGTCTCCAGTGTAATTATATCCTTCCTGTAGTGTGATGACCAGAGTAGGACACAGTTCTCTTGCTCTGGTCTAACCAGCGTTTTATACATTTCCATCATCACCTCCCAGCTCTTATATTCTATGCTGCGGCTGCTAAAGGCAAGTATCCTACATCTCGTCTGAACCACCTCATCTCCCTGTCTTGCTGCTTTTAGGGATCCACATATATGCACCTCAAATTCATTCTGGTCCTCTGCACTTCCTCAGACTCGACGGGACATGGTGCATTTCCTTGCCCGGATAGTCGTCCCAAATGCATGGCCTCACATTCGTCAGGTGTAAATTACATTTGCCCATTTGACCAGCCTTTCAGTTTCCCCAGCACGGTGGCACAGTGGTTAGCACTGCTGCCCCACAGCGCCAGGGACGTGTGTTCAATTTCTGGCTTGGACCACATCCGTGCGGAGTTTGCACATTCTCCCCGTGTCTGCATGGGTTTCCTCTGGGTGCTCCAGTTTCCGCCCACAGTCCAAAGACTTGTGGGTTAGGTGGATTGGCCAGGATATACTGGACTTAGTGTCAGGGAGAATTGCTTGGGTAAATGCATGTGGTTCAGGGGATATCGCCTGGGTGGGATTGTGCTCAGTGCAGACTCGATGGGCTGAATGGCCTCCTTCTGCACTGTAGGATTCTATGATTCCTGGAATCTAAGGCTTTCCTCCTCAATATTTACCACACCACCAATTTTTGTATCATCTGCAAACTTACTAATCACACCTCACACATTCATGTCTAGACCATCAATGGACACTACAAACAGCAAGGGACCCAGCATCGATCCCTGTGGAACCCCACTGAACACAAGCTTGCAGTCACAAAAACAACCTTCCACCATCACCCTCTGCCCTCTGCCGCTCAGCCATTTTGAATATAATTTACCAAATTGACCTGGTTCCAATCGGAATCACTTCCTTGTTCAGTCTTCTATATTTGTCAAAAGCTTTTCTGAAGAACACGTAGACTACATCGACTGCACTTCCCTCATCTCCTCATCCAGTCACCTCCTCAGTATATTCCAGCTTATTGTTAGACATGATCTCCCCCTGTCAAAGGAATGCTGACTATTGTTCATAAATCCTTACCTCTCGAAGTGGAGATTAATTCTGTTCCTCAGATTGTTTTCCAATCATTTCCCTACCACGGATATGGTGATGATGGTGTCCTGGCCGTGATCTTGGATATCTCCAGCGCACCTTGCAGGATGGCAGTATGGCACAGTGGTTAGCACTGCTACCTCACAGCATCAGGGATCCCATTTCAATTCCTGGGATTCCATCAGCACCAGCGAAGTTTTTTTTCTACTTTGTTCCATTCTCACATCTCGCCTGTTGGGATTTCTCCTATTACAAGAACGTGTGGTGTTCCTCTGGAAAGAATCCACTGTGAGCAAGTCCAGTTTCTCGCAGCTCCCACATTCGCAGCTCCCACATTCAGCCTTGTAAATTCAGTCTCGATCACAGCCGTCCCGTGTACATCATCAACCTGCATAAGTTCATTGGTAAGGTCAGGGCACATCGTGCTGATGTTTCAGCTTGAGATGCAAAAGACTGATTTGATTTGAATTGATTTGGTTTATTATTTTCACATATTATAAATATGTGATCCAAGCCGGGAATCGAACTCAGGTCCCTGTGAGACAGCAGTGCGAACCATTGTGCCACCATGCTGCCGACTCAAGAACAGCTTCTTCTCTGCTGCCATCTGACGTTTTAATGGACCCACATCGCATTCAGATTATCTTATTCTACACCCTAGCTCTGAGTCCAACATTACATTCTGCACTCTCTCCTTCTCTATGTTCAGGGTTACAGTGTTACAGAGTTCAGTGTTGGGCCAGGGAGATTGTGTCTGTGGACCTGTTGGGGAGGTAGGTGAACTGTAGTGTGTCCAGGCAATCTGGGAGGCTGAAATTGACTCATGTCATGACTAACCTTTTGATGCATTTCATAACATTGGATATACAGTGAAAAGTGTTGTTGCTCGAGTGCCATACAGACAAAGCATACTGTACATAGAGAGGGAGAGAGGGCAGAATGTAATGTTGCAGTCATAGCTAGGATGTAGTAAAAGATCATCTTAATGCAATGTGGGTCCATTCAAACGTCTGATGGCAGCAGAGAAGCTGTGCCTGAGTTGGCACCATGGTGGCACAATGGTTAGCGCTGCTGTCTCATAGGAACCTGAGTTCGATTCCTGGCTTGGATCACTGTCTGTGTGGAATTTGCACATTCTACCCGTATGTGCATGGGTTTGCTCCGGATGCTCCAGTTTTCACCCACAGTCCAAAATGTGCAGGTTAGGTTGATTGGCCATGTTAACTGCCCATTAGCGTCCTGGGATATGTGTGTGTGGGGGATTAGCAGGGTACATATGTGGGATTTCGAGGATAGGGCCTGGGTGGGATTGTTGTCGGTGTAGACTCGATGTGTCAAATGGCCCCCGTCTGCACTGTAGTGATTCTATGATTCTATGAGTCGGTTGGTCCATGTCCTCACACAATCTTTATCTTTTTCTCTGATGGAACAAGTGGGAAGAGTTGATGTCCGTGGTGCGCTATTCCTGAATTAGGCTGGTTGCTTTTGCGAGGCAACGGGAAGTTTAGACAGAGTTAATGAGTGGGAGGTTGGTTTGAGTGATGGACTGGTCTGCATTCACCAAGCTTTGAAGTTTCTCACAGTCTTGGACAGAGCAGGAGCCATACCAAGCGAGAATGTTATTTATGGTGCATCTGTAAAAGTTGGTGAGAGTCACAGCTGACATGCCAAATGTCTGTAAACCTCTGAGAAAATAGAGGCGTTCGGAGACTTTTTCAATTATAGGGACGTCATGGAGGAACCAGGAAAGGTTTTTCGTGATGTGGACCCGAAAACGTGAAGCTCTCGACTATTTCAACTTCATCCCATTGATGTAGATCGGGGCATGTTCTCCACTAGGCTTCCAAAAGTCGATTTGCTTTGTTGACATTGAGGAAGAGATCATTGTTGTCGCCCCAGTTCACCAGATTCTCTGTCTCTTCCTCCGACCCACTGCAGGTGTCATCAGCAAACTTGGAAATGGAGTTGGAGGGGAATTTGGCCACACAGTCACCAGTGTATAAGGAGTATAGTAAGGGGCTGAGGACGCAGCCTTACGGGGCACCGCTGTTCAGGATGATTGTGAAGGAGATGTTGTTGATTGTCCTTAATTTTGCTGTCTATGGATTAGGAAGTTGAGGATCCAATTGCAGAGGCAGGAGCCAAGCCCAAGGCCACGGATTTTGGACATGGGTTTCGTAGGAGTAATGGTGTTGCAGGCTGAGCTGTAGTTGATAAACACGAGTCTGTGTTCCAGGGTTCACTGTGGGGCCAGTGAGATGGCATTGTGGACCTGTTGTGGATGTCGGTGAACTGTCGTGGATCCAGGCAATCTGGGAAGCCGGAACTGATTCATGCCATGACGAAACTGTTGAGGCATTTCATAATATTGGATATCAGAGTCACCGGACGATAGGCATTATGGCAGCCTGCTTGGCTTTTCCTTTGGTACTGGCCTTTGTTTGAGTTTTACCTGGTGCATAGATTGGCAACCTTCCTGCCGAGAGAGGACTCATGCAGCTGCACTGGTCCAGTAGACCAAAGTGGGACAGCAGTAATCGCACTGAGCATTATGGACGACAGCGATTCGCTGAACCCTGAAGCTTTCTCCCGCTCTTGAAAGCAAACACTGGAAGTTGTGATGTGTGCCAATCGAGTGTGAGATTACTATTTTTTCCTGTGTTGTGCTAACAGTGGCCACAATGCTGTGATCTCCTCTCCAGGGTACAGTTCTGTGTAAATATAATAGAGATTCTGTGCTGTCAAGGCATCAGGATCTCCCTCTGCCAATTGTTAGTATTGTCCAGAGGCAAGGGTCAAACCAGCCCTCTTTGGTACCAGCTGTGTTGCAGGGGTTGTCAGTAAACTGTCTGAGAGGCGACAGATTACCATCTACAGGACTCCAGTCTGGATTTTCTGTCAGAGTTTACTCCCTCATCCTTGTAGCTGAGTGAGGGTCAATGTTGTGGACTCTCCGGAAAGCTCTCTCCCAAATGTATACCACTGTGTTGCTACCATGGAGCAGCACGGTGACACAGTGGTTAGCACTGCTGATTCACAGCGTCAGGGACCTGGGTTCAATTCCAGGCTTGGGTCACTGTCTGTGTGGAGTTTGCACCTTCTCCCCGTGTCTGTATGGGTTTCCTCTGGATGCTCCACTTTCCTCTCACACTGCAAAAGACGTGCTGGATATTTAAAAACAGATTTCAGTGATTTTATGTGTGTACATTCTTTCTTATTTCAACCCATCCTCAGTCCAAATGGTAACTTCTTTCCCTGAATCCTGTCTATTTTTATTCTTTATTTCCCTTCCTGACAGTGAACATAATCACAATTGTGACACTGATGAGCAGAAACTGTGGTCTGTCCAAATGTGTGACTCGTTACCTGGTGGCCATGTCAGCGGGGGGATCTGCTGGTCGTTATCCTCGACCTGATATTCAGACACATTCCCATTGTTTATTGGGAACAGTTTTATTTCCTGTACTGGGTCCCCGTGTGTAACATCCACGCCGTCCTGCTTTATGCAGCCACTGACTGTTCTGTCTGGTTCACCGTCACTTTCACCTTTGATCGATTTGTGGCCATTTGCTGCCCCAAGCTGAAGAGTAAATATTGCAGTGAGAAATCGGCGGCTGTGGTTCTGGGAACAGTGACGGTGCTGAGCTGTTTAAAGAACATTTTCTGGTATTTTATGTTGTTAAATAGATATTCGCTGTGGAACGACCCCTGGTTTTGTGAGGCCACATTGGATGTTGTCGGATCTCCGGTCTGGACAACAATCGAGTTCCTCCACAACATTCTAACCCCGACTGTCCCGTTCGTCCTGATTCTGCTGCTCAACGCTTTCACCGTCAGACACATTTTAATGAGCAGCAGAGCCCGCAGGAGACTCCGGGCTCACAGCAGTGGGGAGATTCCCAGAGACCCAGAGATGGAGAGTCGCAGGAAATCCATCATTTTACTGTTTGTTATCTCAGCCAATTTCATCCCTTTATGGTCGACATTAATGGTTTATTCAATATGGACTCGGATGGAAGATTTGGGCTATGGGTCGTTATGGTTAGATAATTTTGTTCTGGAATTGGGCTTGATGCTGCAACTCACAAGTTGTTGTACAAACACTGCCATTTATGCTGTGACACAGACTCACTTCAGGCAGCAGCTAACAAATCTGCTGAAATATCCCCTTACTTCAATTCTTCAACTCATTAGGCACTGAGAGGAAACTGCAACTACAAGACCCCTGAATCTTCCTATTGGACTTTCAAACTATAAATAACAAACAGCCTCACAGAGACGGAGAGAGTGACAGATAAAGGGAGAGAGAGGACAGTGAGAGCAACTTTAAGAATGATAGAGAGACGGAGATTGACAGAGAGAGGGAAGGGCATAAATACGTGGAGCGTGACAGATTTTGAAAGAGTTTCTAACACATACAGTGAAAGAAACAGAGAGAGAGAGAGAGACAGAGAGAAAGGACAGAGACAAATAGGGACTCTCACAGAGCGAGAAAAACAGGGACAGAGATTGGGGGAAATGGGGAGGGAGATGGACAGGGAATGAGAATGGGAGACAGAGGGAGACAGATGGGAGGATGCCATGAGAGAGGGAGACTAAGATGGAAAGTGAGACAGAAGGGGAGGCAGAGAGAGACAGAGACAGAGAGCGTCAGCGAATTTGAAACAGTGAGACTGAATGAGTACAATGGACACAGCAAGAGGAAAATACAGAGCGAGGTAGAGAGACAGAAAGACAGAGAAATAAGAAAAGGGGGACAGAGAAGGAGAGGGAGAAGGAGAGGGAGACTGAGAGGGAGGAGGATACACAGAGGAAGAGTGGAGAGAGAAGGTGAATGAGGGTGATGCAGAGAGACAATAAGAGACACAGAGAAACAGGCAGAGAAATAGAGAGAGAGAGATATACAGAGAGAGATGCACAGAAAGACAGAAAGAGACAGAGAGAGAGAGACAGAGAGAGACAGGGGGATACAGAGAGAGGGATGCACAGAGAGACAGAGAGAGAGACAGAGAGAGAGACATACTTGATGACTTTAACGATAACCATCAGGTGGAGTTATTGGAATATGAGTTCCCTGATTGAGACAGTTAATGCTGTCCAATCCGGGAGCCCTGCAGACGTATATAATATGGTGTGTCTAGGTTACCGGAAGTCAGGGTGTGTACACTCTGGGTGTGGATGTGATGGACTGGTGGTTTTATCACTGGACTATTAATACAGAAACTCAGCTAAAGTTCTGTGCACCCGGGTTCGAGTCCCGTCACAGCAGATGGTGGAATTTGAATAAATATATCTGGAATTCAGAATCAGCTGATGACCATAAAAGCAATGTCGATTTTCGGAAAAACACATCTGGTTCACCAATGTCCCAGGGAAGGAAATCTGTCGTCCTTATGTGGTCAGGACTAAATGCGACTCAAAGTGGTTGACACTTAATTGCCCTCTGAACATGGGCAACTAGGGATGGGCAACAAATGCTGGGTGGCCAGTGACACCCAAGTCCCAAGAGTGAATACAAATACTTTGTACTGGGAAATTTTAAACAAACGGTAAACTGTTTCTCACAGCTGGATAAATACCCAATCCCTCTGATTGAGGACTTCGCTTCAAAGCTGGCAGGAGGATTCTTGTTTCCAATTATGAACTTATTCACGTGCACTTATACTGACAGCGAGATGAGGGTTCCCAGCGAAATTCAACCATTCATACTCAGAGGAAGTTTAACATTTATAATTTGTCAAATGGAGGCTTACATTAACACTGCAATGAAGTTAATGTGAAAATCGCCGAGTCGCCACACACTGGTGCCTGTCCGGGTACACTGAGGGAGAATTGAGCATGGCCAACGCACCTAACCAGCACGTCTTTCAGACTGCGGGAGAAAACCGGAGAAACCAGATGAAACCCATGCAGATCCGGTGAGAATGTGCAGACTCCGCACAGACATTGACCCAAGCCAGGAACTGAACCCAGGTCTCTGGCGTTATGAGGCAGCAGCGCTAACCACTGTGACACCTCGTCAATGGTGACAGTTCGGGGAAAGAAATTCCAGAAGTACCTGCATGGCGGTGCAGCCCATAACATTGGCCCATATCCAGCTGTGGGCTTCATTACTGTCCGCCTACCATTATCCAGGAGGCTGAGTCACTGACGCCAATGCCTTGAGTTGGCTACGATTAACAGACACTTGTCGTACCCACAATGGAAGAGATGGTAATCATGAACTTTTTCAAAACTCTCCCAGTGGCTGCCAATAATATTCGGCTGTGGAGGCAAAATTACCCATTCCTGAATGAATTGAAGCAGCTAGTGCTGATGGGGGAATCCAAAAGGCCATTACAGCCTGAATTGCACGGTAGCACAGTGGTTAGCACTGCTGCTTCACAGCTCCAGGGACCTGGGTTCGATTCCCGGCTTGGGTCACTGTCTGTGTGGAGTTTGCACATTCTCCTCGTGTCTGCGTGGGTTTCCTCCGGGTGCTCCGGTTTCCTCCCACAGTCCAAAGATGTGCGGGTTAGGTTGATTGGCTATGCTAAAATTGCCCCTTAGCGTCTTGAGATGCATAGGTTAGAGGGATTAGCGGGTAAATATGTAGGGATATGGGGGTAGGGCCTGGGTGGGATTGTGGTCGGTGTAGACTCGATGGGCCGAATGGCCTCTTTCTACACTGTAGGGTTTCTATGATTTCTATGATTCATATTGGAGTGGCAGAGAGCAGCTGACTGTGGAAGATGGCACACGTCTATGGGGTTCAAGAGTGTCATCCTGAGCCAGTGTCACCATCCCATGGTGAACTTTACCATGGCCACCCAGGAGTGGCAAACTGAAGATACTCTAAGTTGCCCTGTTGGTGGCCAGGTATGGGGACGGATATTTGCTCGTGGGTCAGTGTTGGCAATATCAACAAGGGCAGAACTATCACCAGTCACTACTCTTCACACTTGGGAATGGCCAGGACGGCCATAGACGTGGCTGCACATGGACAGTGCCGGTCCGTTCATGGGGTCCATGTTCCTGGTAATGGTAGATGCTGATTCAAAATGGATGGCCGTACACAGGGTGAGTTACTCAAACACAAGGACAAGAGTGGAGAAACTTCACACCTCTTGCTTGACACCCGGGATCCCGGAAATGTTAGTTTCTGAAAATGGACCACCCTTCATCAGCCAGGAATTTGTGCATTAGATGAAGTTGAACAGAAATTAACACGTGAGGACAGTGTCATATTACCCATCATCCAGCGGCCTGGCAGAATGAGCGGCCCAAATAGTAAAAGCAGGTTCAAAAAAACATCCCACAGACTCCTTGGACAACAAACCATCCTGATTCATCTTCAATTACAGGACGTCACCTCCCCCAACACCCCTCCCCCCTCCCCCCCCACACCCGCCCTCCCCCCAACCCACCCCCCACCCCCGCCCCCCCATTCCCCCCCCTCCCCCCAACCACCCATTCAACTACCAGAACAGCCCCAGCAGAGTTGGTCATGAGAAGATGACTCCGCCCAGGGTTGAGTCTGATATTCCCAAGGGTGGGAGGTTCGCAAGGCATCAAGACACCCAGTGTTGATCCCACCAGCCGGGAGAGGCACCTAAAGGCAGCTGATAGGTTATTGGTAAAGAATCTTGGCAATGGATACGCGTGGTTATGAGGCACGGTCGAGTCTGGAACAGGGCCAGTTTCCTATCGAGTCCGCTTGGGAGATACCATCCTATGGGAATGCTTCAATCATCTACAAGCCATGAAGCCCCAAGCCGTGCAGGAAAAATCAATTCCCAGCACACCGAGAACTTTGGAAAGAATTCCAGGCACTCCGGCTCCTGTTCTCCATCTCCGCCAGTGGGCACCTCGGAGTCTGAAATGGACACAGTGGGTTTAGCCTCTCGATCACATTGTCACCCGATAAAGGGAACTCGGGCCACACGCTCATGGTGGAAGAGGCGAGCTCCGGTCTGCTGAACCCCACTCACTTCCGAGGCTGAGCAGCAGGAACCGGACCCAGAATTGAAACTCCAAAAAAGGCCTCCAAGGTGGTCAGCCCTCGGCGGTTACTCAGACCTAGAGGGGGAGGGGGTGCAATGACTTCAATCAGGTTCATGAGTTGGACATGGGCAAATATAAACTACCAAACTGAGGCCTGTGAAATGTGCCCACTCAGGGAGCTCCACAGAGTGCAAGCTGCAGAGAGTGAAGCACTGAGAGTTGGGGTAAGTGTGGGAGTTTAGGGAAGTGGGTGGAGAGGTATTGCTGTGTCTTGTGTCCCTTACTGCCCGGTCACTTACGACCAGGTCCAGTGCGCGTAGGTGTCCCCCAGACATTACAGTTCAGAAAGTGACGTGGGACAAATGGAAGCAGCGGTAAGGTGAGTAAGGCCTTGGAAGGAACACTCAGAGAATTTTCTGAGCAGCTCCTGCTGACGTGATAGCTTCAGGAAGGGCTCCCAATATTGTTAATGTTCTGGGGACCCGTGTTCGAATCCGGTCACAGCAGCTGGTCGAATTTGAATTCACGAAGAATATCTGGAGTCAAAAATCTACTGATGACTATAAAACCATTCTCCATTGTCGGAAAACCCCATTTGGTTCACTCACGTCGTTTAGGGAAGGAAACCTGCCGTCCTTACCTGGTCTGGCCTACATGTGGCTCCAGAGCCACAGCAATGTGTTTAACTCTCAACTGCTCTCCAAGGTCAACTAGGGACAGGCAGTAAATGCTGGTCAGCCAGGGACGCCCATGTCCTTCGAATGATTAAACAAACAGGTTTGTGACACTGGCTCCCTGTGCGGACGTGGGCGGGAGCCACAAGGAGGCTGAGCAACTGAACAATAGCACGGGGGATCAGGGAGCCATTCAAGAGGGAGGAGAAAAGGGAAATATAGTTATAAATGGGGATAGTTCGTCAGGGGAATAGTCACTTTTCTCTGTGGCCAGGATTGAGCATCTCGAAGGCTGTGTTGCCTGACCGGTGCTCCGGCTCGGGACATCTCATCTGGGCTGCTGGGAAACATGGAACTGGAGGGGATAGATTCAGTTGCTGTGGTCCACGTTTTTGAATTTACTGCAGATTAAATCTGAAATTGGAGTCACAATTATAGTACCCGAATGGATTCAGTGTATTTCCAGAGATAAAGAGGGTAACTATATCCCAGGAGAGAGTGGAACAGCCCGGAGAGACACTCTAACATTTGGAATTGAATCATTGAAAGGTCACAGACAGGTGAAAGATAAAACTGAGGCAACGTGGGATCTTGAGAGTTGTGTTTTAGATGACAATACCTTTGGTGGGTAGCATAGCCTCTAATGTTACAAATTAATTAATGTGATCAGCATTGTCCATTCTTTGATTGGCAGCAATTCAATCTCAGAAATAAATATATTCCACAACCTCAATCAATGTCGTCACGTGTTTGTTAATTTGAAGAAACTCAAAGATGAGCGATTTTGCAATGTCAGTATCCCAGAGGGGATACCACAGGGTACATATGAATGTCTTTGGGAATGTATCATCACGGAGTTAACACAGAGATTACCTGCAGAGCGAAGGGACACATTACTTCACGCTGAAAATGTATCAGGAATTTCAAATAGAACATAGAACAGTACAGCACAGAACAGGCCCTTCGGCCCACGATGTTGTGCCGAGCTTTATCTGAAACCAAGATCAAGCTATCCCACTCCCTATCATCCTGGTGTGCTCCATGTGCCTATCCAATAACCGCTTAAATGTTCCTAAAGTGTCTGACTCCACTATCACTGCAGGCAGTTCATTCCACACCCCAACCACTCTCTGCGTAAAGGACCGACCTCGGATATCCTTCCTATATCGCCCACCATGAACCCTATAGTTATGCCCCCTTGTAATAGCTCCATCCACCCGAGGAAATAGTCTTTGAACCTTCACTCTATCTATCCCCTTCATCATTTTATAAACCTCTATTTAGTCTCCCCTCAACCTCCTCTGCTCCAGATAGAACAGCCCTCGCTCCCTTAACCTTTCCTCATAAGACCTACCCTCCAAACCAGGCAGCATCCTGGTAAATCTCCTCTGCACTCTTTCCAGCACTTCCACATCCTTCTTACAGTGAGGTGAGCAGAACTGCACACAATATTCCAAATGTAGTCTCACCAAGGTCCTGTACAGTTGCAGCATAACCCCCCGGCTCTTAAACTCCAACCCCCTGTTAATAAAAGCTAACACACGATAGGCCTTCTTCACAGCTCTATCCACTGGAGTGGCAACCTTGAGCGATCTGTGGATATGGACCCCAAGATCTCTCTGTTCCTCCATAGTCTTCAGAATCCTACCTTTGACCCTGTAATCCACATGAAAATTAGTTCTACCAAAATGAATCACCTCACATTTATCAGGGTTAAACTCCATCTGCCATTTTTCAGCCCAGCTCTCCATCCTATCTATGTCTCTTTGCAGTCTACAACAGCCCGCCACCTCATCCACTACTCCACCAATCTTGGTGTCATCAGCAAATTTACTGATCCACCCTTCAGCCCCCTCCTCCAAGTCATTGATAACAATCACAAATTGCAGAGGACCAAGCACTGATCCCTGTGGCACTCCGCTAGCAACCTGCCTCCAGTCCAAAAATTTTCAAACCACCACCACCCTCTGTCTTCGATCAGATGGCCAGTTACCTATCCAATCGGCCAACTTTCCCTCTATCCCACACCTCCTTACTTTCATCATAAGCCGACCATGGGGGATCTTATCAAACGCCTTACTAAAATCCATGTGTATGACATCAACTGCCCTACCTTCATCAACACACTGAGTTACCTCCTCAAAAAATTCTATCAAATTTGTGAGGTACGACTTCCCGTTCACGAATCCGTGCTGACTATCCCGGATTATAATGCATCTTTCTAAATGGTCGTAAATCCCATCCCGAAGGACCTTTTCCATCAACTTACCAACCACCGAAGTAAGACTAACCGGCCTATAATTACCAGGGTCATTTCTGTTCCCTTTCTCAAACAGAGGAACAACATTCGCCACTCTCCAGTCATCTGGCACCATCCCCGTGGACAGTGAGGACCCAAAGATCAAATCCAAAGGCTCTGCAATCTCAACCCTTGCCTCCCAAAGAATCCTAGGATATATTTCATCAGGCCCAGGGGACTTATCGACCTTCAGTTTATTCAAAACTGCTCGTACATCCTCCCTCCGAACATCTACTTCCTCCTGCCTATTAGCCTGTAACACCTTCTCTTCCTCAAAAACATGGTCAAGAAAATATCCCACCTGATCCATGGAGCTATTGGTGTTCCTGGTAAGTGACTATTACCCTTGTAGTTGTCTAAATCCGTGTGTGAGCTGCTCGATGCTGCTTCTCTGTGACTGATCTATATGTCAGCATTTGACAGACACATGATCAGTGATAAGATATACTGATCCCAGTGAACCTATCGTCAGCGCAGGGGAAGTTGGAGCTGGAGGATTTATCAATGATTTCATAACTCAGCACTTGGAAGGCCGTGGGAAAATCAGACAAAGTCAGCATGGATTTACAGAAGGGAAATCTTGTTTGAAGAATCTATTGGAATATTTTGAGGATGCAATCAGTAGAGTTCACTGAGGAGAACCAGTGGATGTGGTTTATTGAGACTTTCAGAAGGCTTTCGACAAGGTCGCACGTAACAGACTACCAAGTGAAGTGAAAGCACATGGGAATGCAGGCAATGTTTTGAGATGGATAGAAAGCTGGTTCACAGATAGAAAGCAAAGAGTTGGCAATAAATGGGCCTTTTCCTGATCTGCAGTCAGTGTCTACTGGGGTACCGCAGGAATCTGTGCACGGACCCCAACTGTTCACATTATATATTAATTATTCTGAAAATGGAACTAAATGTATCATCTCCAAATTTACAGATGATAAAAGGTGTGTGAGGGTGAGCTATGAGAAGCATGTGTCCAAAAGGCGTTTGATAAGGTGCCCCATAAAAGGCTGCTGAAGAAGATTAGGGCACACGGAGTTGGGGGTAGTGTGTTAAAGTGGATTGGGGACTGGCTATCCGACAGGAAGCAAAGAGTCGGAATAAATGGGTGTTTTTCCGGTTGGAGGAAGGTAACTAGTGGCGTGCCGCAGGGATCGGTACTCGGGCCGCAACTGTTTACCATTTATATAGATGATCTGGAGGAGGGGACGGAGTGTAGGGTAACGAAGTTTGCAGACGACACAAAGATAAGTGGAAAAGTGAATCGTGTGGAGGACGGAGAAGATCTGCAGAGAGATTTGGACAGGCTGAGTGAGTGGGCGAGGATATGGCAAATGGAGTATAACGTTGAGAAATGCGAGGTTATACACTTTGGAGGAAATAATAACAAATGGGATTGCTATCTCAATGGAAACAAATTAAAACATGCTACCATGCAAAGGGACCTGGGGGTCCTTGTGCATGAGACGCAAAAGCCCAGTCTGCAGGTACAACAGGTGATCAAGAAGGCAAATGGGATGTTGGCCTATATTGCGAGGGGGATAGAATATAAAAGCAGGGATGTCTTGATGCACCTGTACAGGGCATTGGTGAGGCCGCAGCTGGAATACTGTGTGCAGTATTGGTCCCCTTATATGAGGAAGGATATATTGGCATTGGAGGGAGTGCAGAGAAGGTTCACCAGGTTGATACCGGAGATGAGGGGTTTGGATTATGAGGAGAGGCTGAGGAGATTGTGTTTGTACTCGTTGGAGTTTAGAAGGATGAGGGGGGATCTTATGGAGACTTATAAGATAATGCGGGGGCTGGATAGGGTGGAGGCGGAGAGATTATTTCCACTTAGTAAGGAAGTTAAAACTAGAGGACACAGCCTCAAAATAAAGGGGGGTCGGTTTAAGACAGAGTTGAGGAGGAACTTCTTCTCCCAGAGGGTGGTGAATCTCTGGAATTCTCTGCCCACTGAGGTGGTGGAGGCTACCTCGCTGAATATGTTTAAAGCGCGGATGGATGGATTCCTGATCGGTAAGGGAATTAAGGGTTATGGGGATCAGGCGGGTAAGTGGTACTGATCCACGTCAGATCAGCCATGATCTTATTGAATGGCGGGGCAGGCTCGAGGGGCTAGATGGCCTACTCCTGCTCCTATTTCTTATGTTCTTATGTTCTTATGCTCCAGTGTGATTTGAACAGGCTCAATGTGTGGGCATGTGCAAAGCAGTTGCAGTAAAATGTGGGTAAATGTGAGGTTATCCAATTTAGCAGCAATAATAGGAAGGCAGATTATTATTTGAATGGGTGTAAATTGAGAGATGTGGATACTCAGCGAGACCTTGGTGTCCGTGTGCATCAGGAACTGAAAGTAAGCGTGCATGAAAAGTGAGAGGGCATGGGATCCAAGGTGCTGCTGCCCTGTGGATCCAGAACTGGCTTGCCCAAAGGAGTACAGTAAGAAGTCTCACAAAACCAGGTTAAAGTCCAACAGGTTTATTTGGTAGCAAATACCATAAGCTTTCGGAGCGCTGCTCCTGGGATGAAGGAGCAGCGCTCCGAAAGCTTCTGGTATTTGCTACCAAATACACCTGTTGGACTTTAACCTGGTGTTGTGAGACTTCTTACTGTGTTCACCCCAGTCCATCGCCGGCATCTCCACATCATGATTGCCCAAAGGAGGCAGAGTGTGGGTACAGATGGGTCTTTTTCTAAATGGAGGTCGCTCACCAGTGGTGCGCCCCAGGGATCTGTTCTGGGACCCTTGCTGTTTGTCATTTTCATTAATGACTTGGATGAGGAATTGGAGGGATGGGTTGGTAAGTTTGTCGACGACACGAAGGTTGGTAGTGTTGCGGATAGTCTGGAGGGATGTCAGAAGTTACAGAGGGACATTGATAGGATGCAAGACTGGGCGGAGAAGTGGCAGATGGACTTCAACCCAGATAAATGCGTAGTCGTCCATTTTGGCAGGTCGAATGGGATGAAGGAGTACAATATAAAGGGAAAGACTTTTAGTACTGTAGAGGATCAGGAGGAACTTGGGGTCCGGGTCCATAGGACTCTAAAATCGGCCCCGCAGGTGGAGGAGGTGGTTAAGAAAGCGTATGGTGTGCTGGCCTTTATCAATCGAGGGATTGAGTTCAGGAGTCCGGGGAGAATGATGCAGCCATATAAGACCCTCGTCAGACCCCACTTGGAGTACTGTGCTCAGTTCTGGTCGCCTCATTACAGGAAGGATGTGGAAAAGATTGAAAGGGTACAGAGGCGATTTACAAGGATGTTGCCTGGATTGAGTGGCATGTCTTATGAGGATAGGCTGAGGGAGCTCGGTCTTTTCTCCTTGGAGAGACGTAGGATGAGAGGAGACCTAATAGAGGTATATAATATGTTGAGAGGCATAGATCGGGTGGACTCTCAGAGGCTTTTTCCCAGGGTGGAAATGGCTGCTACGAGAGGACACAGGTTTAAGGTGCTGGGGGGTAGGTACAGGGGAGATGTTCGGGGTAAGCTTTTCACACAGAGGATGGTGGGCGAGGGGAATCGGCTGCCGTCAGTGGTGGTGGAGGCAAACTCAATAGCGTCATTTAAGAGACTCCTGGATGAGTACATGGGACTTAATACGATGGAGGGTTATAGGTAGGCCTAGAAGGTAGGGATATGTTCGGCACAACTTGTGGGGCCGAAGGGCCTGTTTTGTGCTGTAATTTTCTATGTTTCTATGTTTCTATGTACAACAGGCAGTAAAGAAGACAACTGTAATGCTGGCCTTCAAAGGGATAAGATTTGAATCCAGGAATAGAGATGTGTTACTGCAGTTGTACAGGGCATTGCTGAGGCCACACTTCGAGTATTGTGTGCAGTTTTGGTGTCCTTATCTGAGGAAGGATGTCCTTGCTACAGAGGGAGTACAGCAAATGTTTACCAGGCTGATTCCTGGGATGGCAAGTCTGTGATATGAAGAGAGACTGAGTCGGTTAGGGCTTTATTCATTGCAGTTCATTAGAGTGAAACATATAAAATTGGAACAGGTTTAGATAGGGTAGATTCAGAAAGAATTTTCCTGATGCTCAGGGAGTTGAGGACTAGGGTTCATGGTTTGAGGATAAGCATCAACCTTTTAGAACAGAGGTGAGGTGAAATTTCTCCACTCTGATGATCTATGGACTTCGCTACCACAGAAAGTAGCTGAGGCCGAAACCTTTCGTGATTTCAGGAAGAAATTATATATAGCTCTTGGGGCAAAAGTGATCACGAGATATGGGAGCAAGGGATGATCAGGATATTGAAGTTGATGATGATGCATGATCAAACTGAATGTCGGAGCTGGCTCCAAGGGCCGAATGGCCTGCTCCTGCTGTTCCTATATTTCAATGTTTCTCTGATTGTGAACCTGGAGTGTGTCTGAACCTGGAGTGTGTCTGAACCTGGAGTGTGTCTGAACCTGGTGCGGGCCTGAACCTGGAGTGTGTCTGAACCTGGAGTGTGTCTGAACCTGGAGTGTGTCTGAACCTGGCGCGGGCCTGAACCTGGAGTGCGTCTGAACGTGGAGTGTGTCTGAACCTGGAGTGTGTCTGAACCTGGAGTGTGTCTGAACCTGGAGTGTGTCTGAACCTGGAGTGTGCCTGAACCTGGCATGGACCCGAACCTGGAGTGTGTCTGAACCTGGGGTTTGTCTGAACCTGGAGTGTGTCTGAACCTGGAGTGTGTCTGAACCTGGAGTGTGTCTGAACCTGGCATGGACCTGAACCTGGAGTGTGTCTGAACCTGGAGTGTGTCTGAACCTGGAGTGTGTCTGAACCTGGAGTGTGTCTGAACCTGGAGTGTGCCTGAACCTGGCATGGACCCGAACCTGGAGTGTGTCTGAACCTGGGGTTTGTCTGAACCTGGAGTATGTCTGAACCTGGAGTGTGTCTGAACCTGGAGTGTGCCTGAACCTGGAGTGTGTCTGAACCTGGTGCGAGCCTGAACCTGGATTGTGTCTGAACCTGGCGCGAGCCTGAACCTGGAGTGTGTCTGAACCTGGAGTGTGTCTGAACCTGGTGCGAGCCTGAACCTGGAGTGTGTCTGAACCTGGCACGAGCCTGAACCAGGAGTGTGTCTGAACCTGGAGTGTGTCTGAACCTGGTGCGGGCCTGAACCTGGAGTGTGTCTGAGCCTGGAGTGTGTCTGAACCTGGAGTGTGTCTGAACCTGGAGTGTGTCTGAACCTGGAGTGTGTCTGAACCTGGCGCGAGCCTGAACCTGGAGTGTGTCTGAACCTGGAGTGTGTCTGAACCTGGAGTGTGTCTGAACCTGGAGTGTGTCTGAACCTGGAATGTGTCTGAACCTGGCATGGAAGTGAACCTGGAGTGTGTCTGAACCTGGCATGGACCTGAAACTGGAGTGTGTCTGAACCTGGAGTTTGTCTGAACCTGGAGTGTGTCTGAACCTGGAGTGTGTCTGAACCTGGAGTGTGTCTGAACCTGGAGTGTGTCTGAACCTGGCATGGAACTGAACCTGGAGTGTGTCTGAACCTGGCATGGACCTGAACCTGGAGTGTGTCTGAACCTGGAGTGTGTCTAAACCTGGCACGAGCCTGAACCCGGAGTGTGTCTGAATCTGGAGTGTGTCTGAACCTGGTGCGGGCCTGAACCTGGAGTGTGTCTGAGCCTGGAGTGTGTCTGAACCTGGAGTGTGTCTGAACCTGGCGCGAGCCTGAACCTGGAGTGTGTCTGAACCTGGAGTGTGTCTGAACCTGGAGTGTGTCTGAACCTGGAGTGTGTCTGAACCTGGTGCGTGACTGAACCTGGAGTGTGTCTGAACCTGGTGCGGGCCTGAATCTGGAGTGTGTCTGAAGCTGGAGTGTGTCTGAACCTGGAGTGTGTCTGAACCTGGTGCGGGCCTGAATCTGGAGTGTGTCTGAGCCTGGAGTGTGTCTGAACCTGGAGTGTGTCTGAACCTGGAGTGTGTCTGAACCTGGTGCGGGCCTGAACCTGGAGTGTGTCTGAACCTGGAGTGTGTCTGAACCTGGAGTGTGTCTGAACCTGGAGTGTGTCTGAACGTGGTGCGGGCCTGAACCTGGAGTGTGTCTGAACCTGGAGTGTGTCTGAACCTGGAGTGTGTCTGAACCTGGAGTGTGTCTGAACCTGGAGTGTGTCTGAACCTGGAGTGTGTCTGAACCTGGAGTGTGTCTGAACCTGGTGCGGGCCTGAACCTGGAGTGTGTCTGAACCTGGAGTGTGTCTGAACCTAGAGTCTGTCTGAACCTGGTGCGTGACTGAACCTGGAGTGTGTCTGAACCTGGTGCGGGCCTGAATCTGGAGTGTGTCTGAAGCTGGAGTGTGTCTGAACCTGGAGTGTGTCTGAACCTGGTGCGGGCCTGAATCTGGAGTGTGTCTGAACCTGGAGTGTGTCTGAACCTGGAGTGTGTCTGAACGTGGTGCGGGCCTGAACCTGGAGTGTGTCTGAACCTGGAGTGTGTCTGAACCTGGAGTGTGTCTGAACCTGGAGTGTGCCTGAACCTGGAGTGTGTCTGAACCTGGTGCGAGCCTGAACCTGGATTGTGTCTGAACCTGGCGCGAGCCTGAACCTGGAGTGTGTCTGAACCTGGAGTGTGTCTGAACCTGGTGCGAGCCTGAACCTGGAGTGTGTCTGAACCTGGCACGAGCCTGAACCAGGAGTGTGTCTGAACCTGGAGTGTGTCTGAACCTGGTGCGGGCCTGAACCTGGAGTGTGTCTGAGCCTGGAGTGTGTCTGAACCTGGAGTGTGTCTGAACCTGGAGTGTGTCTGAACCTGGAGTGTGTCTGAACCTGGCGCGAGCCTGAACCTGGAGTGTGTCTGAACCTGGAGTGTGTCTGAACCTGGAGTGTGTCTGAACCTGGAGTGTGTCTGAACCTGGAATGTGTCTGAACCTGGCATGGAAGTGAACCTGGAGTGTGTCTGAACCTGGCATGGACCTGAAACTGGAGTGTGTCTGAACCTGGAGTTTGTCTGAACCTGGAGTGTGTCTGAACCTGGAGTGTGTCTGAACCTGGAGTGTGTCTGAACCTGGAGTGTGTCTGAACCTGGCATGGAACTGAACCTGGAGTGTGTCTGAACCTGGCATGGACCTGAACCTGGAGTGTGTCTGAACCTGGAGTGTGTCTAAACCTGGCACGAGCCTGAACCCGGAGTGTGTCTGAATCTGGAGTGTGTCTGAACCTGGTGCGGGCCTGAACCTGGAGTGTGTCTGAGCCTGGAGTGTGTCTGAACCTGGAGTGTGTCTGAACCTGGCGCGAGCCTGAACCTGGAGTGTGTCTGAACCTGGAGTGTGTCTGAACCTGGAGTGTGTCTGAACCTGGAGTGTGTCTGAACCTGGTGCGTGACTGAACCTGGAGTGTGTCTGAACCTGGTGCGGGCCTGAATCTGGAGTGTGTCTGAAGCTGGAGTGTGTCTGAACCTGGAGTGTGTCTGAACCTGGTGCGGGCCTGAATCTGGAGTGTGTCTGAGCCTGGAGTGTGTCTGAACCTGGAGTGTGTCTGAACCTGGAGTGTGTCTGAACCTGGTGCGGGCCTGAACCTGGAGTGTGTCTGAACCTGGAGTGTGTCTGAACCTGGAGTGTGTCTGAACCTGGAGTGTGTCTGAACGTGGTGCGGGCCTGAACCTGGAGTGTGTCTGAACCTGGAGTGTGTCTGAACCTGGAGTGTGTCTGAACCTGGAGTGTGTCTGAACCTGGAGTGTGTCTGAACCTGGAGTGTGTCTGAACCTGGAGTGTGTCTGAACCTGGAGTGTGTCTGAACCTGGTGCGGGCCTGAACCTGGAGTGTGTCTGAACCTGGAGTGTGTCTGAACCTAGAGTCTGTCTGAACCTGGTGCGTGACTGAACCTGGAGTGTGTCTGAACCTGGTGCGGGCCTGAATCTGGAGTGTGTCTGAAGCTGGAGTGTGTCTGAACCTGGAGTGTGTCTGAACCTGGTGCGGGCCTGAATCTGGAGTGTGTCTGAACCTGGAGTGTGTCTGAACCTGGAGTGTGTCTGAACGTGGTGCGGGCCTGAACCTGGAGTGTGTCTGAACCTGGAGTGTGTCTGAACCTGGAGTGTGTCTGAACCTGGAGTGTGTCTGAACCTGGTGCGGGCCTGAACCTGGAGTGTGTCTGAAGCTGGAGTGTGTCTGAACCTGGAATGTGTCTGAGCCTGGAGTGTGTCTGAACCTGGAGTGTGTCTGAACCTGGTGCGGGCCTGAACCTGGAGTGTGTCTGAACCTGCAGTGTGTCTGAACCTGGAGTGTGTCTGAACCTGGTGCGGGCCTGAACCTGGAGTGTGTCTGAACCTGGAGTGTGTCTGAACCTGGAGTGTGTCTGAACCTGGAGTGTGTCTGAACCTGGTGCGTGACTGAACCTGGAGTCTGTCTGAACCTTGTGATTGGTTGGACAGGTTGATTGACTGTTTTTGGTGTGGGATATGAACCTGGAGATGTTCTGAACCAGATAAGGCTGCACAACTGATGATAATTTGAAGACAGGTGGGGTGGAAACCCGGGGAGGATTTGAAACCGGGGAGATCACTCCCACATCCCTCACACAAACAGCCTAACCTGCCCTCACCACCCAAACCTGCCCCCAAAACACTACCCCAAAATCCCCAAAAACTCTGAACATATTCCAAATGCTCCTTATGACCGCCTGTATCCTTTACTCCCCGTACCATAAGACATAGGAGCAGAATGAGGCCACTCGGCCCATCGAGTCTGCTCCGCCATTCAATCATGGCTGATATTTTTCTCATCCCCATTCTCCTGCCTTTTCCCCATAACCCCTGATCCCCTTATTAATCAAGAACCTATCTATCTCTGTCTTAAAGACATTCAATGACCAGGCGTCCACAGCCTTCTGCAGGCATGGAGGTCCATGGATACACCACTCTCTGGCTGAAGAAATTCCTCCTCATCTCTGTTTTAAAGGATCGTCCCTTTAGTCTGAGGTTGTGCCCTCTCGTTCTAGCTTTTCCTACTCGTGGAAACATCCTCTCCACGTTCACTCTATCCAGGCCTCACAGCATCCTGTAAGTTTCAATGAGATCCCCCCTCATCTTTCTAAACTCCAACGAGTACAGACCCAGAGTCCTCAATGGCAAGCTGTTCATTCCAGGGATCATTGTTGTAAATCTCCTCTGGACCCTTTCCAAGGCCAGCACATCTATCCTTTCGATACAGGGCCCAAAACTGCTCACAATACTCCAAATGGGGTCTGACCAGAGTCTTCTACAGCCTCAGAAGTACATCCCTGCTCTTGTATTATAGCCCTCGCGACATGAATGCCAGCATTCCATTTGCCTTCCTTACTGCCAACTGAACCTGCACGTTAAGCTTTAGAGAATCTTGAACAAGGACTCCCAAATTCCTTTGAGCATCTGATTTTCTGAGCATTTCCCCATTTAGAAAACAGTCTACGCCTCCATTCCTCCTTCCAAAGTGCACAACCTCAAACTTTTCCTCATTGTATTCCATCTGCCACCCCTTTGCCCACTCTCCTAACCTGTCCAAGTCCATCTGCAGCACCCCTCCTCCCCAACCCCCGCCTCCTCAATACTACCTGTCCGTCTACATATCTTTGTATCATCTGCAAACTTAGCAACAGTGCCTTCATTTCGTTCTTCCAAATCGTGGCTGCAGGGATGGTGTAGGAGGGAGGGTTTCAGTTATGTGGGTGATTGGAGCATATTCTGGTGAAGGTGGGACCTGGACAAACAGGATGGTTTGCACCTGAACCAGAGGGACACCAATATCCTGGGAGGGAAATTTGCTACGGCTCTTCGGGGGTTTAAAACTAATTTGTGAGGGGGATGGGAAAAGGAGCTGTAGTCCAGAGGCCAGTGTTGAGTGCAGTGAGGTACTGAGGAGGGTAGCAAGGTCGCAGGAGTGTACCGGCAGACAGGAAGGTGGGTTGAAGTGTGTCTACTTCAATGCAAGGAGCATTCAGAATAAGGTAGGTGAACTTGGAGCGTGGATTGGTGCTTGGGACGACGATGTTGTGGCCATTACGGAGACATGGTTAGAACAGGGACAGGAATGGTTGTTGGAAGGTCCAGGGTATAGATGTTTCAGTAAGAGTAGGGAAGGTGGTAAAAGAGGTGGAGGAGAAGCATTGTTAATCAAGGATAATTTAACAGTTGCAGAAAGGCACTTCGAGGGGGATCTGCACACTGAGGTAACATGGGCTGAAGTTAGAAATAGGAAAGGAGCGGTCACGTTGTTAGGAGTTTACTATAGAATCCCAAATAGTAATAGAGATGTGGAGGAAGAAATTGCAAAGCAGATTATGGATAGGTGTGGAGGTCACAGGGTAGTTGTCATGTGTGACTTTAACTTTCCAAATATTGATTGGAACATTTATAGGTCGAATGATTCGGATGGGGCAGTTTTTGTACAGTGTGTGCAGGAGGGTTTCCTGACACAATATGTGGATAGGCCGACAAGAGGTGGTACCACATTGGATTTGGTACTGGGAAATGAACCGGGACAAGTGTTAGATTTGTTTGTGGGAGAGCACTTTGAAGATAGTGACCACAATTCGGTGTCTTTCATTATTGCAATGGAGAGGGATAGGGCCGTACAGCAGGGCAAGGTTGATCATTGGGGGAGGGGTAATTATGATGCGATGAGGCAAGAATTAGGGAGCATAAGATGGGATCAGACACTGTCAGGGAAAGGCACAAATGAAAAGTGGAGCTTGTTCAAGGAACAAATACTGCGTGTCCTTGATAGGTATGTCCCTGTCAGGCAGGGAGGAAATGGCCGAGTGAGGGAACCATGGTTCACAAAAGAGGTTGAATGTCTTGTCAAGAGGAAAAAGGAAGTGTATGTAAGGATGAGAAAACAAGGTTCAGTTCGGTGGCTTGAGGGTTACAAGGTAGCAAGGAATGAGCTAAAAAAAAAAGTGCTGAGGAGAGCTAGGAGGGGGCATGAGAAGTCCTTGGCGGATTGGATCAAGGAAAACCCCAAGGCTTCTTACTCTTTTGTGAGGAATAAAAGAATGACCAGGGTGAGGTTAGGGCCGGTCAAGGACAGTAGTGGGAACTTGTGCATGGAGTCAGAAGAGATAGGAGAGGCGATGAATGAATACTTATCTTCAGTGTTCACCAAGGAGAAGGGCCATGTTTTTGAGGATGAGAGTGTGATACAGGCTGATCGGCTGGAAGAGGTAGATGTTCTGAGGGAAGATGTATTCGCAGTTTGGGTTGAAGTCCATCTGCCACTTCTCCGCCCAGTCTTGCATCCTACCTATGTCCCTCTGTAACTTCTGACATCCCTCCAGACTATCCACAACCCCACCAACCTTCGTGTCGTCGGCAAACTTAACAACCCATCCCTCCACTTCCTCATCCAGATCATTTATGAAAATGGCAAACAGCAAGGGTCCCAGAACAGATCCCTGGGGCACTCCACTGGTGACCGACCTCCATTTGGAAAAAGACCCATCTATACCCACTCTCTGCCTCCTTTGGGCAAACACTGTAAGAAGTTTAAGAACACCAGGTTAAAGTCCAACAGGTTTATTTGGTAGCAAAAGCCACACAAGCTTTCGGAGCTCCAAGCTGGGTTGGACTTTAACCTGGTGTTGTTAGACTTCTTACTGTGTTTACCCCAGTCCAACGCCGGCATCTCCACATCATGACTTCCTTTGGGCAAGCCAGTTCTGGATCTACCGGGCAGCAGCCCCTTGGATCCCATGCCCTCTCACTTTTTCTAGAAGCCTTGCATGGGGGACCTTATTGAACGCCTTGCTAAAATCCATATAAACCACATCTGCTGCCTTCCCTTCGTCAATGTGTTTAGTCACATTTTCGAAGGAGTCCACCAGGCTCGTAAGGCACGATCTGCCCTTGACAAAGCCATGCTGAGTATTCTTGAGCATACTAAACCTCTCTAAATGCTCATATATCCTGTCCCTCAGGATCTTCTCCATCAGGTTACCAACCACTGAGGTTAGACTCACCAGTCGGTAATTACCTGGGCTATCCCTATTCACCTTCTTGAAAATAGGAACCACATCCGCAATCCTCCAATCCTCCGGCACCTCTCCTGTCTCCATTGACGACGCAAAGATCATCACCAGAGGTTCTGCAATCTCTTCCCTCGCCTCCCACAGTAACCTGCGTGACATCCCATCCGGACCCGGCGACGTATCTATAGGTAATCTATAGGATGGTGATTCTATAGGTAGGATCAAGGAAAATCCTAAAGCTTTCTATAGGTATGTCAGAAATAAAAGAATGACTAGGGTAAGATTGGGGCCAGTCAAGGACAGTCGTGGGAAGTTGTGCGTGGAGCCTGAAGAGATACGAGAGGTGTAAAATGAATATTTTTCATCAGTGTTCACAAAGGAAAAAGACAATGTTGTCGAGGGGAGTACTGAGGTACAGGCGATTGGACGAGACGGCATTGAGGTTCATAAAGAGGAGGTGTTAGCAATTCTGGAAAGTGTGAAAATAGATACATTCCCTGGGCCGGGTGGGATAGCAAATGTTTTCCCCTTGTTCAAGAAGGGGAGTAGAGATAACCCTGGTAATGATAGACCGGTGAGCATTACTTTTGTTCCAGGCAAAGTTTTGGAAAGGATTATAAGAGATAGGATTTATAATCATCGAGAAAGGAATAATTTGATTAGGGATAGTCAACACAGTTTTGTGAAGGGTAGAACAAGAACAAAGAACAATACAGCACAGGAACATGACCTTCGGCCCTCCAAGCCCGTGGCACTCCCTGGTCCAAACTAGACCATTCTTTTGTATCCCTCCATTCCCACTCTGTTCATATGGCTGTCTAGATAAGTCTTAAACGTTCCCAGTGTGTCCGCCTCCACCAGCTTGCCTGGCAGCGCATTCCAGGCCCCCACCACCCTCTGTGTAAAATATGTCCTTCTGATATCTGTGTTAAACCTCCCCCCCCCTCACCTTGAACCTATGACCCCTCGTGAACGTAACCACCGACCTGGGGAAAAGCTTCCCACAGTTCACCCTATCTATGCCTTTCATAATTGTATACACCTCTATTATGTCTCCCCTCATCCTCCGTCTTTCCAGGGAGAACAACCCCAGTTTACCCAATCTCTCCTCATAACTAAGCCCCTCTATACCAGGCAACATCCTGGTAAACCTCCTCTGCACTCTCTCTAAAGCCTCCACGTCCTTCTGGTAGTGTAGCGACCAGAACTGGGCACAGCATTCCAAATGCAGGCGAACCAACGTTCTATACATCTGCAACATCAGACACCAACTTTTATATGTAAGGGACTGAGGAAGATTTGTGGGGAAGACGTTTACCAGTGTTCTTTGTCCCTTGTGGGTTTCAGTGTCCTGTTTGCCGGGCGGGTGCTGTGAACAGGATGCTGTTGGTTTAGTGATATGGGCTGGGCCAATGGGATTGCTCTGGGGGCGGGAGGAAAAAAAGGCGCCAGGAAGTGAAGCAGCTGTGGAGTAAGGCAGAGCTGAAGAGGGAGAAAAGCAGAGAGAGAGCTTTTCCCAGGCAATGAGAATTCGGTTTGGAGTGAGAGGCAGCCAGGCGTTCCCCTGCCTGTTCTTTTCATTACTGCCGAGGAGGACAGCCTTCAGCGCATTCGACCTACGTTGCTGCACGGATAGCTCGTGGCACCTCTGCCTCCTGCGGCATCATCTTCCACACGTGTGTCTCTTCTGGACTGCGTGTGGGTGTCGTGAGTAACTGGTGGGGACTATACAATCCAACTGAGTTTCCCCATATGTGCACCAACGGTTATAGATCAGAGCTCACTGTTTTATGTCTGTTAATTATATGTGTTATTAAATTTATTTTTGATATCCCGATTACAGTGGGTAACAGTCCTCACTGTCCAGTCCTCACTGACATTTATGGGTAAACAGGGAATTAGCAAAATCAACATCAACCGCTAGGAATTCGGGATCCTGTTGATTGAATATTTAAATAGCAGCCCCATATAGTGGTCAGCAGGGGGTTACATTTGTACACTGTGCCCCGTACAGTCAGGGCCGCCACGCAGTACCCGAGGACATCCACCGAGTGGGACTTTGAAGCCATGGAGATCTTTTGCTTCACTGGCAGTACTGAAAGGGCGTAGCGACTCACTGTGTTCGGGTGAATAAAGCTCTCCGTACTCCCACAGTCAAATAAACAGTTTGTAATGCGACCATTGTGGTGAACCATAGATGGTTACCACTGTGGGTACTTGTACATATGTTACTCTTGTTACTGTTGGGGTTAGGGTTGGGGTGTTCCACCTGTTAGCATTGTTCTGTGGTACACTCCGGTTGGCTCCGCCTTCTTATAGGAGAATAAAGGTCACTGCTACTTCCTAGTGACCCTTCGCCTGGGATGGTATTGTTAAGCAGTATTCTCTAATCTTGTTGCGAATAAAAGCCTTTTTTCCCGGGTACGATCTAGCCTCCCGAGTGGATTAATCGCGCAAAAACCATTTACCTCGATGTCCGTCATGGACCTGGCGAGTTGGTGAGGCCTGGATTGGTGCAGCGTAACCGAAGCCAACATTGATTTTATGACGCGGCTGACGGCGCCCAAGATGGCGGCGCACACGGCTCACACGCAGCTGATGGCATCCAAGATGGCGGCCTGCATGGCCCCCCACGCGGCTGATGGCGTCCAAGATGGCGGCCCCCGCGGGTCGCACGCGGCGCTACTGGGCTTGGAGATCGATTTTGCCCTGCATACCTTTACGTAATGGCCCTTCTTTCCACACTCGGAGTAGATCGCATCCTTCGTCGGGCAGCATTGTCGGGGGTGCTTCCCCAGGCCTCAGAAGTAGCCCTTTGGGCCTCCGGAGACTGCCGCAGCGGTCGGGTCATTGGTGGGACGTGGCGTGGCGTAGGCCTGAGGCCGTCCCGAGCACAGAGGTGGCGGCGACCGCGGGATCGACGATGTGCCCCCGTGGTCGGGGGTGTAGGCCTCGAGATTACGGAAGGCCACCTCTAACGAGTCGGCAAGCGCCACAGTCCTTTGTAGGTCCAGCCCACCCTGTTCCAGCAGTCGTTGTCGGATATAGTTTGACCTGATACCCGTGACATCGGCATCTCTGATTCACTCCTCAGTGTTTTGGGTGGCTGTTACGGCCTTGCAGTTGCAGGCCCTGCCAAGTGCTCGCAACGCACACAGGAATTGATCGCCTGAATCTCCCGGCTGTTGTCTGCGAGTAGCCAGAATATGTCTGGCGTTGATTTCATTAGACTGTTTGTTGTACTGGCCTTTTAAAAGTTCGTTCGCATCGTTGTATGTTTCAGCGTCTCTAATCATCGAGAATACTTGATCGCTTATCCGGGCGTGGGGCACATGGAGCTTGTCAGTTTCGGTCCGGACGACGGAGGCGGGGGCGGTGAGGAAAGTTTCGAAACAGTGCAGCCAGTGATCGAAGCTGTTGGAGGCTCCGACAGCTTGAGGATCCACTTCGAGTCTGTCGGGTTTTAGTGTCTGCTCCATCCCAAAACTTTTGCTAATAAAATTCATGCACTATCAATCGAGCAAAGACTAGTTTGTATTCAAGAACAAATAGGCTTTTATTCGCAAAAGACTTGGAGCGCACCCATGCTGATGAACTGGTCCAGAGGCTGAGGCAGGGGGTGGGGAGCAGTCACCTTGAAACCTGGACCAGGGGGGGAGGAGTCCCAGGCAGGGTCGGCAGGGGCATGCCCAGGCATGTCACACACACACAGGCAATAAGCTCACAGTGGTTTACCACAGTACTCTGTACTCTGGCTTACTGAAGGCATTCACTGAGTTCACCACAGTCTTTGTACTCTGTACTCTGGCCCTTTACTGGACCCATTCACTGAGTTCTCCACAGTCTCTCTACTCTGTACTCTGGCCCTTTACTGGACACATTCACTGAGTTCTCCACAGTCTCTGTACTCTGTACTCTGGCCCTTTACTGGACCCATTCACTGAGTTCTCCACATTCTCTGTACACTGTACTCTGGCCCTTTACTGGAGCCATTCACTGAGTTCTCCACAGTCTCTGTACTCTGTACTCTGGCCCTTTACTGGACCCATTCACTGAGTTCTCCACAGTCTCTGTACTCTGGCCCTTTCCTGGAACCATTCACTGAGTTCTCCACAGTCTCTGTACTCATTACTCTGGCCCTTTACTGGACCCATTCACTGAGTTCTCCACAGTCTCTGTACTCTGTACTCTGGCCCTTTTTGATTTTTGTCTTCGGTTTTTCTGTCTTCCACTTTTCCTTTTGCTGCCTTTAGTTTCTGTCCCCACTTTACTTCCCTCTGACTTCCTGCATCGGTCCCCATCCCCCGCAACATTAATTTAAACCCTCCCCAGCAGCACTCGCAAACACTCCCCTCAGGACATTGGTTCCAGTCCTGCCCAGGTGCAGACCGTCTGTTTTGTACTGGTCCCATCTCCTTCAGAACCGGTTCCAATGTCCCAGGAATTTGAATCCCTCCATCTTGCACCATCTCTCAAGCCACGTATTCACCTTGGCTATCCTGACATTCCTACTCTGACTAACACGTGGCACTGGCAGTAATTCTGAGATTACTACCTTTGAGGTCCTCCATTTTAGTTTAACTCCTAACTCCTTAAATTCAGCTTGTAGGACTTCATCCCATTTTTACCTATAGTGTTGGTGCCTATATGCCCCAGGACAGCTGGTTGTTCGCCCTCCCCCCTCCAGAATGTCCTGCAGCTGCTCCGAGACACCCTTTACCCTTGCACCAGGGAGGCAACATACCACCCTGGAGTCTTGTTTGCATCCACAGAATCACCTGTCGATTCCCCTTACAATTGAGTCCCCTATCATTATAGCTCTGCCACTCTTTTTCCTGCTCTCCTGTCCTGCAGAGCCAGCCATGGTGCCACGAACCTGGCTGCTGCCACCTTCCACCGGTGAGTCATCTCCCCCAACAGTATCCAAAATGGTATATCTGTTTTGGAGGGAGATGATTGCAGGGGACCCCGACACTGCCTTCCTACTCTTCCTCTGTCTGGTGGTCACCCATTCTCTATCTCCCTCAGTAACTGTTACCTGCGTTGTGACCAACTCACTGAGCATGATATCCACGGCTTCCTCAGCATCGTGGATGCTCCAAAGTGAATTCATCCGCCGCTCCAGAGCCGATAAGCGGTCTAACATGTGCGTCAGTTGGACACACATGATCTGACTGACCGTGGCACTGTGGTATAGGAAGCTGTTCAGTGGGCCGTGGGGGGAGGTGAGGGGTTGGGATGGGAGAGACACAGAGTAAATTAGTGGGAGGAAGTGACAGTATAGTGAGAGGGATTGATGATGTGAAGATGCCGGCATTGGACTGGGCTCGGCAACGTAAGAAGTCTCACAACACCAGGTTAAAGTCCAACAGATTTATTTGGTAGCACGAGCTTTCGGAGTGCTGCTCCTTCATCAGAGGGATTGACAATTTTCTCTGTAACAAGGAGTCAGAGTGCAGTTGACTGTGTTGCCTGCCCCATGCCAGAGTTCAGGACATCTGGCTGGAGATGACCGTGGTTGTGAGGAGGATCCCATTGTTGTGGACCATGTCGGTACCAATGACATAGGTAGAATGAAGTAGCAGCTTCTGCACAGACATTATCAAGAAATAGACACTGAATTAAACAACAGAACACACAAGGTTATAATCAGGAGATGATTACCTCAGCCACGTGCAAATTGGCATAGCGCACATCACATTCGAGGAATGAATACATGGTTTGAAAGACTGGTGGAAGAGGTAAGTTTCAGCTTGTGGGACATTAAAATCAGTTCTGGAGAAAGTCGGGGCTGTACCGTTGGGATGATCTACATCTGAACCTGCTGCCAGCAACGTTCTTGCAAACTCCATAACTAGGGAAGGAGAGAGGGCTTTAAACTCAAAAGAGGAAGGGATGGTTCTGGAGCGGAGGATATGATCACCATACCAACCTAACACATCTTTTAATGAATTAGTTATCCTTTAACTGTTCCACAATTAAGGCTGTCTGTTGAACTAATCTGTCTGCTTCCCAATATGGCAGGCGTCGTTTTTTTTCTGAAAATGGCTTTTATTAATTCAGCTACAATATGTAATGCCATTAATTCAAACTACATAAAGATAGTCACACTAAAACAACTGATTTTGAAACGACCAACAATGGTGAAATATGCTTCAAGCATAAAAACTTCTTAAGGTCAATAGTCGGAGGTGAGGAATCCCATTGCTGTCCATTGTCCGCACTCCCTGTTCTCTGGGACGTGACCACATGGACACCAGTTCTTGCGCTGCAGCACGGGGAAGTCATTGTCATTTGTCTCGTGTGTAAAATGTTTTTTTCAAGATGATAGATTGGACAGGGAGAATCTGTTCCCTCTGGAAGGGGGTGGGGGGTTGGTGGGGGGGTTGGGGGTAGGGGGAGGGTTGGGGGTGGGGGCGGGGGGGTTCGGAGGTGGGGGGAGAGGGGGGGTGGGGGTGGGGGGGTGGGGGGGTTGGGGCGGGGATGGGGGGCGGGGGTGGGGGGGCGTGGGTGGGGTGTGGGAGGGTGGGGGGGGGGGGTGTTGGGGAGGTGACGTCCTGTAATTGAAGATGAATCTGGATGGTTTGGTGTCCAAGGAGGCTGTGGGATGATTTTTGGAACCTGCTTTTACTGTTTGGGCCGCTCTTTCTGCCAGGCCGTTGGATGATGGGTAATATGACACTGTCCTAACATGTTAATTTCTGTTCAACTTCCTCTAATGCACAAATTCCTGGCTGATGAACGGTGGTCCATTTTCAGAAACTAACATTTCCGGGATCCCGGATGTCAAGAAAGAGGTGTGAAGTTTCTCCACTCTTGTCCTTGTGTTTGAGTAACTCACCCTGTGTACGGCCATACATTTTGAATCAGCATCTACCATTACCAGAAACATAGACCCCATGAACGGACCGGCACTGTCCATGTGCAGCCACGTCTATGGCCGTCCTGGCCATTCCCAAGTGTGAAGAGTAGTGACTGGTGATAGTTCTGCCCTTGTTGATCTTGCCAACACTGACCCACGCGCAAATATCCGTCCCCATACCTGGCCACCAACAGGGCAACTTAGAGGATCTTCAGTTTGCCACTCCTGGGTGGCCATGGTAAGGTTCACCATGGGATGGTGACCCTGGCTCAGGATGACACTCTTGAACCCCATAGGCGTGTGCCATCTTCCACAGTCAGCTGCTCTCTGCCAATCCAATATGGGTGCAATTCAGGCTGTAATGGCCTTTTGGATTCCCCCATCAGCACTCGCTGCTTCAATTCATTCAGGAATGGGTAATTTTGCCTCCACAGCCGAATATTATTGGCAGCCACTGGGAGAGTTGTGAAAAAGTTCATGATTACCATCTCTTCCATTGTGGGTACGACAAGTGTCTGTTAATCGTAGCCAATTCAAGGCATTGGCGTCAGTGACTCAGCCTCCTGGATAATGGTAGGCGGACAGTAATAAAGCCCACAGCTGGATATGGGCCAACGTTATGGGCTGCACCGCCCATATCCAGCTGTGGGCTTTATTACTGTCCGCCTACCATTATCCAGGAGGCTGAGTCACATCTGGAATTTCTTTCCCCGAACTGTCACCATTGACGAGGTGTCACAGTGGTTAGCGCTGCTGCCTCATAACACCAGAGACCTGGGTTCAGTTCCTGGTTTGGGTCACTGTGCGGAGTCTGCACATTCTCACCGTATCTGCATGGGTTTACTCTGGTTACTCCGGTTTTCTCCCGCAGTCTGAAAGACGAGCTGGTTAGATGCGTTGGCCATGCTCAATTCTCCCTCAGTGTACCCGGGCAGGCACCTGTGTGTGGCGACTAGGGGATTTTCACGTTAACTTCATTGCAGTGTTAATGTAAGCCTACATTTGACACATTATAAATGTTAAACTTCCTCTGAGTATGAATGGTTGAATTTCGCTGGGAAACCTCATCTCGCTGTCAGTATAAATGCACGTGAATCAGTTCATAATTGGAAACAAGAATCCTCCTGCCAGCTTTGAAGCTAAGTCCTCGATCAGAGGGATTGGGTATTTATCCAGCTGTGAGAAACAGTTTACCGTTTGTTTAAAATTTCCCAGTACAAAGTATTTGTATTCACTCTTGGGACTTGGGTGTCGCTGGCCGGCCAGCATTTATTCCCCATCCCCAGTTGCCCATGTTCAGAGGGCAATTAAGTGTCAACCACTTGGAGTCACATTTCGTCCTGACCACATAAGGACGACAGATTTTCTTCCCTGGGACATTGGTGAACCAGATATGTTTTTCCGAAAATCGACACTGGTTTTATGGTCACCAGCTGATACTGAATTCCAGATATATTTATTCAAATTCCACCATCTGCTGTGACGGGTTCGAACCCGGGTGCACAGAACTTTAGCTGAGTTTCTATATTAATAGTGTCGTGATAAAAACACCAGGCCATCACATCCACACCCAGAGTGTACACACCCTGACTTCCGGTAACCGAGACACACCATATTATATACGTCTGCAGTGCTCCCGGATTGGACAGCATTAACTGTCTCAAACAGGGAGCTCATATTCCAATAACTCCACCTGATGGTTATCGTTAAAGTCATTAAGTATGTCTCTCTCTCTGTCTTTCTGTGCATCCCTCTCTCTGTATCCCCCTGTCTCTCTGTCTCTCTCCCTCTGCCTGTTTCTCTGTGTCTCTTACTGTCTCTCTGCATCTCCCTCACTCACCTTCTCTCTCCACTCTTCTTCTGTGTCTCCTCCCCCCTCTCAGTCTCACTCTCCTCCTCCTTCTCCTTCTCTGTCCCCCTTTTCTTATTTCTGTCTTTCTCTCTCTCTACCTCGCTCTGTCTTTTGCTCTTGCTGTGTCCATTGTACTCATTCAGTCTCACTCTTTCAAATTCACTGACGCTCTCTGTCTCCGTCTCTGTTTCTCTCTGCCTCCCTTTCTGTCTCCCTTTCCGTCTTAGTCTCCCTCTCTCATTACATCTTCCTATCTATCTCCCTCTGTCTCCCTTTCTCATTCCCTGTCCATCTCCCTCCCCATTTCCCCCAATCTCTGTCCCTGTTTTTCTCGCTCTGTGAGAGTCCCTATCTGTCTCTGTCCTTTCTGTCTATCTCTCTCTGTCTCTCCCTCTCTCTTTGTCTTTCACTGTATCTGTTAGAAACTCCTTCAAAATCTGTCACGCTCCATGTATTTATGCCCTTCCCTCTCTCTGTCAATCCCCGTCTCTGTATCATTCTCACTTTTGCTCTCGCTGCCCTCTCTCTCTCTTTATCTGGCACTCTCTGTCTCTGTGAGGCCGTTTGTTATTTATAGTTTGAAAGTCCAATAGGAAGATTGAGGGGTCTTGTGGTTGTAGTTTCCTCTCAGGATCTAATGAGTTGAAGAATTGAAGTAAGGGGATATTTCAGCAGATTTATTAGCTGCTGCCTGAAGTGAGTCTGTGTCACAGCATAAATGGCAGTGTTTGTACAACAACTTGTGAGTTGCAGCATGAAGCCCAATTCCAGAACAAAATTATCTAACCATACCGACCGATAGCCCAATTCATGCATCCGAGTCCATATAGAATAAACCATTAATGTCGACCATAAGAAGATGAAATTGGCTGAGATAACAAACAGTAAAATTATGGATTTCCTGCGACTCTCCATCTCTGGGTCTCTGGGATTCTCCCCACTGCTGTGAGTCCGGAGTCTCCTGCGGGCTCTGCTGCTCATTAAAATGTGTCTGACGGTGAAAACGTTGAGCAGCAGAATCAGGACGAACGGGACAGTCGGGGTTAGAATGTTGTGGAGGAACTCGATTGCTCCCCAGACCGGAGATTCCACAACATCCATTGTGTAATTACAAAACCAGGGGGTGTTCACCAGCCAATATTTATTTAATAACATAAAATACCAGAAAATGTTCTTTAAACAGCTCAGCACCGTCACTGTTCCCAGAACCACAGCCGCCGATTTCTCACTGCAATATTTACTCTTCAGCTTGGGGCAGCAAATGGCCACAAATCGATCAAAGGTGAAAGTGACGGTGAACCAGACAGAACAGTCAGTGGCTGCATAAAGCAGGACGGCGTGGATGTTACACACGGGGACCCAGTGCAGGAAAACAAACTGTTCCCGATAAAGAATGGGAATGTGTCTGAATATCAGGTCGAGGATAACGACCAGCAGATCCCCCGCTGACATGGCCACCAGGTAACGAGTCACACATTTGGACAGACCACAGTTTCTGCTCATCAGTGTCACAATTGTGATTATGTTCACTGTCAGGAAGGGAAATAAAGAATAAAATTAGACAGGATTCAGGGAAAGAAGTTACCATTTGGACTGAGGATGGGTTGAAATGAAAAGGAATGGACACACATAAAATCACTGAAATCTGTTTTTAAATATCCAGCACGTCTTTTGCAGGGTAAGAGGAAAGTGGAGCATCCGGAGGAAACCCACACAGACACGGGGAGAAGGTCCAAACTCCACACAGACAGTGACCCAAGCCTGGAATTGAACCCAGGTCCCTGACGCTGTGAATCAGCAGTGCTAACCACTGTGTCACCGTGCTGCTCCATGGTAGCAACACAGTGGTATACATTTGGGAGAGAGCTTTCCAGAAAGTCCACAACATTGACCCTCACTCAGCTACAAGGATGAGGGAGTAAACCCTGACAGAAAATCCAGACTGGAGTCCTGTAGATGGTAATCTGTCGTCTCTCAGACAGTTTACTGACAACCCCTGCAACACAGCTGGTACCAAAGAGGGCTGGTTTGACCCTTGCCTCTGGACAATACTAACAATTGGCAGAGGGAGATCCTGATGCCTTGACAGCACAGAATCTCGATTATATTTACACAGAACTGTACCCTGAAGAGGAGATCACAGCATTGTGGCCACTGTTAGCACAACACAGCAAAAAATAGTAATCTCACACACGATTGGCACACATCACAACTTCCAGTGTTTGCTTTCAAGAGTGGGAGAAAGCTTCAAGGTTCAGCGAATCGCTATCGTCCATAATACTCAGTGCGATTACTGCTGTCCCACTATGGTTTACTGGACCAGTGCAGCTGCATCAGTCCTCTCTCGGAAGGAAGGTTGCCAATCTCTGCACCAGGTAAAACTCAAACAAAGGCCAGTGCCAAAGGAAAAGCCAAGCAGGTTGCCATAATGCCTATCGTCCGGTGACTCTGATATCCAATATTATGAAATACATCAAAAGGTTAGTCGTGGTATGAATCAGTTCCGGCTTCCCAGATTGCCTGGATCCACGACAGTTCACCGACATCCCACAACAGGTCCACAATGCCATCTCACTGGCCCCACAGTGAACCCTGGAACACAGACTCGTGTTTATCAACTACAGCTCAGCCTGCAACACCATAAGTCCTACGAAACTCATGTCCAACGTCCGTGGCCCTGAGCTTGGCTCCTGCCTCTGCAATTGGATCCTCAACTTCCTAATCCGCAGACAGCAAAATTAAGGACAATCAACAACATCTCCTTCACAATCATCCTGAACAGCGGTGCCCCGTAAGGCTGCGTCCTCAGCCCCTTACTGTACTCCTTATACACTGGTGACTGTGTGGCCAAATTCCCCTCCAACTCCATTTCCAAGTTTGCTGATGACACCTGCAGTGGGTCGGAGGAAGAGACAGAGAATCTGGTGAACTGGGGCGACAACAATAAGCTCTTCCTCAATGTCAACAAAGCAAATCGACTTTTGGAAGCCTAGTGGAGTACATGCCCCGATCTACATCAATGGGGTGAAGTTGAAATAGTCGAGAGCTTCACGTTTTCGGGTCCACATCACGAAAAACCTTTCCTGGTTCCTCCATGACGTCCCTATAATTAAAAAGTCTCCGAACGCCTCTATTTTCTCAGAGGTTTACGGACATTTGGCATGTCAGCTGCGACTTTTACAGATGCACCATAAATAACATTCGAGCTTGGTATGGCTCCAGCTCTGTCCAAGACTGCGAGAAACTTCAAAGCTTGGTGAATGCAGACCAGTCCATCACTCACACCAACCTCCCACTCACGAACTCTGTCTAAACTTCCCGTTGCCTCATAAAAGCAACCAGCCTAATTCAGGAATAGCGCACCACGGACATCAACTCTTACCACTTGTTCCATCAGAGAAAAAGATAAAGAACGTGTGAGGACATGGACCAACCGACTCATAGAATAATAGAATCACTACAGTGCAGAAGGGGGCCATGTGACCCATCGAGTCTCCACCTACAACAATCCCACCCAGGCCCTATCCCCAAAGTCCCACATATGTACCCTGCTAATCCCCCAAACATACATATCCCAGGACGCTAATGGGCAGTTAACATGGCCAATCAACCTAACCTGCACATTTTGGACTGTGGGTGAAAACTGGAGCATCCAGAGCAAACCCATGCCGACACGGGTAGAATGTGCAAATTCCACACAGACAGTGATCCAAGCCGGGAATCGAACTCAGGTTCCTGTGAGACAGCAGCGCTAACCATTGTGCCACCATGCTGCCGACTTTGGAACACCTTCTCTGCTGCCATCAGACCTTTGAATGGACCCACATTTCATTCAGATGATCTTTTACTACATCCCAGCTATGACTGCAACATTACATTCTGCACTCTCTCCTTCTCTATGTACAGTATGATTTGTCTGTATGGCACTCAAGCAACAACACTTTTCACTGTATATCCAATGTTACGGAGCGAGACCCCCTCTCTACCCCACTGTGCATGCAGAGAGGCAGCGAGACCCCTCCGTACCCCACTGTGCATGCAGAGAGGCAGCGAGACCCCCCAACCTACCCCACTGTGCATGCAGAGAGGCAGCGAGAACCCCCACTCTACCCCACTGTGCATGCAGAGAGGCAGCAAGACCCCCTCCCTACACCACTGTGCATGCAGACAGGCAGCGAGACCCCCTCCCTACCCCACTGTGCATGCAGAGAGGCAGCGAGACCTCCACCCTACCCCACCGTGCATGCAGAGAGGCAGCGGGATCCCCCCACCCTACCCCACTGTGCATGCAGAGAGGCAGCGAGACCCCCTCCCTACACCACTGTGCATGCAGACAGGCAGCGAGACCCCCTCCCTACCCCACTGTGCATGCAGAGAGGCAGCGAGACCCCCTCCCTACCCCACTGTACATGCAGAGAGGCAGTGATGCCCCCCCTTCCTACCAACACCAATCACGTGTAGAGTGGCAGCGGGGACCACCCCACCCCACAGACAGCGGGCAGAGTGGTAACGGGACCCTCTCCGACCCAGCAACTACATTCAGTGTAGGCCCCGTTACCTTCAGGCTCCACCCCTGTAGACCCCGCCACCTCATGCGCCACTCCCTGGTACTGCCCGGTGGGCATTGCCCAAGGGGCACCTACCTTTGCCCTCGACCTTGCCCGGTGTCCTCAATGGCCTTCAGTTCTCCTGGCGAGGTCATCATGACTCGTCCTCATACATGTGGCCAGCTGTTTCCCTCACCGGACCCAACCTCTCCCGGTGAGGCTGCAAAGGCAAGTGTGGCGCACCATTCCATCCCAGGCTCGCTAATTGCATTTAAATTTGTTTTAAAATAAATTGAAATAATTTATTCAGCCTCTTGCCGGAAATGGGCAGGAGACTGAATCCGCTGTTTATCCATTGCCGGTGAAGGTTGCAAGAGGTGAGAAATGGGACGTGGGCCTGAGTTCCAGGCTGTCACGCGGTTTTACTTGATCGCCCCACCATCAATGGACAGGGAGTAGCTGTTATCCTGCCGCTCCCGCTACCGTGTGTGTGTTGCGTGTGTCTATATTGTCTGCACCAGTATGCATGTGTGTGTGTGCGTGTTTGTGTGTGAGCAAGAGTACCTGACGAGTGTTCCTAAGTGTGTGTTATTCTGGAATGTTACACCAATTTTGGTTCTTGAATTTGTGTGTGAGTGGGAGTGTCTCAATCTGATTGCTTCTATCAACAAATGTGTGTATTAATGTATGTGTGTTTGGGTGTGTCTGTGTGTTTGTGTTCCTGTTGCTCTCAGAGAGCTTGTGGTGGCACAGGGGGTAACGTTGCTGCCTCACAGCACCAGAGGTCCTGGTTCAATTGCAGGCTTGGCCACTGTCTGTGCAGATTCTGCATGTTCTCCCCATGTCTGCGTGGGTTTCCTCCGGGTGCTCCAGTTTCCTCCCACTAGTTGTGCTGGTTGGGTGCCTTGGCCGTGCTAAATTCTCCCTCAGTGTACCTGAACAGGCGCTGGAGTGTGGTGACTGGGCGATTTTTACAGTAACTTCATTGCAATGTTAATGTTCGCATACTTGTGACACTGACGAATCAATTTCAAATTTAATGAAACATGTTCTCTCTCTGTGAGATCCTGCTGTGCAGATATGACCAATAAAATTGATTCTGCGGCCTGGTGATTGGGTGGGTGAACTGGTGTTATATGCAGAGGGTGAAAAGGATTCTGTCTCAATCTTTTACACACGAAGGAATAGTGTTTGAGGTCCCATGTCTATGGAAAGTCACAGCACTCAGAAGACATCCCAGCCCATAGACCCTGAGACAATTGTCAGTGGCTGAAAGAATTAATAACCGGACACAGAGATTCAACAAGAGCAGCAAATCCAGTACAGGAAATGACAAGAAAATCAATACAGTTAAACAGCCTTTCTAGAATTAGGAACTGGACACAGGGGACGGGACTTTCCAGCCTCACTCTTCCTGAAGCTGCAAAATCCCACCCGTGTTCAACAGACCTTCCCATTCTCCGCCCCTCGCCTGCTCCGATTCCCGTGGCGGTCGGGCCGGTACAATTCCAGCCAGGGACTTACCCGGAACACCAACAATCGCCAGGAGGGGATAGTAAATACATTCAATCACATACAGTAGATATTGAATCCGCTCAGCTGATGTCCACCCATCATCAGTAAACTGAGAAATCCAATAGAATAAACTCCTCTCCTTGGTTGGAACATTCCGGTTCATTGTTCCCAGATTCTGATCCATTGTTGGAAGATTCCAATCCATTGTTCCCAGATTCTGATCCATTGTTGGAAGATTCCAATCCATTGCTCCCAGATTCTGATCTCTCCTCTCCCTCCCTCTCTCTCCACAGCCGCTGATCTCTGTTGGTGTCGGAGTTGCCGCTCCCGCTGACTCAATGGGACAACACATTGAACGGAATCCTTCATTAATAGAAGAGGGGAATCCCTCCAGGCACACTAATCGGATCCATGGAGACTCACATCAATTCCAGTCACTAAACAAACAGCTTCACTTAACCCCCTTCAATCCAACAGTTTTGATATCCAAAGTAGAACAGTTACAGCCTCGAAGGGGTGTTGAGGTTCAGGGAGGTATGGAAAGTTGGAAATAATGTAGGGTCAATATTAATTCGATTTAGCAGAGATCACTCTGCTAGTGTTAATTTCAAGACGACGAGAATACAAAAGCAGGGGTGTACTGCTGAGGGTTTATAAGACACTGGTCTGACCGCATTCAGAATATTGTTCGCAATTTTGGTCCCCGTATCTAAGGAAGGATGTGCTGGCCTTGGAGAGGGTCCAGAGCAGGTTCACAAGAATGATCCGGGGAATGAAAGACTTGACGCATGAGGAGCGTCTGAGGACTGGGGGTCCATATTCGATGCAGTTTGGAAGTATGAGGAAGGGGATAACATTGAAACTTACAGAATAATGAAAGGCCTGGATAGAGTGCACTTGGGGAAGATGTTTCCATGAGTCGGGGAGACTTGGACCCGAGGGCACAGACTCAGAGGAAAGGGACGGCCCTATAGAAATGTGATGTGGAGATGGCGGTGTTGGACTGGGGTGTGCGCAGTAAGAAGTCTCACAACACCAGTTTCCCACTCACCTGATGAAGGAGCAGCATTCCGGAAGCTCGTGATTCCAAATAAACCTGTGGGACTTTAACCTGCTGTTGTGAGACTTCTTACTTCAGAACTGAGACGAGGAGGAATTTCTTCAGCCAGAGGGTGGTGAATCTGTGGAATTCATTGCCACACAAGGCTGTGGAGGCCAGATCATGGACTGTATTTAATAAAGAGATAAATAGGTTCTTGACTGGTACAGCGATCAAGGGTTACGGGGAGAAAGCAGGAGAATGGGTTTGAGAAACTTATCAGCCAGAATTGAATGGTGGAGCCGGCTTGACGGGCCCAATGGCCTCATTCTGCTCTTATATCTTATTGTCTTCTGGGTATCATGGTCGTGGTTTTTAGATGAAGTTAACGTCAATCAGGGTTGATACAGTCTGCTTAATCCAGGTTGTAGCAGATCTTATGTACAGCTCATGGACAGAACAATCTTAGTATAGGACTTCACACGGATCAAACTCTCAGCATGACGTACAGTACAGTCTTAGCTCGAGTCATCAGATAGAACTATCTCTCAGTGTTATGTACAGTACAATCTGAGGCTTCAGAAGAGCTTTCTCTCAGTGTTATGTACAGTACAATCTGAGGCTTCAGACAGAACTAACTCTCAGTGTTATGTACAGTACAATCTGCGGCTTCAGAAGAACTATCTCTCAGTGTTATGTACAGTACAATCTGAGGCTTCAGATAGAATTATCTCTCAGTGTTATGTACAGTTCAATCTGAGTCTTCAGACAGAACTAACTCTCAGTGTTATGTACAGTACAATCTGAGGCTTCAGGAGAACTTTCTCTCAGTGCTACGTGCAGTAAAATCTGAGGCTTCTGATCTGAAGTAGCCATTTTCCAAAAGCCATATTTTTATTGTCTCATCAATATTCACCTCATTAAACATATTCATTTATTGGACTGATTTGCACCATTCATAACGTGCCCACAATGCAGAGGGGAACACCCGAATGGACATTCGTTTAAATCCCCATCTGCACAGCTGGGAGACCTTTAATTTCAAAGCCGACAAAAGCTCCTTATTCTGCCCAGCAACAGCACGAAGCTGCATTTTAAACCGGCCTTTGGCCAGAAGATCGGGATATCTGCGAGTCAAGGCCTGGAGTGGGTTATATGGCATAACCCGACTGTCAATAAAATATTACAGGAATAAAATGGCCAAGGCAGGCAGAGAAACTTAATAAACTAGGATAAAAAGAATAAAAGATTAGATTAAATCCCCCTACAAACAGCAGGACAAAATGACATTAACACCTAATCTCACAAGCATAGAATACAGACACAAAACAGTCGAGATCGATTGAGATAAGGGGACACGTCGAGAGGATAATGGGAAACACATTAAAACACCGGGGCAAGAAAAGGCAGTCCCATTAACACGGACACACACCATACAGATGCAAATTGACAAGTCTCTCAGGGAACTTCCTGACCAGACAAGCCACTTTATAAGTATTGTAAAAATGTATGAGCAAATGTTCCCCCTCGAATTTGGATTCCTATAAATATCCAGAGCAAATGTATAACTATTGAAATCAACGTGGCCAAGCACTGTTTCTAAGCTGGCTAAGGGGGTCTCCCTGGGTTCCCAGTAATTGTACAATAAAGAAAAACGCTTTGAACATTGCCTTGCGACTCGACTTCCTTGAATGCACTGGTGCAAGGGATTTTTCCCGACAACAAATGGCGTAGTCGGCAGGATTTGATATCTGACTTCTGACGGGTGGCCACGGTCTGGAAGCCGGGATCAAATTTAAACGAATTTGGTAAAAATCCAGAGCAGTCAAGGGCGAGTACAAGTCTCCGTTCGAAGTGAGGTACCTTTAAGGGTTAGGGTTTGTCTGTTTTAAATATTGTTGTCTTGTTGAACTGTATAATCTTGCCTCAGTTTTTAAAATTGAAACAGAATTCTGCACTAAAGAGGTATAGGTCAGAACGACCGTGTGGAAGAAGGTAAGTAACTTTACCAGTGGTAAGGGTAACAGGTTTTGGGTATTTGATAACGGGAATAAGGAATTAAGACTAATATAAAGATAAGAACCGCATGCAGAACTAATTGGTGTAAGTAACCCAGGATTGTAAACGAAACCGCTGTCTGTGCCAAGGCAATAGGACAAGGGAGTGCTTGATTCAAGGTGCCCCACCCTAAACTGGACGTTAAGAGGAGAAATCTCCCACGCTAAGGTTGGGTTATGAGGGTGGGCGCTAAGAGGCACAGGCACTCAGGGTGCAAGGCACGGACAGTGTAAATCGGGTAACAACACAGACTCTGAAGGGACGAACAACCTCAGAGTCGATACAGTTACTAATTATAACAGGGGCTTTGATAACAGATACATATGTGTAAGTGTTGAGGAAGAGGGGACCCGATCCATCCTGACCAAGAGACACGGCGACGGAGAATCCATTAGGGACCCGGGCGGAGTTTGATAACCTTGTTCGTCTGTAGGGAACACCACAGTCCATAGCAGGGTACCAGGGAGCTGAGACTCCCTTTTTGGGGTAACGGATGAACCTTGCTAGTGGAGGTGGTGGCCAAGCGGGAGGCGTTGTACTTAAAGGGGCTGGGGACAGGGGCCGACAAACCCACTAAAAGACCAGCACACATCCCAATAAGACAACACAAAATAGACCAAGCGTGAGGTGTCAGGAATAGTTGGGGGAGCAAAGGAGAAGTGACCCACTGGGACCCCACTACGAGACCCTACAGCGATACAGACGGTGCTGGAGCAGTATCAGTGACAGGAGATAAGAGAGAGAGAGAGTTGGGGCACTTTTACTGTTGGAACCAGCATACGGGGGTTGCAGAACTGCTAGACAGAAAAATGGCAGACCACGTTATTGAGGGAGAAACTGCTGTAGCTCTCATTTTTAAGTATCTGTTAGCCAGAGAAGCGATTGTTGGAAAGATGAAACGGAACGGGTGGAACGCATCACAAACTTTAGAAGATCAGAGAAAGGGGGTAGACGGAGTTAAACGGGACAAAACAAAAGTAATGGGAGTCATGTTAGTGACCCAGTTAGCTGGACTAATTGAGAAGGTAAATGCCTCCATGGAGGAGAGACACAAAGAGACAGAACAAATTAAGGTATTGCAGGAGAGAGTGAGGGAATTAGAACACAGAAGCCACACTGCGGAGAAAACGCAGAGATCAGAGGAAACGGACCCTCGGCCCTCATACGAGTCAGTGCAGAAACATACAACCGCTCCAGTATCAGAAGGAGACATAAAAAATTATAATCTAGCGCCAGTAACCAGAGGAGGGACGTTAGCACAACCAAAAGCAACCTATAAGCCTTTTACCCCAGGGGAAAGGCAGCAGATTATGGCATCCCTGGGGAAGTTAAAACCCAGAAGCGCAAACCTGGGATTTTGGGGCGAATTAGATTCACTCTGGGTAGGACACCAGTTACATTTAAGGGACATACACCAGCTGGTCAGGGCAGCCTGTCCAGTGGATAAATGGAGGTTGGTGGCAGGAGGGCCAGTGGCCCAAGCAGCACAGGACTATAATGGAGGAAGGTGGACACATGCCATTGCTACAACGGCTGAGATAGATGACCAGCAGGCACCCTTCATATTATATAAGACCGAAATCCAACGGGTCTTGGGGAACTCCCCCACTAATTGGAGTAGGATCACAAATACTAAACAAGGACAGGGGGAAAGTGCATCGGAATTTGGAGAGAGATTATTCCAGGTATATAGGGAATGTTCAGGACAGGACAATGTGGATAGGAGAAACAGGGCTTTTAACCAGGGATTCAAGGACGGGCTATCAGAGGTACACCAAGAAATCCTTAAGATGGGGGTGATAGCATCCCAAGACTATGACGAGCTAGTCGAGTGGGCTAGCGGGATAAACGAAGGGAAGGTTGCCCAGGCAAAGCCCAGACGAGAGAGAACTGGAACCCCCCATAACGGAGATAAGGGGAGAACCGGGCTCAGCTGCTACACATGTGGCCAGCCAGGGCATATGGCTAGATTCTGCAGGGGAGCACCATTCAAAGGGAAACCCGAGAATGGCGGGCCCCGCTGTGACCACTGCCACAGGGCAGGGCACACCGAGGCAACATGTTGGGGGAAACATGGGAGACCCCGAGACAACTATAGACCAACCCCGGGGGCACCACATTCCCGGAATCCACTCGGGTGACTAGAAGAGACCCCAAACCAGGGAGATGGGAGACAAAAGAGGATTAGTGTAGCCACGCCCACAGAAGATAGTGAATCCCGACAAAAGCCGGTGTCCGTCCACCCCACTTATCGACCAACACTGGTCGAAATCTCACAACCCGTAGCTCCCATCCAAAACAGGAAAGAGGGGGAGAGAATATATGTAGAAGCCTTGGTAGGGGGTAGGGAATGCCACATGTTAGTAGATACGGGGGCAGCCATATCAATTACAAACCTACCCCTGCCACTGACCAACAAAAGAATACACATAACCGGGGCAGGGGGAGAGAGAATACCCGCCTATCTTAGCGAAACCACACTAGTAGAAATCAACCACAAGTATATTCCAATGCAATTTTACATTTGTCAGAATAATGAGGGCACAATCATGGGGAACGATTTAATGAGGGAATACCAGGTGCTGATAGATTGTGGGAAAGGGAAACTAATTTGGCCACAACCTGACAGTAGGAAGACCGGAATAGGGACATTAGCTAGCCACCTGGGGACGGTTGGGGTAGCCACCATCGTGGCCCGAGATTGGGATCAGGATAAAGAAGGGTTCGGAGCCATCTGCGCTTCCATTCCCGAAGCCTGGGCTCGGACGAAATTAGATACCGGACTAACCGACACAGAACCGATAAAAGTCCCAGGACCGGAACACAAGCCCCACCGACAATACCCTATCAAGAGAGAAGCGCAAGGGGCAGTAGTAGAAATAGTTAAGGGTTTAATAGAAAAGGGAATCCTCAGGGAAACCACCAGTACGCCCACATGGCCAGTTATAAAACCTGACGGGAGCTACAGGCTCACCATCGATTCCACAGGTTTGAACAAGGTAACACCTAAATTACACCCCATTGTGGCAAACACCTCGACTATTTTAAACGGATTGGCACAAGACCACAAAATTTTCACGGTGCTAGATATGGCAAATGGGTTCTGGTCCCTTCCACTGGACATAGAATCCCAAAACAAATTCGCCTTCACTGTGGGAGAGAAACAGTATACATGGACTCGCCTCCCACAGGGATTTCATAACAGTCCTGTCATATTTCACAGAACAATGAGCGATATCCTGAGTAGGGTGAAATTGCATGAGGACAATTCGGTCCTCCAGTATGTGGACGATGTGTTAATAGCGTCCAAAACAGAAGAAGGGCACAAGGCAGCCCTGTATGCAGTACTAGAAGGATTGGCAAAAGCCGGGCTGAAAGTCAGCCCACATAAGGCACAGATTGCAAAACCCCAGGTCCTGTACTTAGGACACCTAATTTCCCAGGGAATTAAAGAAATGCCCGCAGATCGCAAAACCGCCATTAAAGAAATGCCGCGACCAGTTACAGTAAGAGGGGTCCGAACTGTTTTAGGACTATTCAATTACAGTAGGAGTTTTATCCCTGACTTCGCAAGAATCGCGGAGCCAATTCAGAGACTAGTGAAGGGAGGAAAGCCAGCCTTGGAAAGTATAGAGTGGGGACAAGAGCAAGAGACAGCATATGCAGAGTTGAAAGCTAGGTTAGTTTCAGCCCCAGGGCTGGGACTGCCAGATGGAAGCAAGAAGTTCCACATCTTCTGTGACAACCAGGACGGCTTCTATTCTGCCGTAGTGGCACAGACTCATGGCGATAGAAAGAGACCCGTAGGGTATTATTCAACGGCTGAGGGACCAGTAGTCACCGGGATGCCCAGGTGCATAGCCGCCCTAGATTGTGCAGCATGGGCTGTGAGGATAAGTGAGCCCATTGTCATGACAGGAGATATTGTGCTACACACAAAACATACATTGGTAGAAACGCTAAACACGGGCAAACTCAAAACAGTCTCAAATATAAGGAGGGCCAGGTGGGAGGCCACACTCCGACCACCTAACAAGTCAGTCACCATCATTAGGGACACGGGAGAAAACCCCGCGGAAGGGATTTTAGACATTGGGGAAGCGCACAGCTGTGGAGAAATTGACGAAGATAACAAGGAAGGAAAGATTAGAGACGAACCCCTTCCAACAGCAAATAAGACCTTCTATGTGGATGGGTCCCGCAAATATGTATCCGGATCACCAAGGACAGGGTGGGCAGTAGTAGACCAGAACCTGGAAACCCTAGAATCAGGACGGATCGACGTGGGTCAGTCCGCTCAGGTAGCAGAATTAGTTGCCCTCACCCAAGCCTTAAGATTAGCAGCAGGGAAAGCAGTCAATGTGTATACAGACAGCCAATACGCGTTTGGTGTGATCCATGATTACATGTCTGCATGGGGGAGAAGGGGGTTCATTACTACAGGAGGTACCCCCATTAAACACCAACAGCAGATTAGGGCGCTGCTAGCAGCTGATGAACAGCCTCCAGAGGCTGCAGTAATTAAAATAAAAGCCCACCAGCGGGAACCCGGAAGGGACACCCCGGGGTGGATTCATTTCAAAGGGAATCAAGCCGCAGACACAGCGGCACAGCAAGCACTAGAAAACAGCGACATTAAAAGCCTGCCCCTTGCAGCGATAGTGGTAGAACCGGAAGAAATTGACATACAGAAATTACATGGGGACATTCCCCAACAAGAACGAGATAGATGGGAGGAGCTGGGCGCAGTTAAAGGGGCTGACGGGGTGTGGAGAAAAGATGACCGGGTATTGGCACCAGGATGTATCCAGAACACATTACTGGAACTACACCACGGACTTCCCCATACAGGCAGGGATGCAATGATAAAGAGCCTGGGGAGAGAGTGGTGGTGGAAAGGATTGGGACGGGATGTGGCCGCATACTGCCGCAGATGCACTATATGTGCACAGCACAACCCCGGGAAGCCCATAAAGGTAAAGATGGGACACCAACCCAGACCAAAGGGACCCTGGGAACAGATACAAATGGACTTCATAGGACCATTGCCCCCCTCTCACGGGAAAACATACTGCCTGGTAATAGTAGATCAATTCACCAGGTGGGTAGAAGCGTTCCCCACAACCAATTGTACAGCCCTAACGGTAGCCAGGATTTTGGCAGCTGAAGTCATTCCCCGATGGGGGATGCCAATTCAAGTTGATTCGGACCAGGGAACACATTTCACAGGAAAGGTTATGAAAAACATTTGCCAACTATTAGGAATAAAACAGAAATTTCACATCCCCTATCACCCACAAAGTTCCGGGATGGTGGAGGGGATGAATCGGACTCTAAAAATAACCATGGCAAAAGCAATGCAATCCTCAGGTAGAAATTGGACAGAAGTCCTACCTGCAGTTCTGATGAGGCTTAGGGCGACCACAAATCGAACTACCGGCTTGACCCCATACGAGCTGATGACCGGGCAAGCAATGCACTTAACCGAAAACATTATTACAGGCTGGACAGATGTGGGTCCGATAAAGGATAAGGTCCGTCAATACATCCGAGACCTTAGCACCCAATTGAAGGGGATGCGCCGGTCCGTAACTTTTAATCAGGCACAGGTCGATACAGAGGAGGACTCAGAAATATTACCAGAGGTCCCAAAAGCCGGGAGCCGGGTATTAACAAAAGTGCTTCCTGCAAAACCAGGATTTGCCCCAAGATGGCACGGACCTTACGAGGTCATTATTAGCGGAGATATCTGTGCCTGTATAGATATAAGGGGACAGGGGGTCTGGAAACATTGGACCCAATTAAAGCTGTATGAAGACAAATAAACTAAAGATACCGTTTTCGTTCGTTCAAATTCCACAGGAACCAGGACCTGATCTACTGTCAAGACGTCGGAACAAACTACTTTTAATTTGATTGCCTGTTTATTTTCTGTATATGCTATAACTGTAAAAATACTTGTTAAAAAAAACGATATGGGAACAGGGACATATTTGATGATAACCATGACCATTGTAAATATGCTCCAACACATGGGGGTTAGGGGAGCAGAACCCCCAATCATGGAAGAAAACCTATTCCTGAAAACACACATCCAGATCTATGGGAATAGGACCGCTTGTTACCCTTCAGTGCGATCAGTAAACTCCCTATTCATCGCAACACCAGGGTGGCTCCCACAAGAGTTATTCACTATTGACACATCGGGGGCACCCTGCAAGGAACATATTGGGTACTTTAAACAAGGGATACAAGGAAGGTGTGTAGAGCTCACTGAGCCGGGAATTCTAGGGGGGATGGGACCCCAACGGGAGGAGACACATGGGAACTACCCACAATGTTTTAAGGGAGAGGGATGGGGGTGCGTGCATGCCTTTGTCCCTAAAAATGATTCGTGCGCTGAGGCACATTGTACTCTCCAGGAGTGCCGGGTCCGGGAAGGACACTTCACTTGTGACTGCAAGCAACAAAAATGCATTGCAGTCACCGCGGGTAGGCAGCTTATGTGTGGCAAGTGCAACGGCACCCACGTAAGCTCAGCCTCGGGGACATACCCATTTGATTCTCACCAAGGGGTACAATCAAGTGGACAGTCCGGGGGGAGGGAAGGTGCCACAGCATGGGACCATTTGGTCAAACGACCCCAGGGTAATGCATGTTATCGGGTTAAAGAAGGTTATGTGTTTTTATTCAAAAATGTATACATGACGGCCACAGACAGGCCTCCAAGGTTCTTTTCCGTCGGGACAATCAGACCTCTCACGGTTCCGTGCCCAAGCGAAGGGCATGTCCAGAAACGCATAGTGACCAGGGCCATCAGCGCAGAATTCTGCGCCGACTGGCAGGCCCCTGTCACATTAGGATCTTCTTTGGGGTATGGATTTCTGGGGACACTATCCCTCGGGGGCGCCGCAGGGGTGATCAGTGCCAGTAATAGGAATTTCTTCATATGTGGACTTACCATCTTAGGAAACAACACCCTACAAGCACTGGGTGCAATTGACCAAGAACTCGCAGAACTCAGACTATACACACAGTAAACGAGATATGCAGTAGACTATCAGCTAGCCAGACAAGGACGGGTATGCACCATCATCAAAGGAAAATGCATCACATATGTACACGACGAGACATTAAAATAAGCAGCAGACATGTCCGGGATACAAAAGCAATTGGATAGCTTTAAACAGGGATTTACAGGGACTGATGGGTGGTTAAGGTGGCTGTTTTACCCAGTTTGGGGCGCATACATTATGAAGGGATTAATTGTAATAGTAGCCATCCTGTTCACACTCTGCCTGGGCCTAACCTGTATTAAGGTGATATGTGCAAATATTGCATCAAGAATGCTACCCACTGCCAGGATTGTAGGCCTATAGCCACCAGGAGTAGGCGCTATAGTGCGGATGACCGGGCCTTCATTCGGTCCGAGGTACAACGGTTGCTCCGGGAAGGGGTTATCCAGGCCAGCACCAGCCCCTGGAGGGCGCAAGTGGTCGTAGTTAAATCGGGGGAGAAACACCGCATGGTGATTGACTACAGCCAGACCATAAATAGGTATACCCAACTAGATGCGTATCCTCTTCCCCGTATCGCGGAAATAGTCAACCGCATCACGCACTATCGGGTTTTCTCGACGATCGATTTGAAATCGGCTTACCACCAGCTCCCTATCCGCTCGGAGGATCGCCCATATACTGCCTTTGAGGCGGATGGCCGCCTCTACCAGTTCCTCCGAGTCCCCTTTGGTGTCACCAATGGGGTCTCAGTCTTCCAACGGGCCATGGATCAAATGGTGGACCAGCACAGACGACGGGCCACTTTCCCGTATCTGGATAACGTCACCATCTGCGGCCATGACCTGCAGGATCATGATGCCAACCTACAAAAATTCCTTCGTACGGCCACTCTCCTGAATCTGACATATAACGATGCGAAGTGTGTTTTCCGGACACGCCGCCTCGCCATCCTTGGGTACGTGAAAGAAAATGGTGTCCTTGGTCCCGACCCAGCCCGTATGCGTCCCCTTATGCAGCTTCCCCTCCCTACTACCCTCAAAGCATTGAGGAGATGCCTGGGCTTCTTCTCCTACTATGCCCAGTGGGTTCCCCGTTATGCGGATAAAGCCCGTCCGCTCCTAAAATCGAATTCTTTTCCCCTGGCGGAGGAGGCCTGTCGGGCCTTCGACGACATCAAAGCGGACATTGCGAAGGCCGCGATGCACACTGTGGACGAATCCATCCCATTCCAAGTGGAAAGTGATGCGTCTGACTTTGCCCCAGCCGCCACCCTTAACTAGAGGGGCCGTCCGGTGGCCTTCTTTTCCCAGACCTTACAAGGCCCTGAGATTCGACACTCCTCGGTCGAGAAGGAGGCCCAGGCCATCATGGAAGCCGTCCGGCACTGGCGCCATTATCTTGCGGGCCAACGATTCACCTTAATTACGGACCAGTGGTCAGTTGCCTTCCTGTTTAACACCAGGCAAAAGGGCAAGATTAAGAATGACAAGATCTTGCGGTGGATGACTGAGCGCTCCACCTACAGATATGACATCATGTACCGGCCTGGGAAGCTCAATGAGCCCCCCAATGCCCTGTCCCGTGGATCATGTGCCAGCGCCCAACTAGACCAGCTACAGTCCCTCCATAACGACTTCTGTCACCCAGGTGTCACCAGATTTTTCCACTTTGTCAAGTCCCGTAACCTGCCTTACTCCCTCGAGGAAGTCCGGACGATTACCAGGCAATGCAGGGTCTGCGCTGAGTGCAAACCGCAGTTCTACCGGCCAGGTAGGGCGCACCTTGTAAAGGCCACTCGCGCGTTCGAGCGCCTTAGCATTGATTTTAAAGGCCCCCTCCCCTCCTCTAACCGCAATGTTTATTTCCTGAATATCATTGATGAATACTCACGTTTCCCTTTTGCCTTCCCCTGCTCGGACATGACCACGGCTACAGTGATTCGGACCCTGACCTCGCTCTTCACCCTGTTCGGCTTCCCAGCCTATGTCCATAGCGATCGTGGGTCCTCTTTCATGATTGACGAGCTGAGGCAGTACCTGCTCGCCAAAGGCGTTGCCTCCAGCCGCACCACTAGCTATAACCCCAGGGGCAATGGTCAAGTAGAGCGGGAGAACGCAACCGTCTGGAAGGCCGTTCTATTAGCGTTACGGTCTAGGAGCCTTCCAGTCAGCCGTTGGCAAGACGTCCTTCCGGACGCATTACATTCCATTAGGTCACTCCTCTGCACAGCGACCAATACGACCCCTCACGAGCGGATGTTTTCGTTTCCCAGGAAGTCCTCCTCGGGTACTTCGCTCCCGGATTGGCTGATGTCCCCGGGACCCGTCCTGCTTCGGAAGCATGTCCGGACCCATAAGGCAGATCCCTTGGTCGAGGAGGTCCAACTGCTCCACGCTAATCCCCAATATGCTTACGTAGCGTACCCTGATGGGCGGGAGGACACGGTTTCTGTCCGTGACTTGGCACCCGCGGGTGCCCCGGAGGTCACCACGTCCTTCCGCCCCACGGTCCCTGGTGTCATCCATTCGGAGACTGCTATGCCTCTTCCTCCCTCAGTCCCTGTCCCCAATGTAGTGCGCCCAGAGCCTGTTGCGGCCCCCCACCCCCCGGCTCCGGTTCCCACTGTTCCCCATACGCCACCAGGGCCACTGCTCACACCTCTCGCCCCTATGTACAGCTCGCTTGAGTCGCCGGAGCCGTCGCCACGCAGTACACGACGACTGGACGGGACGACGGATCAGTCCGCTTCACACCACCCAGCGCCTTCTCTCGACGCTCACTGTGCGGAGCCTGGGCCGACATCGCTCCCTGCTCGGACGACTCTGCGACCTGCACTACCACGATCGCGATGGCGGATTAAGCCACCGGTTCGTCTGGACTTGTAATATTGTTTCCGCTTCACCCCCGTGTTGTTTTTTAAAAGGAAGGGGTGAATGTGATGGACCTCAGTTGTGCCTTTGTCCTATATGGACCACCGTTGTGTGTGCTTGTCATACCTGGACACATCCCCTTCCAGTTTGGGCCCTCCCCTCAGCACCGAGTATAAAGGTGGCTGTCTCCTCCCCCTTGTTCAGTCCAGGTTGGTTATTTGTTGGGATCTGCTCCTGATTCTGTTGTGAATAACAGCCTACACTTATATTGGCACACCGGTAGTCTTTCGCCTTATTGATAGCGCATCACAGACTATATCAACCCTGATTGACGTTAACTTCATCTAAAAACCACGACCATGATACCCAGAAGACAATACGATATAAGAGCAGAATGAGGCCATTCGGCCCGTCGAGCCGGCTCCACCATTCAATTCTGGCTGATAAGTTTCTCAAACCCATTCTCCTGCTTTCTCCCCGTAACCCTTGATCGCTGTACCAGTCAAGAACCTATTTATCTCTTTATTAAATACAGTCAATGATCTGCCCTCCACAGCCTTGTGTGGCAATGAATTCCACAGATTCACCACCCTCTGGCTGAAGAAATTCCTCCTCGTCTCAGTTCTGAAGGAAGAAGTCTCTCAACAGCAGGTTAAAGTCCCACAGGTTTATTTGGAATCACGAGCTTTCGGAACGCTGCTCCTTCATCAGGTGAGTGGGAAGCTGGTGTTGTGAGACTTCTTACTGCGCACACGCCAGTCCAACACGGCCATCTCCACAACACATTTCTAAATGGCCGTCCCTTCCCTCTGAGTCTGTGCCCTCGGGTCCAAGTCTCCCCGACTAATGGAAACATCTTCCCCAAGTGCACTCGATCCAGGCCTTTCATTATTCTGTAAGTTTCAATGTTATCCCCTTCCTCATACTTCCAAACTGCATCGAGTATGGACCCCCAGTCCTCAGACGCTCCTCATGCGTCAAGTCTTTCATTCCCCGGATCATTCTTGTGAACCTGCTCTGGGCCCTCTCCAAGGCCAGCACATCCTTCCTTAGATACGGGGACCAAAATTGCTGACAATATTCTGAATGCGGTCAGACCAGTGTCTTATATACCCTCAGCAGTAGACCCCTGCTTTTGTATTCTCGTCGTCTTGAAATTAACACCAGCAGAGTGATCTCTGCTATATCGAATTAATATTGACCCGACATTATTTCCAACTTTCCATACCTCATTGACCCTCAACACCCCATCGAGGCTGTAACTGTTCTACGTTTGGGATAAAAAGTGTTGGATTGAAGGGGGTTAAGTGAAGCTGTTTGTTTAGTGACTGGAATTGATGTGAGTCTCCATGGATCCGATTAGTGTGCCTGGAGGGATTCCCCTCTTCTATTAATAAGGGATTCCGTTCAATGTGTTGTCCCATTGAGTCAGCGGGAGCGGCAACTCCGACACCAACAGAGATCAGCGGCTGTGGAGAGAGAGGGAGGGAGAGGAGAGATCAGAATCTGGGAGCAATGGATTGGAGTCTTCCAACAATGGATCAGAACAGAGTCATAGAGTCATAGAGGTTTACAGCATGGAAACAGGCCATTCGGCCCAACTTGTCCATGCCACCCTTTTTTTTAAACTCATAAACTAACCCCAATTGCCCTCATTTGGCCCATATCCTTCTATTCCCATGTAACTATCTAAATGCTTTTTAAAAGACAAAATTGGACCCGCCTCTACTACTACATCTGGCAGCTTGTTCCAGACACTCACCACCCTCTGTGTGAAAAACATTGCCCCTCTGGACACTTTTCTATCTCCCCCCCCCCTCACCTTAAACCTGTGCCCTCTCGAATCTGAGAACAATGAAGCGGAATGTTCCAACCAAGGACAGGAGTTTATTCTATTGGAGTTCTCAGTTTACTGATTATTGGTGGACATCAGCTGATCGGATTGAATATCTACTGAGGGTGATTGAATGTATTTACTATCCCCTCCTGGCGATTGTTGGTGTTCCGGGTAAGTCTCTGGCTGGAATTGTACCGGCCCGACCGCCACTGGAATCAGAGCAGGCGAGGGGCGGAGAATGGGAAGGTCTGTTGAACACGGGTGGGATTTTGCAGCTTGGGGAAGAGTGAGGCTGGAAAGTCCCGTCCCCTGTGTCCAGTTCCTAATTCTAGAAAGGCTGCTTAACTGTATTGATTTTCTTGTCATTTCCTGTACTGGGTTTGCTGCTCTTGTTGAATCTCTGTATCCGGTTATTAATTCTTTCAGCCACTGACAATTGTCTCAGGGTCAATGGGCTGGGATGTGTTCTGAGTGCTGTGACTTTCCATAGACATGTGACCTCAAACGCTATTCCTTCGTGCGTAAAAGATTGAGACAGAATCCTTTTCACCCTCTGCATATAACACCAGTTCACCCACCCAATCACCAGGCCGCAGAATCAATTTTATTGGTCACATCTGCACAGCAGGATCTCACAGAGAGAAAACATGTTTCATTAAATTTGAAATTTATTCATCAGTGTCACAAATATGCGAACATTAACATTGCAATGAAGTTACTATAAAAATCCCCAAGTCACCACACTCCAGCGCCTGTTCAGGTACACTGAGGGAGAATTCAGCACGGCCAATGCACCCAACCAGCACAACTTTCAGATATTGGGAGGAAACTGGAGCACCCGGAGGAAACCCACGCAGACATGGGGAGAACATGCAGAATCTGCACAGACAGTGGCCAAGCCTGCAATTGAACCAGGACCTCTGGTGCTGTGAGGCAGCAATGCTATCCCCTGTGCCACCACAAGCTCTCCGAGAGCAACAGGAACACAAACACACAGACACACCCAAACACACATACATTAATACACACATTTGTTGATAGAAGCAATCAGATTTTAGACACTCCGACTCACACACAAATTCAAGAAGCAAAATTGGTGCAACACTCCAGAATACCACACACTTCGGGACACTCGTCAGGTACTCTGTTGCTCACACACAAACACGCACACACACACATGCATACTGGTACAGACAATATAGACACACGCAACACACACACGGTAGTGGGGGCAGGATAACAGCTACTCCCTGTCCATTGATGGTGGGGTGATCAAGTAAAACCACGTCCCATTTCTCACCTCTTGCAACCTTCATTTATTTATTTGTTTTTCAGATAAAATTGTGTAAAAAATCGGAGGGTTTTTTTGGCAAAACACGAAGTAGGCCCAGGAGTAGCCTGGGAGGGTTTTTGGAGGGTTTAAAAGCAGGCCGCATCTTTGAGCGGGCAGCGTCGGGAGCGGGTAGTGGAGTGAGTGGGAAGCAGAGTGAGAGCTGACGGGCTTTGGCTCATCGGGCTTCGGCGTTAACAGGCAGAGGTGGGGTAGGTTTAGACAGGTTTTTTTTTCTGTGTCATTGGAAGAAAGGGGGAATTATGATTGTGAGGCCAGTTTGTTGTTCTCAGTGTCTGATGTGGGAGGTCCTGGAGTCAGCTAGCCTCCCGGACGTCCATATCTGCGCCAGGTGCGTTGAGCTGCAGCTCTGAAGGGACCGCGTTGGGGAACTGGAACTGCAGCTCAATGACCTCCGTCTGGTTAGGAAGAATGAGGAGGTGATAGATAGGAGTTACAGGCAGGTGGTCACACCGGGGCCACAGGAGACAGACAAGTGGGTCACGGTTAGAACCATAGAACCATAGAAAATTACAGCTCAGAAACAGGCCTTTTGGCCCTTCTTGTCTGTGCTGAACCATTTTTGTGCCCAGTCCCACTGACCTGCACTTGGACCACATCCCTCCACACCCCTCTCATCCATGAACCCGTCCAAGTTTTTCTTAAAAGTTAAAAAATTTACCACTTTATCCGGCAGCTCATTCCACACTCCCACCACTCTGCGTGAAGAAGCCCCCCCTAATATTCCCTTTAAACTTTTCTCCTTTCGCCCTTAACCCATGCCCTCTGGTTTTTTTCTCCCCTAGCCTCAGCGGAAAAAGCCTGCTTGCATTCACTCAATCTATACCCATCAAAATCTTATACACCTCTATCAAATCTCCCCTCAATCTTCTACGCTCCAGGGAATAAAGTCCCAACCTATTAAATCTCTCTCTGTAACTCAGCTTCTCAAGTCCCGGCAACATCCTTGTGAACCTTCTCTGCACTCTTTCAATCTTATTCACATCCTTCCTGTAACTCGGTGACCAAAACTGTACACAATACTCCAAATTCGGCCTCACCAATGCCTTATATGACCTTACCATAACACTCCAACTTTTATACTCGATACTCCGATTTATAAAGGCCAATGTACCAAAGGCACTCTTTACGACCCTGTCCACCTATGACGTCACTTTTAGGGAATTCTGTACCTGTATTCCCAGATCCCTCTGTTCAACTGCACTCTTCAGAGTCCTACCATTTACCCTGTACGTTCTTCTTTGATTTGTCCTTCCAAAGTGCAATATCTCACACTTGTCTGCGTTAAGTTCCATTTGCCATTTTTCAGCCCATTTTTCTAGTTGGTCCAAATCCCTCTGCAAGCTTTGAAAACCTTCCTCACTGTCCAGTACACCTCCAATCTTTGTGTCATCAGCAAACTTGCTGATCCAATTTACCACATTATCATCCAGATCATTGATATAGATGACAAACAACAATGGACCCAACACCGATCCCTACGGCACACCACTAGTCACAGGCCTCCACTCAGAGAAGCAATCCTCCACAACCACTCTCTGGCTTCTTCCATTGAGCCAGTGTCTTATCCAATTTACTACCTCCCCATGTATACCCAGCGACTGAACCTTCCTAACTAACCTCCCATGAGGGACCTTGTCAAAGGCCTTGCTGAAATCCAGGTAGACAACATCCACCGCCTTCCCTTCATCCACTTTCCTGGTAACCTCCTCGAAAAACTCTAATAGATTGGTCAAATATGACCTACCACGCACAAAGCCATGTTGACTCTCCCAAATAAGTCCCTGTCTATCCAAATATTTGTCGATCCTATCCCTTATCACACCTTTCAATAACTTGCCCACCACCGACGTCAAACCTACTGGCCGATAATTTCCCGGATTAGGAAGGGGAAGGGGAAAGGTCAGGTACTAGAGAGTACCCCAGTGGCTGTGCCCCTTAAAAATAAGTACTCCTGTTTAAGCACTATTGGGGGGAGCAGCCTAACTGGGGGAAGCAACAGTGGCCGTGCCTCCGGCGCAGAGTCCGGCCCGGCAGCTCAGAAGGGGAGGGAAAGGGAGGATGAGCAAACTGACCACAGCACCAAGGTACAGGGAGCCATCCACGTGGGGGGAGAAACAAAAAATGTCGTAGAAATTGGGGATAGTACACTTTTGGATGCTGTTGGGGGGGGGGACTTAGCAGGGATAAGCCATGGTGTACAGGTCATTGGCTCAGAGTCTGTCCTTGTGGCTCAGAAGGGAAGCGGGGAGAGGAGTAGAGGATTAGTCATTGGGGACTCCATAGTTAAAGGGACGGATAGGAGATTCTGCGGGAATGAGAGAGACTCGCGGTTGGTGTGTTGCCTCCCAGGAGCCAGAGTCCGCGATGTCTCGGATCGTGTTTTCGATATCCTTAAGGGGGAGGGGGACCAGCGCCAAGTTGTGGTTCACATAGGTACTCAAGACATAGGTAGGAAAAGGGATGGGGATGTAAGGCAGAAATTCAGGGAGTTAGGGTGGAAGCTTAGGGCGAGAACAAACAAAGTTGTTATCTCTAGTTTGTTACCCGTGCCACGTGATAGTGAGGAGAGGAATAGGGAGAGAGAGCAGTTGAACACGTGGTTACAGAGATGGTGCAGGAGGGAGGAATTCAGATACCTGGACAGTTGGGGCTCTTTCTGGGGTAGGTGGAGCCTCTACAAACAGGATGGTCTGCACTTGAACCAGAGGGGTACCAATATCTTTGGGGGGAAATTTGCTAATGCTCTTCGGGAGGGTTTAAACTAATTCAGCAGGGGGGTGGGTACTTGAATTGTAGCTCCGGTGTACAGGAGGTTGAGAGTAGTGAGGTCATGGATGAGGTTTCAGAGTCGCAGGAGTGTACTGGCAGGCAGGAAGGTGGTTTGAAGTGTGTATACTTCAACGCGAGGAGCATCCGGAATAAGGTGGGTGAGCTTGCAGCATGGGTTGGTACCTGGGATTTCGATGTTGTGGCCATCTTGGAGACATGGATAGAGCAGGGACAGGAATGGTTGTTGCAGGTTCCAGGGTTTAGATGTTTCAGTAAGATCAGGGAAGATGGTAAAAGAGGGGGAGGTGTGGCATTGTTAGTCAAGGACAGTATTACGGTGGCAGAAAGGACATTTGATGAGGACTCGTCTACTGAGGTAGTTTGGGCTGAGGTTAGAAACAGGAAAGGAGAGGTCACCCTGTTGGGAGTTTTTTATAGGCCTCCGAAAAGTTCCAGAGATGTAGAGGAAAAGATTGCAAAGCTGATTCTGGATAGGAGCGAAAGTAACAGGGTAGTTGTACTGGGGGACTTTAACTGTACAAATATTGACTGGAACAGCTATAGTTCGAGTACTTTAGAGGGGTCGGTTTTTGTCCAGTGTGTGCAGGAAGGCTTCCTGACGCAGTATGTAGATAGACCAACAAGAGGCGAGGCCACATTGGATTTGGTACTGGGTAATGAACCAGGCCAGGTGTTAGATTTGGAGGTAGGTGAGCACTTTGGTGACAGTGACCACAATTCGATTACGTTTACTTTAGCAATGGAAAAGGATAGGTATATACCAAAGAGCAAGAGTTATAGCTGGGGGAAAGGAAATTATGATGCGATTAGGTGAGATTTAGCTGGCGTAGGTTGGGGAAGGAAACTGCAGGGGATGGGCACAATTGTAATGTGGAACTTGTTCAAGGAACAGCTACTACGCGTCCTTGATAAATATGTACCTGTCAGGCAGGGAGGAAGCAGACGTGTGAGGGAACCGTGGTTTACTAAGGAGGTTGAATCTCTTGTGAAGAGGAAGAAGGAGCCTTATGTTAAGATGAGACGTGAAGGCTCAGTTAGGGCACTTGAGAGTTACAAGTTAGCCAGGAAGGACCTAAAGAAAGAGTTAAGAAGAGCCAGAAGGGGACATGAGAAGTCTTTGGCAGGTAGGATCAAGGAAATGCCTAAAGCTTTCTATAAGTATGTCAGGAGTATGATAATGACTAGGGTAAGATTAGGGCCAGTCAAGGACAGTAGTGGGAAGTTGTGCGTGCTGTCTGAAGAGATAGGAGAGGCACTAAATGAATATTTTTCGTCTGTATTCACAATGGAGAGGGATAGTGTTGTCGAGGGGAGTACTGAGATGCATGCTGTTGGACTGGATGGGATTGATGTTCATAAGGAGGAGGTGTTAGCAATTCTGGAAAGGGTAAAAATAGATAGGTCCCCTGGGCCAGATGGGATTTATCCTCGGATTCTCTGGGAGGCTAGAGAGGAGATTGCAGAGCCTTTGGCTTTGATCTTTGTGTCGTCATTGTCAACAGGAACAGTGCCAGAAGACTGGAGGATAGCAAATGTTGTCCCCTTGTTCAAGAAGGGGAGTAGGGGCAACCCTGGTAATTATAGACCGGTGAGCCTTACTTCTGTTGTGGGCAAAGTATTGGAAAGGATTATAAGAGATAGGATTTATAATCACCTAGAAAGCAATAATTTGATTAGGGATAGTCAGCACGGTTTTGTGAAGGGTAGGTCGTGCCTCACAAACCTTATTGAGTTCTTTGAGAAGGTGACCAAAGAGGTGGATGAGGGTAAAGCGGTTGATGTGGTGTATATGGATTTCAGCAAAGCGTTTGATAAGGTTCCCCACGGTAAGCTTTTGCAGAAAATACGGACACATGGGATTGAGGGTGATTTCGTGGTGTGGATCAGGAATTGGCTAGCTGTAAGAAAACAAAGGGTGGTGGTTGATGGGAAATATTCATCCTGGAGTTCAGTTACTCGTGGTGTACCGCAAGGATCTGTTTTTGGGGCCACTGCTGTTTGTCATTTTTATTAATGACCTGGATGAGGGCGTGGAAGGATGGATTAGTAAATTTGCGGATGACACTAAAGTCGGTGGAGTTGTAGACAGTGCGGAGGGAAGTGGCAGGTTACAGAGGGACAGAGATATGCTGCAGAGCTGGGCTCAGAGGTGGCAAATGGAGTTTGATGCGGAAAAGTGTGAGGTGATTCACTTTGGAAGGAGTAACAGGAATACAGAGTACTGGGCTAATGGTAAGGTACTTGGTAGTGTGGATGAACAGAGGGATCTGGGTGTCCATGTGCATAGATCCCTGAAAGTTGGCACCCAGGTTGATAGGGTTGTTAAGAAGGCGTACGGTGTGTTAGCTTTTATTGGTAGAGGGATTGAGTTTCGGAGCCAGGAGGTCATGTTGCAACTGTACAAAACTCTGGTGCGGCTGCACTTGGAGTATTGGGTACAGTTCTGGTTGCCGTATTATAGGAAAGATGTGGAAGTGTTGGAAAGGGTGCAGAGGAGATTTACCAGGATGATGCCTGGTATGGTGGGAAAATCGTATGAGGAAAGGCTGAGGGGCTTGAGGTTGTTTTCGTTAGAGAAAAGGTTAAGAGGTGACTTAATAGAGGCATACAAGATGACCAGAGGATTAGATATGGTGGATAGTGAGAGTCTTTTTCCTCGGATGGTGTTGGCTAGCACGAGGGGACATAGCTTTAAATTGAGGGGTCAGAGATATAGGACAGATGCTCGAGGTAGGTTCTTTACTCAGAGAGTAGTAAGGGCGTGGAATGCCCTGCCTGCAGCAGTGGTGGACTCGTCAACATTGAGAGTGTTCAAGTGGTTATTGGATAAACATATGGATGATATTGGAATAGTGTAGATTAAAGGGGCTTTAGATTGGTACCACTGGTCGGCGCAACATCGAGGGCCGAAGGGCCTGTACTGCGTTGTAATGTTCTATGTTCTCTGTTCACCGGCAATGGATAAACAGCGGATTCAGTCTCCTGCCCATTTCCGGCAAGAGGCTGAATAAATTATTTCAATTTATTTTAAAACAAATTTAAATAACGTTAGTGAGCCTGGGATGGAATTGTGCGCCACACTTGCCTTTGCAGCCTCACCGGGAGAGGTTGTGTCCGGTGAGGAAAACAGCTGGCCACATGTATGAGGACGAGTCATGATGACCTCGCCAATAGAACCGAAGGCCATTGAGGACACCGGGCAAGGTCGCGGGCAAAGGTAGGTGCCCCTTGGGCAATGCCCACTGGGCAGTACCAGGGAGTGGCGCATGCGGTGTTGGGGTCTACAGGGGCGGAGCCTGAAGGTAGCGGGGCCGACACCGAACGTAGTTGCTGGGTCGGAGAGGGTCCCGTTACCAGTCTGCCCGCTGTCTGTGGGGTGGGATGGTCCCCGCTGCCACTCTGCACGTGATTGGTTTTGGTAGGAAGGGGGGCATCACTGCCTCTCTGCATGCACAGTGGGGTAGGGAGGGCGTCTCGCTGCCTCTCTGCACGGACAGTGGGGGAGGGAGGGTGTCTCGCTGCCTCTCTGCATGCACAGTGGGGTAGGGAGGGGGTTTCGCTGCCTCTCTGCATGCACAGTGGGGTAGGGAGGGGGTCTCGCTGCCTATCTGCATGCACAGTGGTGTAGGGAGGGGGTCTCGCTGCCTCTCTGCATGCACAGTGGGGTAGGGAGGGGGTCTCGCTGCCTCTCTGCATGCACAGTGGGGTAGGGAGGGGGTCTCGCTGCCTGTCTGCATGCACAGTGTGTTAGGGAGACGTGCTCTGCCTACACTCTGCATGCAATTGGTGTGAGGGAATGGGGGGTGATTGGTCCAGGTGGTGGGGAGGGGGCTGGGTCTATATCTGGTCGGGGGCTGCTCAGAAAGAGCTGCGGACCCCCGGACTACCTGGGGGCAGCTGCTGTGTTGAAGCGAGCTGCAGCAGCAGAGAGCTGACAGGTGTCTCTCTCAGACCAGGCAGCTCACTGCTGGCTGCAATTGCGCATTTGCAACCACATAGGTTTGGGAGGTGGTCGGTATCCCAGCCAGCGCTGTGAGAGCTGCAAGTGATGGGGCCACTGCTGTGGGTGGCCTAACAGCCATCGTGATTTAACAGCACGAAATGAGGCCATTCGGCCATTATGTCTGAACTGGTCATCAAACACCTATCCAATCGAATCCCATTTTCCAGCACTCGATCCACAGCCTTGTCATAGAGTTTACAGAATGGAAACAGGCCCTTCGGCCCATCTTGTGGATGCTGCCTTTTTTTTAAAACCGTTAAACTAATCCCAATTGCCCACATTTGGCCCATATCCCTCTATACCCATCGTACCCAAGAAGCTGTCTCAACCCTTTTAAAAAAATAAAATTGGACCCGCCTCTACTACTGCCTCTGGCAGCTCGTTCCAGACACTCACCACCGTCTGTGTGAAAAAATTGCCCCTCTGGACCCTTTTGTATCTCTCCCCTCTCACCTTAAACCTATGCCCTCTAGTTTTAGACTCCCCTACCTTTGGGAAAAGATCATAGATCATAGAAACCCGACAGTACAGGAAAAGGCCATTCGGCCCATCGAGTCTGCACCGGCCACAATCCCACCCAGGCCCTACCCCCATATCCCGACATATTTTACCCACTAATGCCTCTAACCTACGCATCACAGGACACGAAGGGGCAATTTTTTTAGCGTGGTCAATCCACCTAACCCGCACATCTTTGGACTGTGGGAGGAAACCAGAGCACCCGGAGGAAACCCACGCAGACACGAGGAGAATGTGCAAACTCAACACAGACAGTGACCCAAGCCGGGAATCGAACCCAGGACCCTGGTGCTGTGAAGCAGCAGTGCTAACCACTGTGCTACCGTGCCGCCCCGATATTGACTATCTCGCTGATCTGTGCCCCTCATTATTTTATAGACCTCTATAAGATCACCCCTCAGCCTCCTACGCTCCAGGGGGAAAATTCCCAGTCTATTCAGCCTCTCCTTATAACTCAATCCATTAAGTCCCGGTAGCATCCTAGTAAATCTTTTCTCCACTCTTTCTAGTTTAATAATTATATGCTCTGGCGTTTGAGTTGCTGATCTAAATGCCTCTTGTGGTTGTTCCCGCTTCTACCATCCTTTCAGGCCGTGAGCTGCAGATCCCAGCTCCCTGTGGATGGAAACATTTTCCCTCAAATCCACACAAAAATGTGCCCTTTACCTTAACTCCACGCCCCTCTGGTTATTGACACCTCTACTAAAGGGAAAAGGTTTCTTCCTATCCGTGTGCCACATAATTTTGTTCATATCACTCAGTTCCCCCCAGCCCCCACCTGAAAGCATTCCCCACCACCACCCACTACACCCGCTCCACCTCCAGCCATCTCTGCTCTAAGGTAAAAACCCCAGCCTAACCAGCCTCTCCTCATAGCTGAAACTCTCCAGCCCAGGCAGCATCCTGGTGAATCTCCTCTCCACCGTCGCCAGTGTAATTACATCCTTCCTGTGGTGTGATGACCAGAGCAGGACACAGTTCTCTTGCTCTGGTCTAACCAGCGTTTTATACACTTCCATCATCACCTCCCAGCTCTTATATTCTATGCTGCGGCTGCTAAAGGCAAGTATCCTACATGTCGTCTTAACCACCTCATCTACCTGTCTTGTTGCTTTTCGGGATCCACATATCTGCACCTCAAATTCATTCTGGTCCTCTGCACTTCCTCAGACTCGACCGGACATGATGCATTTCCTTACCCGGATAGTCGTCCCAAATGCATGGCCTCACATTCGTCAGGTGTAAATTGCATTTGCCCATTTGACCAGCCTTTCAGTTTCCCCAGCACGGTGACACAGTGGTTAGCACTGCTGCCCCACAGCGCCAGGGACGTGTGTTCAATTTCTGGCTTGGACCACATCCGTGTGGAGTTTGCACATTCTCCCCGTGTCTGCATGGGTTTCCTCTGGGTGCTCCAGTTTCCGCCCACAGTCCAAAGACTTGTAGGTTAGGTGGATTGGCCAGGATATACTGGACTTAGTGTCAGGGAGAATTGCTTGGGTAAATGCATGGGGTTCAGGGGATATCGCCTGGGTGGGATTGTGCTCAGTGCAGACTCGATGGGCTGAATGGCCTCCTTCTGCACTGTAGGATTCTATGATCCCTGTAATCTAAGGCTTTCCTCCTCAATATTTACCACACCACCAATTTTTGTATCATCTGCAAACTTACTAATCACACCTCACACATTCATGTCTAGACCATCAATGGACACTACAAACAGCAAGGGACCCAACATCGATCCCTGTGGAACCCCACTGAACACAGGCTTGCAGTCACAAAAACAACCTTCCACCATCACCCTCTGCCCTCTGCCACTCAGCCATTTTGAATATAATTTACCAAATTGACCTGGTTCCAATCGGAATCACTTCCTTGTTCAGTCTTCTATATTTGTCAAAAGCTTTTCTGAAGAACACGTAGACTACATCGACTGCACTTCCTTATCTCCTCATCCAGTCACCTCCTCAATATATTCCAGCGAATTGTTAGACATGATCTCCCCCTGTCAAAGGAATGCTGACTATTGTTCATAAGTCCTTACCTCTCGAAGTGGAGATTAATTCTGTCCTTCAAATTGTTTTCCAATCATTTCCCTACCACGGATATGGTGATGATGGTGTCCTGGGTGTGATCTTGGATATCTCCAGGGCACCTTGCAGGATGGCAGTATGGCACAGTGGTTAGCACTGCTGTCTCACAGCATCAGGGATCCCATTTCAATTCCTGGGATTCCATCAGCCCCAGTGAAGCCTTTGTTTCACTTTGTTCCATTCTCACATCTCGCCTGTTGGGATTTCTCCTATTACAAGAACGTGTGTTGTTCCTCTAGAAAGAATCCACTGTGAGCAAGTCCAGTTTCTCGCAGCTCCCCAATGTCCACATTCAGCCTTGTAAATTCAGCCTCGATCACAGCCGTCCCGTGTCCATCATCAACCTGCGTAAGTTCATTGGGAAGGTCAGGGCACATCGTGCTGATGTTTCAGCTTGAGATGCGAAAGGCTGATTTGATTTGAATTGATTTGGTTTATTATTTTCACATATAATAAATATGTGATCCATGCCGGGAATCGAACTCAGGTCCCTGTGAGACAGCAGTGCGAACCATTGTGCCACCATGCTGCCGACTCAAGAACAGCTTCTTCTCTGCTGCCATCTGACGTTTTAATGGACCCACATCGCATTCAGATTATCTTATTCTACACCCTAGCTCTGAGTCCAACATTACATTCTGCACTCTCTCCTTCTCTATGTTCAGGGTTGCAGTGTTACAGAGTTCAGTGTTGGGCCAGGGAGATGGTGTCTGTGGACCTGTTGGGGAGGTTGGTGAACTGTAGTGTCTCCAGGCAATCTGGGAGGCCGGAATTGATTCATGTCATGACTAACCTTTTGATGCATTTCATAACATTGGATATACAGTGAAAAGTGTTGTTGCTCGAGTGCCATACAGACAAAGCATACTGTACATAGAGAGGGAGAGAGGGCAGAATGTAATGTTGCAGTCATAGCTAGGTTGTAGTAAAAGATCATCGTAATGCAATGTGGGTCCATTCAAACGTCTGATGGCAGCAGAGAAGCTGTTCCTGAGTTGGCAGCATGGTGGCACAATGGTTAGCGCTGCTGTCTCATAGGAACCTGAGTTCGATTCCTGGCTTGGATCACTGTCTGTGTGGAATTTGCACATTCTACCCGTATGTGCATGGGTTTGCTCCGGATGCTCCAGTTTTCACCCACAGTCCAAAATGTGCAGTTTAGGTTGATTGGCCATGTTAACTGCCCATTAGCGACCTGGGATATGTATGTTTGGGGGATTAGCAGGCTACATATGTGGGATTTCGAGGATAGGGCCTGGGTGGGATTGTTGTCGGTGTCGACTCGATGTGTCAAATGGCCCCCTTCTGCACTGTAGTGATTCTATGATTCTATGAGTCGGTTGGTCCATGTCCTCACACATTCTTTATCTTTTTCACTGATGGAACAAGTGGGAAGATTTGATGTCCGTGGTGCGCTATTCCTGAATTAGGCTGGTTGCTTTTGTGAGGCAACGGGAAGTTTTGACAGAGTTAATGAGTGGGAGGTTGGTGTGAGTGATGGACTGGTCTGCATTCACCAAGCTATGAAGTTTCTCACAGTCTTGGACAGAGCAGGAGCCATACCAAGCTAGAATGTTGTTTATAGTGCATCTGTAAAAGTTGGTGAGAGTCGCAGCTGACATGCCAAATGTCTGTAAACCTCTGAGAGAATAGAGGCGTTCGGAGACTTTTTTAATTATAGGGACGTCATGGAGGAACCAGGAAAGGTTTTTCGTGATGTGGACCCTAAAACGTGAAGCTCTCGACTATTTCAACTTCATCCCATTGATGTAGATCGGGGCATGTTCTCCACTAGGCTTCCAGAAGTCAATTTGCTTTGTTGACATTGAGGAAGAGATTATTGTTGTCGCCCCAGTTCACCAGATTCTCTGTCTCTTCCTCCGACCCACTGCAGGTGTCATCAGCAAACTTGGAAATGGAGTTGGAGGGGAATTTGGCCACACAGTCACCAGTGTATAAGGAGTATAGTAACGGTCTGAAGACGCAGCCTTACGGGGCACCGCTGTTCAGGATGATTGTGAAGGAGATGTTGTTGATTGTCCTTAATTTTGCTGTCTATGGATTAGGAAGTCGAGGATTCAATTGCAGAGGCAGGAGCCAGGCCCAGGGCCATGGACTTTGGACATGAGTTTCGTAGGACTAATGGTGTTGCAGGCTGAGCTGTAGTTGATAAACACGAGTCTGTGTTCCAGGGTTCACTGTCGGGCCAGGGAGATGGCATTGTGGACCTGTTGTGGATGTCGGTGAACTGTCGTGGATCCAGGCAATCTGGGAAGCCGGAACTGATTCATGCGATGACGAAACTTTTGATGCATTTCATAATATTGGATATCAGAGTCACCGGACGATAGGCATTATGGCAGCCTGCTTGGCTTTTCCTTTGGCACTGGCCTTTGTTTGAGTTTTACCTGGTGCATCGATTGGCAACCTTCCTGCCGAGAGAGGACTGATGCAGCTGCACTGGTCCAGTAGACCATAGTGGGACACCAGTAATCGCACTGAGTATTATGGACGATAGCGATTCGCTGAACCCTGAAGCTTTCTCCCACTCTTGAAAGCAAACACTGGAAGTTGTGTTCTGTGCCAATCGAGTGTGAGATTACTATTTTTTCCTGTGTTGTGCTAACAGTGGCTACAATGCTGTGATCTCCTCTCCAGGGTACAGTTCTGTGTAAATATAATAGAGATTCTGTGCTGTCAAGGCATCAGGATCTCCCTCTGCCAATTGTTAGTATTGTCCAGAGGTAAGGGTCAAACCAGCCCTCTTTGGTACCAGCTGTGTTGCAGGGGTTGTCAGTAAACTGTCTGAGAGACGAAAGATTACCATCTACAGGATTCCAGTCTGGATTTTCTGTCAGGGTTTACTCCCTCATCCTTGTAGCTGAGTGAGGGTCAATGTTGTGGACTCTCTGGAAAGCTCTCTCCCAAATGTATACCACTGTGTTGCTACCATGGAGCAGCACGGTGACACAGTGGTTAGCACTGCTGATTCACAGCGTCAGGGACCTGGGTTCAATTCCAGGCTTGGGTCACTGTCTGTGTGGAGTTTGGAACTTCTCCCCGTGTCTGTGTGGGTTTCCTCCGGATGCTCCACTTTCCTCTCACACTGCAAAAGACGTGCTGGATTTTTAAAAACAGTTTGCAGTGATTTTATGTGTGTACATTCTTTTTTATTTCAACCCATCCTCAGTCCAAATGGTAACTTCTTTCCCTGAATCCTGTCTAATTTTATTCTTTATTTCCCTTCCTGACAGTGAACATAATCACAATTGTGACACTGACGAGCAGAAACTGTGGTCTGTCCAAATGTGTGACTCGTTACCTGGTGGCCATGTCAGCGGGGGATCTGCTGGTCGTTATCCTCGACCTCATATTCAGACACATTCCCATTCTTTATCGGGAACAGTTTGATTTCCTGGACTCGCTCCCCCTGTGTAACATCCACGCCGTCCTGCTTTATGCAGCCACTGACTGTTCTGTCTGGTTCACCGTCACTTTCACCTTTGATCGATTTGTAGCCATTTGCTGCCCCAACCTGAAGAGTAAATATTGCAGTGAGAAATCGGCGGCTGTGGTTCTGGGAACAGTGACGGTGCTGAGCTGTTTAAAGAACATTTTCTGGTATTTTATGTTATTAAATAAATATTGGCTGCTGAACATCCCCTGGTTTTGTGATTACACATTGGATGTTGTGGAATCTCCGGTCTGGGGAACAATCGAGTTCCTCCACAACATTCTAACCCCGACTGTCCCGTTTGTCCTGATTCTGCTGCTCAGCGTTTTCACCGTCAGACACATTTTCGTGAGCAGCAGAGCCCGCAGGAGACTCCGGGCTCACAGCAGTGGGGAGAATCCCAGAGACCCAGAGATGGAGAGTCGCAGGAAATTCATCATTTTACTGTTTGTTATCTCAGCCAATTTCATCCTCTTATGGTCGACATTAATGGTTTATTCTATATGGATTCGGTTGTATGATTTGGAGTATCGGCCGGTATGGTGAGATAATTTTGTTCTGGAATTGGGCTTCATGCTGCAACTCACAAGTTGTTGTACAAACACTGCCATTTATGCTGTGACACAGACTCACTTCAGGCAGCAGCTAATAAATCTGCTGAAATATCCCCTTACTTCAATTCTTCAACTCATAAGATCCTGAGAGGAAACTACAACTGCAAGACCCCTCAATCTTCCTGTTGGACTTTCAAACTACAAATAACAAACAGCCTCACAGAGACAGAGAGAGTGCCAGATAAAGAGAGAGAGAGGGCAGCGAGAGCAAAAGTGAGAATGATAGAGAGACGGAGATTGACAGAGAGAGGGAAGGGCATAAATACATGGAGCGTGACAGATTTTGAAAGAGTTTCTAACCGATACAGTGGAAGAAAAAGAGAGAGGGAGAGACAGAGAGAGATAGACAGAAAGGACAGAGACAGATAGGGACTCTCACAGAGCGAGAAAAACAGGGACAGAGATTGGGGGAAATGGGGAGGGAGATGGACAGGGAATGAGAAAGGGAGACAGAGGGAGCTGGATAGGAAGATGTAATGAGAGAGGGAGACTAAGACGGAAAGGGAGACAGAAAGGGAGGCAGAGAGAAACAGAGACAGAGACAGAGAGCGTCAGTGAATTTGAAAGAGTGAGACTGAATGAGTACAATGGACACAGCAAGAGCAAAATACAGAGCGAGGTAGAGAGAGAGAAAGACAGAGAAATAAGAAAAGGGGGAAAGAGAAGGAGAGTGAGACTGAGAGGGGGGAGGAGACACAGAAGAAGAGTGGAGAGAGAAGGTGAGTGAGGGAGATGCAGAGAGACAGTACGAGACACAGAGAAACAGGCAGAGAGAGAGAGAGACAGAGAGACAGGGGGATACAGAGAGAGGGATGCACAGAGAGACAGAGAGAGAGACATACTTAATGACTTTAACGATAACCATCAGGTGGAGTTATTGGAATATGAGCTCCCTGATTGAGACAGTTAATGCTGTCCAATCCGGGAGCCCTGCAGACGTATATAATATGGTGTGTCTCGGTTACCGGAACTCAGGGTGTGTACACTCTGGGTGTGTACACTCAGGGTGTGGATGTGATGGACTAGTGGTTTTATCACTACACTATTAATATAGAACTATAATATATGTGCACCCGGGTTCGAATCCCGTCACAGCAGATGGTGGAATTTGAATAAATAAATCTGGAATTCAGAATCAGTTGGTGACCATAAAAGCATTGTCGATTTTCGGAAAAACACGTCTGGTTCACCAATGTCCCAGGGAAGGAAATCTGTCGTCCTTATGTGGTCAGGACGAATGTGACTCAAAGTGGTTGACACTTAATTGCCCTCTGAACATGGGCAACTAGGGATGGGCAATAAATGCTGGCCGGCCAGCGACACCCAAGTCCCAAGAGTGAATACAAATACTTTGTACTGGGAAATTTTAAACAAACGGTAAACTGTTTCTCACAGCTGGATAAATACCCAATCCCTCTGATTGAGGACTTAACCTCAAAGCTGGCAGGAGGATTCTTGTTTCCAATTATGAACTGATTCACGTGCACTTATACTGACAGCGAGATTAGGTTTCCCAGCGATATTCAACAATTCATACTCAGAGGAAGTTTAACATTTATAAAGTGTCAAATGTAGGCTTACATTAACACTGCAATGAAGTTACTGTGAAAATCGCACTCTGGTGCCTGTTCGGATAACACTGAGGGAGAATTTAACGTGGCCAATGCACCAAACCAGCATGTCTTTCAGACTGTGGGAGGAACCCGGAGTAACCAGAGGAAACCCACGCAGATATGGAGAGAATGTGCAGACTCCGCACAGTCATTGACCCAAGCCAGGAATTGAACCCAGGTCTCTGGCGTTATGAGGCAGCAGCGCTAACCACTGTGACACCTCGTCTACGGTGATAGTTTGGGCAAAGTAGTTCCAGAAACACCTGAATGGCGGGGCAGCCCATAACATTGGCCCATATCCAGCTGTGGGCTTTATTACTGTCCGCCGACCATTATCAATTGGAACACCCTCCAGGAGGCCGAGTCACGAACGCAGATCCCTTGAGTTGGCTACGGTTAACAGACACTTGTCATACCCACAATGGAAGAGATGGTAATCATGAACTTTATCAAAACTCTCCCAGTGGCTGCCAATAATATTCGGCTGTGGAGGCAAAATTACCCATTCCTGAATGAATTGAAGCAGCGAGTGCTGATGGGGGAATCCAAAAGGCCGTTACAGCCTGAATTACACCCATATTGGAATGGCAGAGAGCAGCTGACTGTGGAAGATGGCACACGCCTATGGGGTTCAAGAGTGTCATCCTGAGCCAGGGTCACCATCCCATGGTGAACTTTACCATGGCCACCCAGGAGTGGCAAACTGAAGATCCTCCAAGTTGCCCTGTTGGTGGCCAGGTATGGGGACGGATATTTGCGCGTTGGTCAGTGTTGGCAATATCAACAAGGGCAGAACTATCACCAGTCACTACTCTTCACACTTGGGAATGGCCAGGACGGCCATAGACGTGGCTGCACATGGACAGTGCCGGTCCGTTCACGGTGTCTATGTTCCTGGTAATGGTAGATGATGATTCAAAACGGATGGCCGTACACAGGGTGAGTTCCTCAAACACAAGGACAAGAGTGGAGAAACTTCACACCTCTTTCTTGACACCCGGGATCCCGGAAATGTTAGTTTCTGAAAATGGACCACCCTTCATCAGCCAGGAATTTGTGCATTCGATGAAGTTGAACAGAAATTAACACGTTAGGAGAGTGTCATATTACCCATCATCCAACGGCCTGGCAGAAAGAGCGGCCCAAACAGTAAAAGCAGGTTCAAAAAAACATCCCACAGCCTCCTTGGACACCAAACCATCCAGATTCATCTTCAATTACAGGACGTCGCATCCCCCAACACCTCCCCCACCCCCCCCACCCCCCCCAACCCACCCACGCCCCCCCACCCCCGCCCCGCCCCCCATCCCCGCCCCAACCCCCCCACCCCCAACTCCCCCCACCCCCACCCCCCCACCCCCCCTCTCCCCCCCACCCCCCCAACCCCCCCCGCCCCCACCCCCCCACCCCTCCCCCCACCACCAACCCCCCCTCCCACCAACCCCCCACCCCCCTTCCAGAGGGAACAAATTCTCCCTGTCCAAACTATCATCTTGAAAAAACATTTTGAACACGAGACTAATCATCTATGCAACACATGTTGTGATAATTTGACCTGTTAGTTCTCTGATATCCTCCTGCACCCCCCTCCAGGGCCAATATATCCTGAGTTGTGATGTTCAGGCTGGAACTCAAAACTCCAGATGGGGACTAATGAAGTGTGTGATGACATTTTGTTTGGCAAATCCTTGGGCTGCATTTAAATGACAATGACTTCCCAGTGCTGCAGTGCAAGAACTGGTGTCCATGTGGTCACGTCCCAGAGAAAAGGGAGTGCGGACAATGGACAGCAATGGGATTCCTCACCTCCGGCTATTGACCTTAAGAAGTTTTTATGCTTGAAGCATATTTCACCATTGTTGGTAGTTTCAAAATCAGTTGTTTTAGTGTGACTATCTTTATGTAGTTTGAATTAATGGTATTACATATTGTAGCTGAATTAACAAAAGCCATTTTCAAAAAGAAAACGACGCCTGCCATATTGGGAAGCAGACAGATTCGTTCAAAAGACAGCCTTAATTGTGGAACAGTTAAAGGATAACTAATTCATTAAAAGATGTGTTAGGTTGGTATGGTGATCATATCCTCCGCTCCAGAACCATCCCTTCCTCTTTTGAGTTTAAAGCCCTCTCTCCTTCCCTAGTTATGTAGTTTGCAAGAACGTTGCTGGCAGCAGGTTCAGATGTAGATCATCCCAACGGTACAGCCCCCACTTTCTCCAGAACTGATTTTAATGTCCCACAAGCTGAAACTTACCTCTTCCACCAGTCTTTCAATCCATGTATTCATTCCTCTAATGTGATGTGCGCTATGCCAATTTGCACGTGGCTGAGGTAATCATCTCCAGATTATAACCTTGTGTGTTCTGTTGTTTAATTCAGTGTCTATTTCCTGATAATGTCTGTGCAGAAGCTGCTTCTTCATTCTACCAATGTCATTGATACCGACATGGTCCACATCAATGGGATCCTCCTCACAACCACGGTCATCTCCAGCCAGATGTCCTGAACTCTGGCATGGGGCAGGCAACACAGTCAACTGCACTCTGACTCCTTGTTACAGAGAAAATTGTCAATCCCTCTGATGAAGGAGCAGCGCTCCGAAAGCTCGTGCTACCAAATAAATCTGTTGGACTTGAACCTGGTGCTGTGAGACTTCTTACGTTGCCTCGCCCAGTCCAACGCCGGCATCTACACATCATCAATCCCTCTCACTGTACTGTCACTTACTCCCACTAATTTACTCTGTGTCTCTCCCATCCCAGCCCCTCACCTCCCCCCACGGCCCACTGAACACCTCCCTATACCACAGTGCCACGGTCAGTCAGATCATGTGTGTCCAACTGACGCACATGTTAGACCGCTTATCGGCTCTGGAGCGGCGGGAGAATTCACTTTGGAGCATCCACGATGCTGAGGAAGCCGTGGATATCATGCTCAGTGAGTTGGTCACACCGCAGATGACAGTTACTGAGGGAGATAGAGAATGGGTGACCAACAGACAGAGGAAGAGTAGGAAGGCAGTGTAGGGGTCCCCTGCAATCATCTCCCTCCAAAACTGATATACCATTTTGGATACTGTTGGGGGAGATGACTCACCGGGTGAAGGTGGCAGCAGCCAGGTTCATGGCACCCTGGTTGGCTCTGCTGGACAGGAGGGCAGGAAAAAGAGTGGCAGAGCTATAGTGATAGGGGACTCAATTGTAAGGGGAATAGGCAGGTGTTTCTGTGGATGCAAACAAGACTCCAGGATGGTATGTTGCCTCCCTGGTGCAAGGGTCAAGGGTGTCTCGGAGCAGCTGCAGGACATTCTGGAGGGGGGAGGGTGAACAGCCAGCTATCGTGGGGCATATAGGCACCAACACTGTAGGTAAAAAATGGGATGAAGTCCTACAAGCTGAATTTAATGAGTTCGGAGTCAAACTAAAATGTAGGAGCTCAAAGGTAGTAATCTCAGGATTACTGCCAGTGCCACGTGTTCGTCAGAGTAGGAATGTCAGGATAGCCAAGGTGAATATGTGGCTTGAGAGATGGTGCAAGATGGAGGGATTCAAATTCCTGGGACATTGGAACTGGTTCTGAAGGAGATGGGACCAGTACAAAACAGACGGTCTGCAGCTGGGCAGGACTGGAACCAATGTCCTGAGGGGAGTGTTTGCTCGTGCTGTTGGGGAGGGGTTTAAATTAATGTGGCACGGGGATGGGGACCGATGCAGGAAGTCAGAGGGAAGTAAAGTGGGGACAGAAACTAAAGGCAGCAAAAGGAAAAGTGGAAGATAGAAAAACCGAAGACAAAAATCAAAAAGGGCCAGAGTACAGAGACTGTGGAGAAATCAGTGAATGTGTCCAGTAAAGGGCCAGAGTACAGAGTACAAAGACTGTGGAGAAATCAGTGAATGTGTCCAGTAAAGGGCCAGAGTACAGAGTACAGAGACTTTGGAGAACTCAGTGAATGTGTCCAGTAAAGGGCCAGAGTACAGAGTACAAAGACTGTGGAGAAATCAGTGAATGTGTCCAGTAAAGGGCCAGAGTACAGAGTACAGAGACTTTGGAGAACTCAGTGAATGTGTCCAGTAAAGGGCCAGAGTACAGAGTACAGAGACTGTGGTGAACTCAGTGAATGTGTCCAGTAAAGGGCCAGAGTACAGAGTACAAAGACTGTGGAGAAATCAGTGAATGTGTCCAGTAAAGGGCCAGAGTACAGAGACTGTGGAGAACTCAGTGAATGTGTCCAGTAAAGGGCCAGAGTACAGAGTACAGAGACTGTGGTGAACTCAGTGAATGTGTCCAGTAAAGGGCCAGAGTACAGAGACTGTGGAGAACTCAGTGAATGTGTCCAGTAAAGGGCCAGAGTACAGAGACTGTGGAGAACTCAGTGAATGTGTCCAGTAAAGGGCCAGAGTAGAGAGTACAGACACTGTGGAGAACTCAGTGAATGTGTCCAGTAAAGGGCCAGAGTACAGAGACTGTGGAGAACTCAGTGAATGTGTCCAGTAAAGGGCCAGAGTACAGAGACTGTGGAGAACTCAGTGAATGTGTCCAGTAAAGGGCCAGAGTAGAGAGTACAGACACTGTGGAGAACTCAGTGAATGTGTCCAGTAAAGGGCCAGAGTACAGAGTACAGAGACTTTGGAGAACTCAGTGAATGGGTCCTGTAAAGGGCCAGAGTACAGAGTACAGAGACTGTGGAGAACTCAGTGAATGGGTCCTGTAAAGGGCCAGAGTACAGAGTACAGAGACTTTGGAGAACTCAGTGAATGGCGCCAGTAAAGGGCCAGAGTACAGAGTACTGTGGTAAACCACTGTTAGCTTATTGCCTGTGTGTGTGTGACATGCCTGGGCATGCCCCTGCCGGCCCAGCCTGGGACTCCTCCCCCCCTGGTCCAGGTATAAAGGTGACTGCTCCCAAACCCCTGCCTCAGTCTCTGGACCAGTTCATCGGCATGGCTGTGCTCCAAGTCTTTTGCAAATAAAAGCCTATTTGTTCTTGCACACAAACTAGTCTTTGCTTGATTGATAGTGCATCAATTTTATTAGCAAAAGTTTTGGGATGGAGCAGATACTAAAACCCGACAGACTCGAATTGGATCCTCAAGCTGTAGGAGCCTCTAACAGCTTCGATCACTGGCTGCGATGTTTCAAAACTTTCCTCACCGCCTTCGCCTCTGTCGTCCGGACCGAAACCGACAAGCTCCATGTGCCCCATGCCCAGGTAAGCGATCAAGTATTCTCGATGATTAGAGACGCTGAAACTTACAACGATGCGAACAAACTTTTAAAAGGCCAGTACAACAAACAGTCCAATGAAATCAACGCCAGACATCTTCTGGCTACTCGCAGACAACAGCCGGGAGATTCAGGCGATCAATTCCTGCGTGCGTTGCGAGCACTTGGCAGGGCCTGCAACTGCAAGGCCGTAACAGCCGCCCAAAACACTGAGGACTTAATCAGAGATGCCTATGTCACGGGTATCAGGTCAAACTATATCTGACAATGACTGCTGGAACATGGTGGGCTGGACCTACAAAGGACTGTGGCGCTTGCCGACTCGTTAGAGGTGGCCTTCCGTAATCTCGAGGCCTACACCCCCGACCACGGGGGCGCATCGTGGACACCGCGGTCGCCGCCACATCTGTGCTCGGGAGGGCCACAGGCCTACGCCACGCCACGTCCCACCAATGACCCGACCGCTGTGGCAGTCTCCGGAGGCCCGAAGGGCTACTTCTGCGGCCTGGGGAAGCACCCCCGAAAATGCTGCCCGACGAAAGATGCGATCTACTCCGAGTGTGGAAAGAAGGGCCATTACGTGAAGGTATGCAGGGCAAAATTGATCTCCAAGCCCAGTAGCGCTGCGTGCGACCCGCGGGGGCCGCCATCTTGGACGCCATCAGTCACGTGGGTGGGCCATGCGGGCCGCCATCTTGGATGCCATCAGCCGCGTGTGAGCCGTGCGCGCCGCCATCTTGGGCGCCGTCAGCCGCGTCGCAAAATCAACGTTGGCTTCGGTTACGCTGGACGAATCCAGGCCTCACCAACTCGCCAGGTCCATGACGGACATCGAGGTAAATGGTTGATGCGCGATTAATCCACTCGGGAGGCGAGATCGTACCCGGGAAAAAAGGCTTTTATTACGCAACAAGAATAGAGCATACTGCTTAACAATACTATCCCAGACTAAGGGTCACTAGGAAGTAGCAGTGACCTTTATACTCCTGTAAGAAGGCGGAGCCAACCGGAGTGTACCACAGAACAATGCTAACAGGTGGAACACCCCAACCCTAACCCCAACAGTAACAAGAGTAACATATGTACAAGTACCCATAGTGGTAATCATCTATGGGTTCACCACAAACGCATTACAAACTGTTTATTTGACTGTGGGAGTACGGAGAGCTTTATTCACCCCAACACAGTAAGTCGCTAAGCCCTTTCAGTACTGCCAGTGAAGCAAACGATCTCCAGGGCTTCAAAGTCCCACTCGGTGGATGTCCTCGGGTACTGCGTGGCGGCCCTGACTGTACGGGGCACAGTGTACAAATGTAACCCCCTGCTGACCACTATATGGGGGCTGCTATTTAATTATTCAATCAACAGGATCCCGAATTCCTAGCGGTTGATGCTGATTTCGCTAATTCCCTGTTTACCCATAAATGTCAGTGAGGACTGTACAGTGAGGACTGTTACCCACTGTAATCGGGATATCAAAAATAAATTTAATAACACATATAATTAACAGACATAAAACAGTGAGCTCTGATCTATAACCGTTGGTGCACATATGGGGAAACTCATCCTCAGTAACACATTTGTAGATACTGTTCCAGTTGGATTGTATAGTCCCCACCAGTTACTCACGACACCCACACACAGTCCAGGAGAGACACACGTGTGGAAGATGATGCCGCAGGAGGCAGAGGTGCCGCGAGCTATCCGTGCAGCAACATAGGTCCAGTGCGCTGAAGGCTGTCCTCCTCGGCAGTAATGAAAAGAACAGGCAGGGGAACGCCTGGCTGCCTCTCACTCCAAACCGAATTCTCATTGCCTGGGAAAAGCTCTCTCTCTGCTTTTCTCCCTCTTCAGCTCTGCCTTACTCCACAGCTGCTTCACTTCCTGGCGCCTTTTTTTCCTCCCGCCCCCAGAGCAATCCCATTGGCCCAGCCCATATCACTAAACCAACAGCATCCTGTTCACAGCACCCGCCCGGCAAACAGGACACTGAAACCCACAAGGGACAAAGAACACTGGTAAACGTCTTCCCCACAAATTTTCCTCAGTCCCTTCCATATAAAAGTTGGGGTCTGATGTTGCAGATGTATAGAACGTTGGTTCGCCCGCATTTGGAATACTGCGCCCAGTTCTGGTCGCTACACTACCAGAAGGACGTGGAGGCTTTAGAGAGAGTGCAGAGGAGGTTTACCAGGATGTTGCTTGGTATGGAGGGGCTTAGTTATGAGGAGAGATTGGGTAAACTGGGGTTGTTCTCCCTGGAAAGACGGAGGATGAGGGGAGACTTAATAGAGGTGTATAAAATTATGAAAGGCATAGATAGGGTGAACGGTGGGAAGCTTTTCCCCAGGTCGGTGGTTACGTTCACGAGGGGTCATAGGTTCAAGGTGAGGGGGGGGAGGTTTAACACAGATATCAGAAGGACATATTTTACACAGAGGGTGGTGGGGGCCTGGAATGCGCTGCCATGCAAGGTGGTGGAGGCGGACACACTGGGAACGTTTAAGACTTATCGAGACAGCCATATGAAAGGAGTGGGAATGGAGGGATACAAAAGAATGGTCTGGTTTGGACCAGGGAGCGGCACGGGCTTGGAGGGCCGAAGGACCTGTTCCTCTGCTGTATTGTTCTTTGTTCTTGTTCTACCCTTCACAAAACAGTGTTGACTATCCCTAATCAAATTATTCCTTTCTAGATGATTATAAATCCTATCTCTTATAATCCTTTCCAAAACTTTGCCCACAACAGAAGTAATGCTCACCGGTCTATAATTACCAGGGTAGTCTCTACTCCCCTTCTTGAACAAGGGGCCAACATTTGCTATCCCACCCGGCCCAGGGAAGTTATCTATTTTCACACTTTCCAGAATTGCTAACACCTCCTCTTTATGAACCTCAATGCCGTCTCGTCCAATAGCCTGTGTCTCAGTACTCCCCTCGACAACATTGTCTTTTTCCTGTGTGAATACTGATGAAAAATATTCATTTAACACCTCTCCTATCTCTTCAGGCTCCACGCACAACTTCCCACGACTGTCCTTGACTGGCCCCAATCTTACCCTAGTCATTCTTTTACATACCTATAGAAAGCTTTAGGATTTTCCTTGATCCTACCTATAGAATCACCATCCTATAGATTACCTATAGATACGTCGCCGGGTCCGGATGGGATGTAACCCAGGTTACTGTGGGAGGCGAGGGAAGAGATTGCAGAACCTCTGGTGATGATCTTTGCGTCGTTGATGGAGACAGGAGAGGTGCCGGAGGATTGGAGGATTGCAGATGTGGTTCCTATTCTCAAGAAGGGGAATAGGGATAGCCCAGGAAATTACCGACTGGTGAGTCTAACCTCAGTGGTTGGTAACCTAATGGAGAAGATCCTGAGGGACAGGGTATATGAGCATTTAGAGAAGTTTAGTATGCTCACGAATACTCAGCATGGCTTTCTCAAGGGCAGATCGTGCCTTACGAGCCTGGTGGACTCCTTCGAAAATGTGACTTAACACATTGACGAAGGGAAGGCAGTAGATGTGGTTTATATGGATTTTAGCAAGGGTTCAATAAGGTCCCCCATGCAAGGCTTCTAGAAAAAGTGAGAGGGCATGGGATCCAAGGGGCTGCTGCCCGGTAGATCCAGAACTGGCTTGCCCAAAGGAAGTCATGATGTGTAGATGCCGGCGTTGGACTGGGCGAGGCAACGTAAGAAGTCTCACAGCACCAGGTTCAAGTCCAACAGGTTTATTTGGTAGCACGAGCTTTCGGAGCGCTGCTCCTTCATCAGAGGGATTGACAACCTACCTTTGCCCTCGACCTTGCCCGGTGTCCTCAATGGCCTTCAGTTCTCCCGACGAGGTCATCATGACTCGTCCTCATACATGTGGCCAGCTGTTTTCCTCACCGGACCCAACCTCTCCCGGTGAGGCTGCAAAGGCAAGTGTGGCGCACAATTCCATCCCAAGCTCGCTAATTTCATTTAAATTTGTTTTAAAATAAATTGAAATAATTTATTCAGCCTCTTGCCGGAAATGGACAGGAGACTGAATCTGCTGTTTATGCATTGCTGGTGAACCATAGAACCATAGAAAATTACAGCTCAGAAACAGGCCTTTTGCCCCTTATTGTCTGTGCCGAACCATTTTTTGCCTAGTCCCACTGACCTGCACTTGGACCATATCCCTACACACCCCTCTCATCCATGAACCCGTCCACGTTTTTCTTGAATGTTAAAAGTGACCCCGCATTTACCACTTTATCCGGCAGCTCATTCCACACTCCCACCACTCTCTGCGTGAAGGAGCCCCCCCCTAATATTCCCTTTAAACTTTTCTCCTTTCACCCTTAACCCATGCCCTCTGGTTTTTTTCTCCCCGAGCCTCAGCGGAAAAAGCCTGCTTGCATTCACTCTATCTATACCCATCAAAATCTTATACACCTCTATCAAATCTCCCCTCAATCTTCTACGCTCCAGGGAATAAAGTCCCAACCTATTCAATCTATCTCTGTAACTCAGCTTCTCAAGTCCCGGCAACATCCTTGTGAACCTTCTCTGCACTCTTTCCACCTTATTCACATCCTTCCTGTAACTAGGTGACCAAAACTGTACACAATACTCCAAATTCGGCCTCACCAATGCCTTATATAACCTTACCATAACACTCCAACTTTTATACTCGATACTCCGATTTATAAAGGCCAATGTACCAAAGGCACTCTTTATGACCCTATCCACCTATGACGTCACTTTTAGGGAATTCTGTACCTGTATTCCCAGATCCCTCTGTTCAACTGCACTCTTCAGAGTCCTACCATTTACCCTGTACGTTCTACTTTGGTTTGTCCTTCCAAAGTGCAATATCTCACACTTGTCTGCTTTAAATTTCATTTGCCATTTTTCAGCCCATTTTTCTAGTTGGTCCAAATCCCTCTGCAAGCTTTGAAAACCTTCCTCACTGTCCCCTACACCTCCAATCTTTGTATCATCAGCAAACATGCTGATCCACTTTACCACATTATCATCCAGATCATTGATATAGATGACAAACAACAATGGACCCAGCACCGATCCCTGCGGCACACCACTAGTCACAGGCCTCCAATCAGAGAAGCAATCCTCCACAACCACTTTCTGGCTTCTTCCATTGAGCCAGTGTCTAATCCAATTTACTACCTCCCCATGTATACCTAGCGACTGAACCTTGCTAACTAACCTCCCATGAGGGACCTTGTCAAAGGCCTTGCTGAAATCCAGGTAGACAACATCGACCGCCTTCCCTTCATCCACTTTCCTGGTAACCTCCTCGAAAAACTCTAATAGATTGGTCAAACATGACCTACCACGCACAAAGCCATGTTCTCTCTCCCTAATAAGTCCCTGTCTATCCAAATATTTGTAGATCCTATCCCTTATCACACCTTCCAATAACTTGCCCACCACCGACGTCAAACTTACTGGCCTATAATTTCCCGGATTTCTTTTGGAACCTTTTTGAAACAACGGAACAACATGAGCCACCCTCCAATCATCCGGCACCTCCCCCGTGAATACTGACATTTTAAATTTGTCTGCCAGGGCCCCTGCAAGTTCAACACCAGCTTCCCTCATGGTCCGTGGGAATACCCAGTCCGGTCCTGGGGATTTATCCACTCTGATTTGCAAGAGGTGAGAAATGGGACGTGGACCTGAGTTCTTGGCTGTCACGCGGTTTTACTTGATCACCCCACCATCAACGGACAGGGAGTAGCTGTTATCCTGCGCCCCCCCCCCCCTACCGTGTGTGTGTTGCGTGTGTCTATATTGTCTGTACCACTATGCAATTGTGTGTGTACGTGTTTGTGTGTGAGCAACAGAGTACCTGACGAGTGTTCCTAAGTGTGTGTTGTTCAGGAGTGTTAAAGCAATTTTGGTTCTTGAATTTGTGTGTGAGTGGGAGTGTCAAAAATCTGATTGCTTCTATCAACAAATGTGTGTATTAATGTCTGTGTGTTTGTGTTCCTGTTGCTCTCGGAGAGCTTGTGGTGGTACAGGGGATAGCGTTGCTGCCTCACAGCACCAGAGGTCCTGGTTCAATTGCAGGCTTGGCCACTGTCTGTGCAGATTCTGCATGTACTCCCCATATCTGCGTGGGTTTACTCCGGGTGCTCCAGTTTCCTCCCACTATCTGAAAGTTGTGCTGGTTGGGTGCATTGGCCGTGCTAAATTCTCCCTCAGTGAACCTGAACAGGCGCAGGAGTGTGGTGACTTGGGGATTTTAATAGATTTTTATAGTAACTTCATTGCAATGTTAATGTTCGCATACTTGCGACACTGATGAATAAATTTCAAATTTAATGAAATATGTTCTTTCTCTGTGAGATCCTGCTGTGCAGATATGACCAATAAAATTGATTCTGAGGCCTGGTGATTGGGTGGGTGGACTGGTGTTATATGCAGAGGGTGAAAAGGATTCTGTCTCAATCTTTTACGCACGAAGGAATAGCGTTTGAAGTCACATGTCTATGGAAATTCACAGCACTCAGAAGACATCCCAGCCCATAGACCCTGAGACAATTGTCAGTGGCTGAAAGAATTAATCATTGGATACAGAGATTCAACAAGAGCAGCAAACCCAGTACAGTAAATGACAAGAACATCAATACAGTTAAACAGCCTTTCTAGAATTAGGAACTGCACACAGGGGACGGGACTTTCCAGCCTCACTCTTCCTGAAGCTGCAAAATCCCACCCGTGTTCAACAGACCTTCCCATTCTCCGCCCCTTGCCTGCTCCGATTCCCGTGGTGGTCGGGCCGGTACAATTCCAGCCAGGGACTTACCCGGAACACCAACAATCACCAGGAGGGGATAGTAAATACATTGAATCGCCTTCAGTAGATATTCAATCCGGTCAGCTGTTGTTATCCCCCGATAATCAGCAGTAAACTCAGAAATCAAATAGAATAAACTCCTGTCCTGGGTTGGAACATTCCAGTTCATTGTTCCCAGATTCTGATCCATTGTTGGAAGATTCCAATTCATTGTTCCCAGATTCTGATCCATTGTTGGAACATTCCGCTTCATTGTTCTCAGATTCTAGAGGGCACAGGTTTAAGGTGAGAGGGGAACGATACATAAGTTTCCAGAGGGGCAATTTTTTCACACAGAGGGTGGTGAGTGACTGGAACAAGCTGCCAGATGTAGTAGTAGAGGCGGGTCCAATTTTGTCTTTTAAAAAGCATTTAGATAGTTCCATGGGTATCGAAGGAGATGGGCCAAATGCAGGCAATTGGGGTTAGTTTATGAGTTTAAAAAAAAGGGTCGCATGGACAAGTTGAGCCGAATGGCCTGTTTCCATGCTGTAAACCTCTATGACTCTATGACTCTGTCCTGATCCATTGTTGGAAGACTCCAATCCATTGCTCCCAGATTCTGATCTCTCCTCTCCCTCCCTCTCTCTCCACAGCCGCTGATCTCTGTTAGTGTCGGAGTTGCCGCTCCCGCTGACTCAATGGGACAACACATTGAACGGAATCCCTTATTAATAGAAGAGGGAAATACCTCCAGGCACACTTTTCGGATCCATGGAGACTCACATCAATTACAGTCACTAAACAAACAGCTTCACTTAACCCCCTTCAATCCAACACTTTTTATCCCCAACGTAGAACAGTTACAGCCTCGATGGGGTGTTGAGGGTCAGGGAGGTATGGAAAGTTAGAAATAATGTAGGGTCAATATTAATTCGATATAGCAGAGATCACTCTGCTAGTGTTAATTTCGAAACGACGAGAATACAAAAGCAGGGGTGTCCTGCTGAGGGTTTATAAGACACTGGTCTGACCGCATTCAGAATATTGTTCGCAATTTTGGTCCCCGTATCTAAGGAAGGATGTGCTGGCCTTGGAGAGGGTCCAGAGCAGGTTCACAAGAATGATCCGGGGAATGAAAGACTTGACGCATGAGGAGCGTCTGAGGACTGGGGGTCCATACACGATGCAGTTTGGAAGTATGAGGAAGGGGATAACATTGAAACTTACAGAATAATGAAAGGCCTGGATCGAGTGCACTTGGGGAAGATGTTTCCATGAGTCGGGGATACTTGGACCCGAGGGCACAGACTCAGAGGAAAGGGACGGCCCTTTAGAAATGTGATGTGGAGATGGCGGTGTTGGACTGGGGTGTGCGCAGTAAGAAGTCTCACAACACCAGTTTCCCACTCACCTGATGAAGGAGCAGCATTCCGAAAGCCCGTGATTCCAAATAAACCTGTGGGACTTTAACCTGCTGTTGTGAGACTTCTTACTTCAGAACTGAGACGAGGAGGAATTTCTTCAGCCAGAGGGTGGTGAATCTGTGGAATTCATTGCCACACAAGGCTGTGGAGGCCAGATCATTGAATGTATTTCATAAAGAGACAAATATATTCTTGACTGGTACAGCGATCAAGGGTTACGGGGAGAAAGCAGGAGAATGGGTTGGAGAAACTTATCAGCCAGAATTGAATGGTGGAGCCGGCTCGACGGGCCTCGTGGCCTCATTCTGCTCTTATATCTTATTGTCTGATGGATATCATGGTCGTGGTTTTTAGATGAAGTTAACGTCAATCAGGGCTGATATAGTCTGCTTCATCCAGGTTGTAGCAGATCTTATGTACAGCTCATGGACAGAACAATCTTCGTACAGGACTTCACACGGATCAAACTCTCAGCATTACGTACAGTACAGTCTTAGCTCGAGTCATCAGATAGAACTATCTCTCAGTGCTATGTACAGTACAGTCTGAGGCTTCAAAGAACAAAGAACAGTACAGCACAGGAAACAGGCCCTTCGGCCCTCCAAGCCTGTGCCGCTCCTTGGTCCTACTCGACCAATCGTTTGTATCCCTCCTTTCCCAGGCTGCTCATGTGACTATCCAAGTAAGTCTTAAACGATGTCAGCGTTCCTGCCTCCACCAAACTACTTGGCAGCGCTTTCCAGGCCCCCACCACCCTCTGTGTAAAAAACATCCCTCTGATATCTGAGTTATACTTCGCCCCTCTCACCTTGAGCCCGTGACCCCTCGTGATCGTCACCTCCGACCTGGGAAAAAGCTTCCCACCGTTCACCCTATCTATCCCCTTCATAATCTTGTACACCTCTATTAGATCTCCCCTCATTCTCCGTCTTTCCAGGGAGAACAACCCCAGTTTACCCAATCACTCCTCATAGCTAAGACCCTCCATACCAGGCAACATCCTGGTAAACCTTCTCTGCACTCTGTCTAACGCCTCCACGTCCTTCTGGTAGTGCGGCGACCAGAACTGGACGCAGTACTCCAAATGTGGCCTAACCAGCGTTCTATACAGCTGCATCATCAGACTCCAGCTTTTATACTCTATACCCCGTCCTATAAAGGCAAGCATACCATATGCCTTCTTCACCACCTTCTCCACCTGTGTTGCCACCTTCAAGGATTTGTGGACTTCCATACCTAGGTCCCTCCGTGTTTCTATACTCCTGGTGACTCTGCCATTTATTGTGTAACTCCTCCCGACATTATTTCTTCCAAAATGGATCACTTCGCATTCATCCGGATTAAACTCCATCTGCCACCTCTCCGCCCAATTTTCCAGCCTATCTATATCCTACTGTATTGCCCAACAATGCTCTTCGCTATCCGCAAGGCCAGTCATCTTCGTGTCATCCGCAAACTTGCTGATTGCACCAGTTGCACCTTCTTCCAAATCATTTATAGATATCACAAATAGCAGAGGCCCCAGTACAGAGCCCTGCGGAACACCACTGGTCACAGACCTCCAGCCGGAAAAAGACCCTTCGACCACGACCCTCTGTCTCCTATGGCCAAGCCAGTTCTCCACCCATCTAGCCACTTCCCCTTGTATCCCATGAGCCTTTACCTTCTTAACCAACCTGCCATGTGGGACTTTGTCAAATGCCTTACTGAAATCCATATAGACGACATCCATATAGACGACATCCACGGCCCTTCCTTCATCAACCGATAGAACTATCTCTCAGTGTTATGTTCAGTACAATCTGAGGCTTCAGATAGAACTATCTCTCAGTGTTATGTACAGTACAATCTGAGGCTTCAGATAGAACTATCTCTCAGTGTTACGTAGAGTACAATCTGAGGCTTCAGATAGAACTATCTCTCAGTGTTATGTACAGCACAATCTGAGGCGTCAGATAGAACAATCTTTGTGTTACGTACAGTACAATCTGAGGCCTCAGATAGAACTATCTCTCAGTGTTATGTACAGTACAATCTTTGGCTTCAGATATAACTATCCCTCAGTGTTACGTACAGTACAATCTGAGGCTTCAGATAGAATTATCTCTCAGTGTTATGTACAGAAGAACCTGATCAAGAAGCTTCACATCAATCTTTCTAAGCATTTTCTGTTGTGAGGTTGTAAGGAGGCAAGGGTGAGTTGAGGAGTGTGTGGGAGAAGGACACCGGGACACCTGAACAGGGTCAGCAGCATCTTGAGGAGAGTGTGAGAGGGGGACACGGGGACACCAGGACAGACAGTTAGCACCTTGAGGAGAGTGGGAGAGGGGGACACTGGGACACCGGGACAGACAGTCAGCACCTTGAGGAGAGTGGGAGAGGGGGACACTGGGGCAGACAGTCAGCACCTTGAAGAGAGTGTGAGAGGGGGACACTGGGACACCGGGACAGACAGTCAGCACCTTGAGGAGAGTGGGAGATGGGGACAAAGAGAATTGAAGCGACTGGGAGAGTTGTGCAGCACTGGGATCGAGACCGTTTGTTTATGTCCTGTGGTTCTGAGGATTCTCTTCAATATCGACACAACAGTCAGGTGTCAGGGACATAACTCTTTATTCCGTCTGTTCACACAAGACCCCAAATATTGACTGCCCAATCTGGGAGGATCCCAACAGCTCACCCCGCACTTGAGATCACATGGCCCGTTCACTTAAAGAAAGTCCCAACATATATAACACTCTCCCCTGTAAGTAAAACCTCCCCCCCACTCCCCCCCCCCCCCGCGGTCCCCCACCGCCACACCCCCCGGTACAGCAACAGCATTTGAAACCATTTGTGAACATTTTTCTCTATTCACTTCATCCAGGCTTGGTGCAGAATCCACAGCATATTTACAATATAATACAGCCCATAGTTCATTCCTGATCCTTATGACCATCTCACATAGACCTGATCAGGGGGAGTGACAACCCCTTGGGGGTTGATGCTTGGGGACTGGAGGCAGTTTTAAGATTCTCTCTGGTGAGTGAGGCCTCGATGAACCCATCAACGTTTGATTGTCTTCCCGCCGGTCGTCAGTAACCAATGTCGAGTTCCCTGTCCCCTCCATGAGCGGAGGAGCTGTTGATTCGAGGCCTCCCTGGCCTCCCACATAATAGAACAGAGAGTATCGAAGGTGGCAGGAATCTAACCTCAGGCAGAGCAAAAAAATGTGACAGGAATGAGAAGGGAGGTGGTCAATGCGGGACTGAGGGTGTTGTACCTCAATGCACGCAATGCATGGATCAAGGTAAATGAGCTTGTTGCGCACATTGAAATTGGCCGGTACGATATTGTGGGCATCACAGAGACGTGGCTGCAAGGGGATCAGGGCTGGGATCTAAATATCCAAGGATAGGTGTCTTATTGGAAGGACAGGCAGATGGGCAAAGGAGGCGGAGTTGTATTGTTCGTAAGGAAAGGCGTTAAATCAATAGCAAGAATCGATACAGGATCAGAAGGCAGAGAAACTCTGTGGGTAGAGTTGAGGAGAAACAATGGTAAAAAGACCCTGATGGGAGTTATGTACAGGCCTCCAAGCAGTCGTCAGGATGAGGGGCAGAAAATAAATCTGGAGATAGAACAGGCACATAAAAAGGCAATAATTATGGGGGACTTCAATCTGCAGGTGGCCTGGGAACATCCGGTAGGTAGTGATGGGTCCCAAGAAAAGGAATTTGTGGAATGTCTAAGAGATGTTTTTTTGGAGCAGCTTGTGACAGAGCCTACTGGGGAATTGTGAATTCTGGAGTTGGTGATGTGTAATGAGGCAGATTTGATTAGGGAACTTAAGGTGAAGTGACCCTGAGAGAGCAGTGACCACAATATGATGAAATTTACCCTGCAGCTTGAGAGGGAGAAACTGGAATCAGATGCAAGAATCTGACAAATATAGGTAACTGCAAAGACATGAGGGAGGAGCTGGCCAGAGTTCATTGGAAAGGGAGCCGAGCAGGGGAGACAGTGGAACGGCAAGTACAGGAGTTTTGGGGCGGGGGGGGGGGGGGTGGGTTATTCGGGAGGCACAACAGAAATTCATCCCAAGGAGGAGGAAACCTGCTAAAGAGAGGACGAAACTTCCATGGCTGACGAGGAAAGCAACGGACAGCATAAAAGCAAAAGAATCATTGGCGGCAGGGAGGGTAGTCATGATGTGGAGATGCCGGCGTTGGACTGGGGTAAGCACAGGAAGAAGTCTCACAACACCAGGTTAAAGTCCAACAGGTTTATTTGGTAGCAAATAGTATAAGCTTTCGGAGCGCTGCCCCTTCGTCAGATGGAGTGAAAATCTGTTCTCCAACAGTGCACAGAGACACAACATCAAGTTACAGAACACTAATTAGAATGCAAATCTCTCCAGCCAGCCAGGTCTTAAAGGTACAGATAGTGTGGGTGGAGGGAATATTAAAAACACGTTAAAGAGATGTGTATTGTCTCCAGACAGAACAGCGAGGGAGGGTACCAGAGGACTGGAAATTAGCTGATGTAACGTCGCTGTTTAAGAAGGGAGGGAGGTAGCAGATGGGAAATTATAGGCCGGTTAGACTGACTTCGTTCATTGGCAAGATTTTAGAGTCCATTATTAAAGATGAGATCGCAGAGTACTTGGAAGTGCATGATAAAGTAGGACGGAGTCAGCACGGCTTTGTCACGGGGAGCTCATGTCTGACAAATCTGTTAGAGTTCTTTGAGGAGGTAACAAGGAAGTTAGATAAAGGAGAACCAGTGGACCTGATTTATTTGCATCTCCAAAAGGCCTTTGACAAGGTGCCACATCGGAGACTTTTAAATAAGTTCAGTGGCCGTGGTGTTAAGGGGAAGAAGCTGACATGGATAGAGGATTGGTTGACTGGCAGAAGGCAGAGAGTGGGGATAAACGGGTCTTTTTCAGGATGGCAGCCGGTGACTAGTGGTGTGCCTCAAGGGTCGGTGCTGGGACCACAACTTTTCACAATACACATTAACGATTTGGAAGAACCAAATGAAGCCACTGTTGCCAAGTTTGCAGATGATGGAAAGATATGCAGTGGGAGAGATAGTATTGAGGAAGCAGGGGGACTGCACAAGGACTTGGATAGGCTAGGAGAGTGGGCAAAGAAGTGGCAGATGGAGTATAACGTGGAAAAGTGTGAGATTATAAACATTGGAAGGAGAAATGGAGGCATGGACTATTTTCTAACTGGGGAAATGCTTAGGCAATCAGAAGCACAAAGGGACGAGGGAGTCCTTGTTCAAGATTCTCTTAAGGTTAACGTGTAGGTTCATAGAACCATAGAAAACTACAGCTCAGAAACAGGCCTTTTGGCCCTTCTTGTTTGTGCCGAACCATTTTTTGCCTTGTTGTAGGGAAAAATCCCTTGTACAATGCATTCAAGGAAGTCGAGTCGCAAGGCAATGTTCAAAGCGTTTTTCTTTATTGTACAATTACTGGGAACCCAGGAAGACCCCTGTCGCCAGCTTAGAAACAGTGCTTGGCCACGTTGATCTCAATAGTTATACATTTGCTCTGGATATTTATAGGAATCCAAATTCGAGCGGGAACATTTGCTCATACATTTTTACAATACTTATAAAGTGGCCTGTCTGGTCAGGAAGTTCCCTGAGAGACTTGTCAATTTGCATCTGTATGGTGTGTGTCCGTGTTAATGGGACTGCCTGTTCTTGCCCAGGTGTTTTCATGTGTTTCCCATTATCCTCTCGATGTGTCCCCTTATCTAAATCGACCCCTACTGTTTTGTGTCTGTATTCTATGCTTGCGAGATTAGGTGTTAATGTGATTTTGTCCTGCTGTGTGTAGGGGGATTTAATCGAATCTTTTATTCTTTTTATCCTCGTTTATTAAGTTTCTCTGCCTGCCTTGGCCATTTTATTCCTGTAATATTTTATTGACAGTCCGGTTATGCCATATAACCCACTCCAGGTCTTGACTCGCAGATATCCCGATCTTCTGGCCAAGGGCCGGTTTAAAATGCAGCTTCGTGCTGTTGCTGGGCAGAATAAGGATCTATTGTCGGCTTTGAAATTAAAGGTCTCTCAGCTGTGCAGAGGGGGATTTAAACGAATGTCCATTCGGGTGTTCCCCTCTGCATTGTGGGCACGTTATGAATGGTGCCAATCAGTCCAATAAATGAATATGTTTAATGAGGTGAATATTGATGAGAAAATAAAAATATGGCTTTTGGAAAATGGCCTACTTCAGTCCCTCCTCTCGTCCAGAGGGTCCCATTCATGGCTGACCCCCCAGGGACGATTTTCAGAGGTATAGTGCCTTGTACAGGTGTCGTCCTTGCCGTTGTTCCTCTTCCTCTGTGGTGTGGTTAAATTCTTGCATCTGGACACTGGCAGTGGGTAGCATTCTTGATGCAATATTTGCACATATCACCTTAATACAGGTTAGGCCCAGGCAGAGTGTGAACAGGATGGCTACTACTAAAATTCATCCCTTCATAATGTATGCTCCCCAAACTGTGTTAAACAGCCACCCTAACCACCCATCAGTCCCTGTAAATCCCTGTTTAAAGCTATCCAATTGCTTTTGTATCCCGGACATGGCTGCTGTTATGTTTAATGTCTCGTCGTGAACATATGTGATGCATTTTCCTTTGATGATGGTGCATACGCCTCCTTGTCTGGCTAGCTGATAGTCTACTGCATATCTCGTTTGCTGTGTGTATAGTCTGAGTTCTGCGAGTTCTTGGTCAATTGCACCCAGTGCTTGTAGGGTGTTGTTTCCTAAGATGGTAAGTCCACATATGAAGAAATTCCTATTACTGGCACTGATCACCCCTGCGGCGCCCCCTAGGGATAGTGTCCCCAGAAATCCATACCCCAAAGAAGATCCGAATGTGACAGGGGCCTGCCAGTCGGCGCAAAGTTCTGCGCTGATGGCCCTGGTCACTATGCGTTTCTGGACATGTCCCTCGCTTGGGCACGGAACCGTGAGAGGTCTGATTGTCCCTACGGAAAAGAACCTTGGAGGCCTGTCTGTGGCCGTCATGTATACATTTTTGAATAAAAACACATAACCTTCTTTAACCCGATAACATGCATTACCCCGGGGTCGTTTGACCACATGGTCCCATGTTGAGGAACCTTCCCTCCCCCGGGGCTGTCCACTTGATTGTACCCCTTGATGAGAATCAAATGGCTATGTCCCCGAGGCTGAGCTTACGTGGGTGCCGTTGCACTTGCCACACATAAGCTGCCTACCCGCGATGACTGCAATGCATTTTTGTTGCTTGCAGTCACAAGTGAAGTGTCCTTCCCGGACCCGGCACTCCTGGAGAGCACAATGTGGCTCAGCGCACGAATCATTTTTAGGGACAAAGGCATGCACGCACCCCCATCCCTCTCCCTTAAAACATTGTGGGTAGTTCCCATGTGTCTCCTCCCGTTGGGGTCCCATCCCCCCTAGAATTCCCGGCTCAGTGAGCTCTACACACCTTCCTTGTATCCCTTGTTTAAAGTACCCAATATGTTCCTTGCAGAGTGCCCCCGATGTGTCAATAGTGAATAACTCTTGTGGGAGCCACCCTGGTGTTGCGATGAATAGGGAGTTTACTGATCGCACTGAAGGGTCACAAGCGGTCCTATTCCCATAGATCGGGATGTTTGTTTTCAGGAATAGGTTTTCTTCCATGATTGGGGGTTCTGCTCCCCTAACCCCCATGTGTTGGAGCGTATTTACAATGGTCATGGTTATCATCAAATATGTCCCTGTTCGCATATCGTTTTTTTCAACAGTATTTTTACAGTTATAGCATATACAGAAAATAAACAGGCAATCAAATTAAAAGTAGTTTGTTCCGACGTCTTGACAGTAGATCTGGTCCTGGTTTCTCTGGAATTTGAACGAACGAAAACGGTATCTTTAGTTCATTTGTCTTCATACAGCTTTAATTGGGTCCAATGTTTCCAGACCCCCTGTCCCCTTATATCTATACAGGCACAGGTATCTCCGCTAATAATGACCTCGTAAGGTCCGTGCCATCTTGGGGCAAATCCTGGTTTTGCAGGAAGCACTTTTGTTAATACCCGGCTCCCGGCTTTTGGGACCTCTGGTAATATTTCTGAGTCCTCCTCTGTATCGACCTGTGCCTGATTAAAAATTACGGACCGGCGCATCCCCTTCAATTGGGTGCTAAGGTCTCGGGTGTATTGACGGATCTTATCCTTTATCGGACCCACATCTGTCCAGCCTGTAATAATGTTTTCGGGTAAGTGTATTGCTCGCCCGGTTATCAGCTCGTATGGGGTCAAGCCGTTAGTTCGATTTGTGGTCGCCCTAAGCCTCATCAGAACTGCAGGTAGGACTTCTGTCCAATTTCTACCTGAGGATTGCATTCATTTTGCCATGGTTATTTTTAGAGTCCGATTCATCCCCTCCACCATCCCGGAACTTTGTGGGTGATAGGGGATGTGAAATTTCTGTTTTATTCCTAATAGTTGGCAAATGTTTTTCATAACCTTTCCTGTGAAATGTGTTCCCTGGTCCGAATCAACTTGAATTGGCATCCCCCATCGGGGAATGACTTCTGCTGCCAAAATCCTGGCTACCGTTAGGGCTGTACAATTGGTTGTGGGGAATGCTTCTACCCACCTGGTGAATTGATCTACTATTAACAGGCAGAATGTTTTCCCGTGAGAGGGGGGCAATGGTCCTATGAAGTCCATTTGTATCTGTTCCCAGGGTCCCTTTGGTCTGGGTTGGTGTCCCATCTTTACCTTTATGGGCATCCCGGGGTTGTGCTGTGCACATATAGTGCATCTGCGGCAGTATGTGGCCACATCCCGTCCCAATCCTTTCCACCACCACTCTCTCCCCAGGCTCTGTATCATTGCATCCCTGCCTGTATGGGGAAGCCCGTGGTGTAGTTCCAGTAATGTGTTCTGGATACATCCTGGTGCCAATACCCGGTCATCGTTTCTCCACACCCCGTCAGTCCCTTTAACTGCGCCCAGCTCCTCCCATCTATCTCGTTCTTGTTGGGGAATGTCCCCATGTAATTTCTGTATGTCAATTTCTTCCGGTTCTACCACTATCGCTGCAAGGGGCAGGCTTTTAATGTCGCTGTTTTCTAGTGCTTGCTGTGCCGCTGTGTCTGCGGCTTGATTCCCTTTGAAATGAATCCACCCCGGGGTGTCCCTTCCGGGTTCCCGCTGGTGGGCTTTTATTTTAATTACTGCAGCCTCTGTAGGCTGTTCACTAGCTGCTAGCAGCGCCTTTATCTGCTGTTGGTGTTTAATGGGGGTACCTCCTGTAGTAATGAACCCCCTTCTCCCCCATGCGGGCATGTAATCATGGATCACACCAAACGCGTATTGGCTGTCTGTATACACATTGACTGTTTTCCCTGCTGCTAATCTTAAGGCTTGGGTGAGGGCAACTAATTCTGCTACCTGAGCGGACTGACCCCCGTCGATCCGTCCTGATTCTAGGGTTTCCAGGTTCTGGTCTACTACTGCCCACCCTGTCCTTGGTGATCCGGATACATATTTGCGGGACCCATCCACATAGAAGGTCTTATTTGCTGTTGGAAGGGGTTCGTCTCTAATCTTTCCTTCCTTGTTATCTTCGTCAATTTCTCCACAGCTATGCGCTTCCCCAATGTCTAAAATCCCTTCCACGGGGTTTTCTCCCGTGTCCCTAATGATGGTGACTGACTTGTTAGGTGGTAGGAGTGTGGCCTCCTACCTTGCCCTCCTTATATTTGAGACTGTTTTGAGTTTGCCCGTGTTTAGCGTTTCTACCAATGTATGTTTTGTGTGTAGCACAATATCTCCTGTCATGACAATGGGCTCACTTATCCTCACAGCCCATGCTGCACAATCTAGGGCGGCTATGCACCTGGGCATCCCGGTGACTACTGGTCCCTCAGCCGTTGAATAATACCCTACGGGTCTCTTTCTATCTCCATGAGTCTGTGCCACTACGGCAGAATAGAAGCCGTCCTGGTTGTCACAGAAGATGTGGAACTTCTTGCTTCCATCTGGCAGTCCCAGACCTGGGGCTGAAACTAACCTAGCTTTCAACTCTGCATCTGCTGTCTCTTGCTCTTGTCCCCACTCTACACTTTCCAAGGCTGGCTTTCCTCCCTTCACTAGTCTCTGAATTGGCTCCGCGATTCTTGCAAAGTCAGGGATAAAACTCCTACTGTAATTGAATAGTCCTAAAACTGTTCGGACCCCTCTTACTGTAACTGGTCGCGGCATTTCTTTAATGGCGGTTTTGCGATCTGCGGGCATTTCTTTAATTCCCTGGGAAATTAGGTGTCCTAAGTACAGGACCTGGGGTTTTGCAATTTGTGCCTTATGTGGGCTGACTTTCAGCCCGGCTTTTGCCAATCCTTCTAGTACTGCATACAGGGCTGCCTTGTGCCCTTCTTCTGTTTTGGACGCTATTAACACATCGTCCACATACTGGAGGACTGTATTGTCCTCATGCAATTTCACCCTACTCAGGATATCGCTCATTGGTCTGTGAAATATGGCAGGACTGTTATGAAATCCCTGTGGGAGGCGAGTCCATGTATACTGTTTCTCTCCCACAGTGAAGGCGAATTTGTTTTGGGATTCTGTGTCCAGTGGAAGGGACCAGAATCCATTTGCTATATCTAGCACCGTGAAAATGTTGTGGTCTTGTGCCAATCCGTTTAAAATAGTCGAGGGGTTTGCCACAATGGGGTGTAATTTAGGTGTTACCTTGTTCAAACCTGTGTAATCGATGGTGAGCCTGTAGCTCCCGTCAGGTTTTATAACTGGCCATGTGGGGGAATTGGTGGTACTGGTGGTTTCCCTGAGGATTCCCTTTTCTATTAAACCCTTGACTATTTCTACCACTGCCCCTTGCGCTTCTCTCTTGATAGGGTATTGTCGGTGGGGCTTGTGTACCGGTCCTGGGACTTTTATCGGTTCTGTGTCGGTTAGTCCGGTATCTAATTTCGTCCTAGCCCAGGCTTCGGGAATGGAAGCGCAGATGGCCCCGAACCTTCTTTTTCCTGATCCCAATATCGGGCCACGATGGTGGCTACCCCAACCGTCCCCAGGTGGCTAGCTAATGTCCCTATTCCGGTCTTCCTACCGTCAGGTTGTGGCCAAATTAGTTTCCCTTTCCCACAATCTATCAGCACCTGGTATTCCCTCATTGAATCGTTCCCCATGATTGTGCCCTCATTATTCTGACAAACGTAAAATTGCGTTGGAATCTTCTTGTGGTTGATTTCTACTAGTGTGGTTTCGCTAAGATAGGCGGGTATCCTCTCTCCCCCTACCCCGGTTATGTGTATTCTTTTATTGGTCACTGGCAGGGGTCGGTTTGTAATTGATTTTGCTGCCCCCGTATCTACTAACATGTGGCATTCCCTACCCCCTACCAAGGCTTCTACATATATTCTCTCCCCCTCTTTCCTGTTTTGGTTGGGAGCTATGGGTTGTGAGATTTCGACCAGTGTTGGCCGATAAGTGGGGTGGACGGACACTGGCTTCTGTCAGGATTCACTGTCTTCTGTGGGCGTGGCTACACTAATCCTCTCTTGTCTCCCATCTCCCTGGTTTGGGGTCTCTTCTAGTCACCCTAGTGGATTCCGGGAATGTGGTGCCCCCGGGGTTGGTCTATAGTTGTCTCGGGGTCTCCCATGTTTCCCCCAACATGTTGCCTCGGTGTGCCCTGCCCTGTGGCAGTGGTCACAGCGGGGCCCGCCATTCTCGGGTTTCCCTTTGAATGGTGCTCCCCTGCAGAAGCTAGCCGTATGCCCTGGCTGGCCACATGTGTAGCAGCTGAGCCCGGTTCTCCCCTTATCTCCGTTATGGGGGGTTCCAGTTCTCTCTCGTCTGGGCTTTGCCTGGGCAACCTTCCCTTCTTTTATCCCGCTAGCCCACTCGACTAGCTCGTCATAGTCTTGGGATGCTATCACCCCCATCTTAAGGATTTCTTGGTGTACCTCTGATAGCCCGTCCTTGAATGCCTGGATAAAAGCCCTGTCTCTCCTATCCACATTGTCCTGTCCTGAACATTCCCTATATACCTGGAATAATCTCTCTCCAAATTCCGATGCACTTTCCCCCTGTCCTTGTTTAGTATTTGTGATGCTGCTCCAATTACTGGGGGAGTTCCCTAAGACCCGTTGGATTTCGGTCTTAAATAATGTGAAGGGTGCCTGCTGGTCGTCTATCTCAGCCGTTGTAGCAACGGCATGTGTCCACCTTCCTCCATTCTAGTCCTGTGCTGCTTGGGCCGCTGGCCCTCCTGCCACCAACCTCCATTTATCCGCTGGACAGGATGCACTGACCAGCTGGTGTATGTCCCTTAAATGTAACTGGTGTCCTACCCAGAGTGAATCCAATTCGCCCCAAAATCCCAGGTTTGCGCTTCTGGGTTTTAACTTCCCCAGGGATGCCATAATCTGCTGCCTTTCCCCTGGGGTAAAAGGCTTATAGGCTGCTTTCGGTTGTGCTAACGTCCCTCCTCTGGTTACTGGCGCTAGATTATAATTTTTTATGTCTCCTTCTGATACTGGAGCGGTTGTATGTTTCTGCACTGACTCGTATGAGCGCCGGGGGGCCGTTTCCTCTGATCTCTGCGTTATCTCCACAGTGTGGCTTCTGTGTTCTAATTCCCTCACTCTCTCCTGCAATACCTTAATTTGTTCTGTCTCTTTGTGTCTCTCCTCCATGGAGGCATTTACCTTCTCAATTAGTCCAGCTAACTGGGTCACTAACATGACTCCCATTATTTTTGTTTTGTCCCGTTTAACTCCGTCTACCCACTTTCTCTGATCTTCTAAAGTTTGTGATCCACCTGTTCCGTTTCATCTTTGCAACAATCGCTTCTCTGGCTAACAGATACTTCAAAATGAGAGCTACTGCAGTTTCTCCCTCAATAACGTGGTCTGCCATTTTTTGTCTAGCAGTCCTGCAACCCCCGTATGCTGGTTCCAACAGTAAAAGTGCCCCAACTCTCTCTCTCTCTCTTATCTCCTGTCACTGATACTGCTCCAGCACCGTCTGTATTGCTGTAGGGTCTCGTAGTGGGGTCCCAGTGGGTCTCTTCCCCTGTCCTCCCCCAACTATTCCTGACACCTCACGCTTGGTCTATTTTGTGTTGTCTTATTGGGATGTGTGCTGGTCTTTTAGTGGGTTTGTCGGCCCCTGTCCCCAGCCCCTTTAAGGACAACGCCTCCCGCTTGGCCACCACCTCCACTAGCAAGGTTGATCCGTTACCCCAAAAAGGGAGTCTCAGCTCCCTGGTACCCTGCTATGGACTGTGGTGTTCCCGACAGACGAACAAGGTTATCAAACTCCGCCCGGGTCCCTAATGGATTCTCCGTCGCCGTGTCTCTTGGTCAGGATGGATCGGGTCCCCTCTTCCTCAACACTTACACAAATGTATCTGTTATCAAAGCCCCTGTTATAATTAGTAACTGTATCGACTCTGAGGTTGTTCGTCCCTTCAGAGTCTGTGTTGTTACCCGATTTACACTGTCCGTGCCTTGCACCCTGAGTGCCTGTACCTCTTAGCGCCCACCTTCATAACCCAACCTTAGCGTGGGAGATTTCTCCTCTTAACGTCCAGTTTAGGGTAGGGCACCTTGAGTCAAGCACTCCCTTGTCCTATTGCCTTGACACAGACAGCGGTTTCATTTACAATCCTGGGTTAGTTACACCAATTAGTTCTGCATGTGGTTCTTATCTTTATATTAGTCTTAATTCCTTATTCCCGTTATCAAATAGCCCAAAACCTGTTATCTTTACCTCTGGTAAAGTTACTTACCTTCTTCCACGCGGTCGTTCTGACCTATACCTCTTTAGTGCAGAATTCTGTTTCAATTTTAAAAACTGAGGCAAGATTATACAGTTCTACAAGACAACAATATTTAAAACAGACAAACCCTAACCCTTAAAGGTACCTCACTTTGAACGGAGATTTGTACTCGCCCTTGACTGCTCTGGATTTTTACCAAATTCATTTAAATTTGATCCCGGCTTCCAGACCGTGGCCACCAGTCAGAAGTCAGATATCAAATCCTGCCGACTACGCCATTTGTTGTCGGGAAAAATCCCTTGCACCAATGCATTCAAGGAAGTCGAGTCGCAAGGCAAGGTTCAAAGCGTTTTTATTTATTGTACAATTACTGGGAACCCAGGGAGACCCCTGTCGCCAGCTTAGAAACAGTGCTTGGCCACGTTGATCTCAATAGTTATACATTTGCTCTGGATATTTATAGGAATCCAAATTCGAGCGGGAACATTTGCTCATACATTTTTACAATACTTATAAAGTGGCCTGTCTGGTCAGGAAGTTCCCTGAGAGACTTGTCAATTTGCATCTGTATGGTGTGTGTCCGTGTTAATGGGACTGCCTGTTCTTGCCCCGGTGTTTTCATGTGTTTCCCATTATCCTCTCGACGTGTCCCCTTATCTAAATCGATCTCGACTGTTTTGTGTCTGTATTCTAGGCTTGCGAGATTAGGTGTTAATGTCATTTTGTCCAGCTGTGTGTAGGGGGATTTAATCTAATCTTTTATTCTTTTTATCCTAGTTTATTAAGTTTCTCTGCCTGCCTTGGCCATTTTATTCCTGTAATATTTTATTGACAGTCGAGTTATGCCATATAACCCACTCCAGGTCTTGACTCGCAGATATCCCGATCTTCTGGCCAAGGGCCGGTTTAAAATGCAGCTTCGTGCTGTTGCTGGGCAGAATAAGGATCTTTTGTCGGCTTTGAAATTAAAGGTCTCTCAGCTGTGCAGAGGGGGATTTAAACGAATGTCCATTCGGGTGTTCCCCTCTGCATTGTGGGCACGTTATAAATGGTGCCAATCAGTCCAATAAATGAATATGGTTAATGAGGTGAATATTGATGAGACAATAAAAATATGGCTTTTGGAGAATGGCCTACTTCAGATCTGAAGCCTCAGATTGTACTGTACATAACACTGAGAGATAGTTCTTCTGACGCCGCAGATTGCACTGTACATAACACTGAGAGATAGTTCTTCTGAAGCCGCAGATTGTACTGTACATAACACAGAGAGATAATTCTTCTGAAGCCGCAGATTGTACTGTACATAACACTGAGAGATAGTTCTTCTGAAGCCGCAGATTGTACTGTACATAACACTGAGAGATAGTTCTTCTGAAGCCTCAGATTGTACTGTTCATAACACTGAGAGATAGTTCTATCTGAAGCCTCAGATTGTACTGCACATAGCACTGAGAGATAGTTCTATCTGAAACCTCAGATTGTACTGTACATAACACAGAGAGATAGTTCTATCTGAAGCCTCAGATTGTACTGTACATAACACTGAGAGATAGTTCTATCTGAAGCCTCAGATTGTACTGTACATAACACTGAGAGATAGTTCTATCTGAAGCCTCAGATTGTACTGCACATACCACAGATATAGTTCCATCTGAAGCCTCAGATTGTACTGTACGTAACACTGAGAGAAAGTTCTTCTGAAGACTCAGATTGTACTGTACATAACACTGAGAGATAGTTCTATCTGAAGCCAAAGATTGTACTGCACATAGCACTGAGAGAAAGTTCTTCTAGAGCCTCAGATTGTTCTGTACATAACACAGAGATAGTTCTATCTGAAGCCTCAGATTGTACTGTACATAACACTGAGAGATAGTTCTATCTGAAGCCTCAGATTGTACTGTACATAGCACTGAGAGAAAGTTCTTCTGAAGCCTCAGATTGTGCTGTACATAACACTGAGAGATAGTTCTATCTGAAGCCTCAGATTGTACTGCACATAACACTGAGAGATAGTTCTATCTGAAGCCTCAGATTGTACTGTACATAGCACTGAGAGAAAGTTCTTCTGAAGCCTCAGATTGTACTGTACATAACACTGAGAGAAAGTTCTTCTGAAGCCTCAGATTGTACTGAACATAACACTGAGAGATAGTTCTATCTGATGACTCGAGCTAAGACTGTACTGTACGTAATGCTGAGAGATTGATCCGTGTGATGCCCTATACTAAGATTGTTCTGTCCATGAGCTGGACATAAGATCTGCTACAACCTGGATTAAGCAGACTGTATCAACCCTGATTGACGTTAACTTCATCTAAAAACCACGACCATGATACCCAGAAGACAATAAGATATAAGAGCAGAATGAGGCCATTGGGCCCGTCAAGCCGGCTCCACCATTCAATTCTGGCTGATAAGTTTCTCAAACCCATTCTCCTGCTTTCTGCCCGTAACCCTTGATCGCTGTAACAGTCAAGAACCTATTTATCTCTTTATTAAATACATTCAATGATCCGCCCTCCACAGCCTTGTGTGGCAATGAATTCCACAGATTCACCACCCTCTGGCTGAAGAAATTCCTCCTCGTCTCAGTTCTGAAGTAAGAAGTCTCACAACAGCAGGTTAAAGTCCCACAGGTTTATTTGGAATCACGAGCTTTCGGAATGCTGCTCCTTCATCAGGTGAGTGGGAAACTGGTGTTGTGAGACTTCTTACTGCGCACACCCCAGTCCAACACCGCCATCTCCACATCACATTTCTATTGGGCCGTCCCTTTCCTCTGAGTCTGTGCCCTCGGGTCCAAGTCTCCCCGACTAATGGAAAGATCTTCCCCAAGTGCACTCTATCCAGGCCTTTCATTATTCTGTAAGTTCCAATGTTATCCCCTTCCTCATACTTCCAAACTGCATCGAGTATGGACCCCCAGTCCTCAGACGCTCCTCATGCGTCAAGTCTTTCATTCCCCGGATCATTCTTGTGAACCTGCTCTGGACCCTCTACAAGGCCAGCACATCCTTCCTTAGATACGGGGACCAAAATTGCTGACAATATTCTGAATGCGGTCAGACCAGTGTCTTATAAACCCTCAGCAGTACACCCCTGCTTTTGTATTCTCGTCGTCTTGAAATTAACACGAGCAGATTGATCTCTGTTAATCGAATTAATATTGACCCTACATTATTTCCAACTTTCCATACCTCCCTGACCCTCAACACCCCATCCAGGCTGTAACTGTTCTACTTTGGGTATAAAAAGTGTTGGATTGAAGGGGGTTAAGTGAAGCTGTTGGTTTAGTGACTGGAATTGATGTGAGTCTCCATGGATCCGATTAGTGTGCCTGGAGGGATTCCCCTCTTCTATTAATAAGGGATTCCGTTCAATGTGTTGTCCAAATTGAGTTAGCGGGAGCGGGAACTCCGACACCATAAGAGATCAGCGGCTGTGGAGAGAGAGGGAGGGAGAGGAGAGATCAGAATCTGGGAACAATGGATTGGAATCTTCCAACAATGGATCAGAATCTGGGAACACTGAACCGGAATGTTCCAACCAAGGACAGGAGTTTATTCTATTGGATTTCTCAGTTTACTGATGATGGGTGGACATCAGCTGAGCGGATTCAATATCTACTGTACGTGATTGAATGTATTTACTATCCCCTCCTGGCGATTGTTGGTGTTCCGGGTAAGTCCCTGGCTGGAATTCTACCGGCCCGGCCGCCACGGGAATCGGGGCAGGCGAGGGGCGGAGAATGGGAAGGTCTGTTGAACACGGGTGGGATTTTGCAGCTTCAGGAAGAGTGAGGCTGGAAAGTCCCGTCCCCTGTGTCCAGTTCCTAATTCTAGAAAGGCTGTTTAACTGTATTGATTTTCTTGTCATTTCCTGTACTGGATTTGCTGCTCTTGTTGAATCTCTGTGTCCGGTTATTAATTCTTTCAGCCACTGACAATTGTCTCAGGGTCTCTGGGCTGGGATGTGTTCTGAGTGCTGTGACTTTCCATAGACATGTGACCTCAAACACTATTCCTTCGTGTGTAAAAGATTGAGACAGAATCCTTTTCACCCTCTGCATATAACACCAGTTCACCCACCCAATCACCAGGCCGCAGAATCAATTTTATTGGGCATAGCTGCACAGCAGGATCTCACAGAGAGAAAACATAGTTCATTAAATTTGAAATTTATTCATCAGTGTCACAAGTATGCGAACATGAACATTGCAATGAAGTTACTGTAAAAATCGCCCAGTCACCACACTCCAGCGCCTGTTCAGGTACACTGAGGGAGAATTTAGCACGGCCAATGCACCCAAACAGAACAACTAGTGGGAGGAAACTGGAGCACCCGGAGGAAACCCACGCAGACATGGGGCGAACATGCAGAATCTGCACAGACAGTGGCCAAGCCTGCAATTGAACCAGGACCTCTGGTGCTGTGAGGCAGCAACGCTATCCCCTGTGCCACCACAAGCTCTCTGAGAGCAACAGGAACACAAACACACAGACACACCCAAACACACACTCTGAAGCAATCAGATTGAGACACTCCCACTCACACACAAATTCAAGAACCAAAATTGGTGTAACATTCCAGAATAACACACACTTAGGAACACTCGTCAGGTACTCTTGCTCACACACAAACACGCACACACACACATGCATACTGGTACAGACAATATAGACACACGCAACACACACACGGTAGCGGGAGCGGCAGGATAACAGCTACTCCCTTTCCATTGATGGTGGGGTGATCAAGTAAAACCGCGTGACAGCCTGGAACTCAGGCCCACGTCCCATTTCTCACCTCTTGTAACCTTCACCGGCAATGGATAAACAGCGGATTCAGTCTCCTGCCCATTTCCGGCAAGAGGCTGAATTCATTATTTCAATTTATTTTAAAACAAATTTAAATGAAATTAGCGAGCCTGGGATGGAATTGTGCGCCACACTTGCCTTTGCAGCCTCACCGGGAGAGGTTGGGTCCGGTGAGGAAAACTGCTGGCTACATGTATGAGGACGAGTCATGATGACCTCGCCAGGAGAACTGAAGGCCATTGAGGACACCGGGCAAGGTCGAGGGCAAAGGTAGCTGCCCCTTGGGCAATGCCCACCGGGCAGTACCAGGGAGTGGCGCATGAGGTGGCGGGGTCTACAGGGGCAGAGCCTGAAGGTAACGGGGCCGACACTGAATGTAGTTGCTGGGTCGGAGAGGGTCCCGTTACCACTCTGCCCGCTGTCTGTGGGGTGGGGTGGTCCCCGCTGCCACTCTACACGTGATTGGTGTTGGTAGGAAGGGGGGGCATCACTGCCTCTCTGCATGTACAGTGGGGTAGGGAGGGGGTTTCGCTGCCTCTCTGCATGCACAGTGGGGTAGCGTGGGAGTCTCGCTGCCTGTCTGCATGCACAGTGGAGTAGGGTGGGGGTCTCGCTGCCTCTCTGCATGCACAGTGGGGTAGGGAGGTTGTCTCGCTGCCTGTCTGCATGCACAGTGGGGTAGGGAGGGGGTCTTGCTGCCTCTCTGCATGCACAGTGGGGTAGGGTGGGGGTTCTCGCTGCCTCTCTGCATGCACAGTGGGGTAGGGTGGGGGGCCTCGCTGCCTCTCTGCATGCACAATGGGGTAGGGAGGGGTCTCGCTGCCTCTCTGCATGCACAGTGGGGTAGGGAGCGGGTCTCGCTCCGTAACATTGGATATACAGTGAAAAGTGTTGTTGCTTGAGTGCCATACAGACAAAGCATACTGTACATAGAGAAGGAGAGAGTGCAGAATGTAATGTTGCAGTCATAGCTGGGATTTAGTAAAAGATCATTTGAATGCAATGTGGGTCCATTCAAACGTCTGATGGCAGCAGAGAAGCTGTTCCTGAGTCGGCAGCATGGTGGCACAATGGTTAGCGCTGCTGTCTCGCAGGAACCTGAGTTCGATTCCCGGCTTGGATCACTGTCTGTGTGGAATTTGCACATTCTACCCGTGTCGGCATGGGTTTGCTCTGGATGCTCCAGTTTTCACCCACAGTCCAAAATGTGCAGGTTAGGTTGATTGGCCATGTTAACTGCCCATTAGCGTCCTGGGATATGTATGTTTGGGGGATTAGCAGGGTACATATGTGGGACTTTGGGGATAGGGCCTGGGTGGGATTGTTGTAGGTGTAGACTCGATGGGTCAAATGGCCCCCTTCTGCACTGTAGTGATTCTATGATTCTATGAGTCGGTTGGTCCATGTCCTCACACATTCTTTATCTTTTTCTCTGATGGAACAAGTGGGAAGAGTTTATGTCTGTGGTGCGCTATTCCTGAATTAGGCTGGTTGCTTTTGTGAGGCAACGGGAAGTTTGGACAGAGTTAATGAGTGGGAGGTTGGTGTGAGTGATGGACTGGTCTGCATTCACCAAGCTTTGAAGTTTCTCGCAGTCTTGGACAGAGCAGGAGCCATACCAAGCGAGAATGTTGTTTATGGTGCATCTGTAAAAGTTGGTGAGAGTCACAGCTGACATGCCAAATGTCTGTAAACCTCTGAGAAAATAGAGGCGTTCGGAGACTTTTTTAATTATAGGGACGTCATGGAGGAACCAGGAAAGGTTTTTCGTGATGTGGACCCTAAAACGTGAAGCTCTCGACTATTTCAACTTCACCCCATTGATGTGGATCGGGGCATGTTCTCCACTAGGCTTCCAAAAGTCGATTTGCTTTGTTGACATTGAGGAAGGGATTATTATTGTCGCCCCAGTTCACCAGAATCTCTGTCTCTTCCTCCGATCCACTGCAGGTGTCATCAGCAAACTTGGAAATCGAGTTGGAGAGGAATTTGGCCACACAGTCACCAGTGTATAAGGAGTATAGTAAGGGGCTGAGGACGCAGCCTTACGGGGCACCGCTGTTCAGGATCATTGTGAAGGAGATGTTGTTGATTGTCCTTAATTTTGCTGTCTGCGGATTAGGAAGTTGAGGATCCAATTGCAGAGGCAGGAGCCAAGCTCAGGGCCACGGACTTTGGACATGAGTTTCGTCGGACTAATGGTGTTGCAGGCTGAGCTGTAGTTGATAAACACGAGTCTGTGTTCCAGGGTTCACTGTCGGGCCAGTGAGATGGCATTGTGGACCTGTTGTCGGATGTCGGTGAACAATCGTGCATACAGGCAATCTGGGAAGCCGGAACTGATTCATACCATGACTAACCTTTTGATGCATTTCATAATATTGGATATCAGAGTCACCGGACGATAGGCATGATGGCAGCCTGCTTGGCTTTTCCTTTGGTACTGGCCTTTGTTTGAGTTTTACCTGGTGCATAGCTTGGCAACCTTCCTGCCGAGAGAGGACTCATGCAGCTGCACTGGTCCAGTAGACCATAGTGGGACAGCAGTAATCGCACTGAGTATTATGGACGATAGCGATTCGCTGAACCTTGAAGCTTTCTCCCACTCTTGAAAGCAAACATTGGAAGTTGTGATGTGTGCCAATCGAGTGTGAGATTACTATTTTTTGCTGTGTTGTGCTAACAGTGGCCACAATGCTGTGATCTCCTCTCCAGGGTACAGTTCTGTGTAAATATAATAGAGATTCTGTGCTGTCAAGGCATCAGGATCTCCCTCTGCCAATTGTTAGTATTGTCAAGAGGCAAGGGTCAAACCAGCCCTCTTTGGTACCAGCTCTGTTGCAGGGGTTGTCAGTAAACTGTCTGAGAGACGACAGATTACCATCTACAGGACTCCAGTCTGGATTTTCTGTCAGAGTTTACTCCCTCATCCTTGCAGCTGAGTGAGGGTCAATGTTGTGGACTTTCTGGAAAGCTCTCTCCCAAATGTATACCACTGTGTTGCTACCATGGAGCAGCACGGTGACACAGTGGTTAGCACTGCTGTCTCACAGCGTCAGGAACCTGGGTTCAATTCCAGGCTTGGGTCACTGTCTGTGTGGAGTTTGGACCTTCTCCCGTGTCTGTGTGGGTTTGCTCCGGATGCTCCACTTTCCTCTTACCCTGCAAAAGACGTGCTGGATTTGAAAAAAACAGATTTCAGTGATTTTATGTGTGTACATTCTTTTTCATTTCAACCCATCCTCAGTCCAAATGGTAACTTCTTTCCCTGAATCCTGTCTAATTTTATTCTTTATTACCCTTCCTGACAGTGAACATAATCACAATTGTGACACTGATGAGCAGAAACTGTGGTCTGTCCAAATGTGTGACTCGTTACCTGGTGGCCATGTCAGCGGGGGATCTGCTGGTCGTTATCCTCGACCTGATATTCAGACACATTCCCATTCTTTATCGGGAACAGTTTGTTTTCCTGTACTGGGTCCCCGTGTGTAACATCCACGCCGTCCTGCTTTATGCAGCCACTGACTGTTCTGTCTGGTTCACCGTCACTTTCACCTTTGATCGATTTGTGGCCATTTGCTGCCCCAAGCTGAAGAGTAAATATTGCAGTGAGAAATCGGCGGCTGTGGTTCTGGGAACAGTGACGGTGCTGAGCTGTTTAAAGAACATTTTCTGGTATTTTATGTTATTAAATAAATATTGGTTGGTGAACACCCCCTGGTTTTGTAATTACACATTTGATGTTATGGAATCTCCGGTCTGGGGAACAATCGAGTTCCTCCACAACATTCTAACCCCGTGTGTCCCGTTCGTCCTGATTCTGCTGCTCAACGTTTTCACCGTCAGACACATTTTAATGAGCAGCAGAGCCCGCAGGAGACTCCGGGCTCACAGCAGTGGGGAGAATCCCAGAGACCCAGAGATGGAGAGTCGCAGGAAATCCATCATTTTACTGTTTGTTATCTCAGCCAATTTCATCCTCTTATGGTCGACATTAATGGTTTATTCAATATGGATTCGGATGGCTGATTTGGGCTATCGGTCGGTATGGTTAGATAATTTTGTTCTGGAATTGGGCTTCATGCTGCAACTCACAAGTTGTTGTACAAACACTGCCATTTATGCTGTGACACAGACTCACTTCAGGCAGCAGCTAATAAATCTGCTGAAATATCCCCTTACTTTAATTCTTCAACTCATTAGATCCTGAGAGGAAACTACAACCACAAGACCCCTCAATCTTCCTATTGGACTTTCAAACTATGAATAACAAACGGCCTCACAGAGACAGAGAGTGCCAGATAAAGAGAGAGAGAGGGCAGCGAGAGAAAAAGTGAGAATGATCGAGAGACGGAGATTGACAGAGAGAGGGAAGGGCATAAATACATGGAACGTGAGAGATTTTGAAAGACTTTCTAACAGATACAGTGAAAGAAAAAGAGAGAGGGAGAGACAGAGAGAGATAGACAGAAAGGACAGAGACAGATAGGGACTCTCACAGAGCGAGAAAAACAGGGACAGAGATTGGGGGAAATGGGGAGGGAGATGAACAGGGAATAAGAAAAGGAGACAGAGGGAGCTGGATAGGAAGATGTAATGAGAGAGGGAGACTAAGACGGAAAGGGAGACAGAAAGGGAGGCAGAGAGAAACAGAGACAGAGACAGAGAGCGTCAGTGAATTTGAAAGAGTGAGACTGAATGAGTACAATGGACACAGCAAGAGCAAAATACAGAGCGAGGTAGAGAGAGAGAAAGACAGAGAAATAAGTAAAGGGGGACAGAGAAGGAGAGGGAGGAGGAGAGTGAGACTGAGAGGGGGAGCAGACACAGAAGAAGAGTGGAGAGAGAAGGTGAGTGAGGGAGATGCAGAGAGACAGTAAGAGACACAGAGAAACAGGCAGAGAGAGAGAGACAGAGAGACAGGGGGATACAGAGAGAGGGATGAACAGAAAGACAGAAAGAGACAGAGAGAGAGACATACTTAATGACTTTAACGGTAACCATCAGGTGGAGTTATTGGAATATGAGCTCCCTGATTGAGACAGTTAATGCTGTCCAATCCGGGAGCCCTGCAGACGGATATAATATGGTGTGTCTCGGTTAGCGGAACTCAGGGTGTGTACACTCTGGGTGTGGATGTGATGGACTGGTGGTTTTATCACTACACTATTAATACAGAAACTCAGCTAAAGTTCTGTGCACCCGGGTTCGAATCCCGTCACAGCAGATGGTGGAATTTGAATAAATATATCTGGAATTCAGAATCAGCTGGTGACCATAAAAGCATTGTCGATTTTCGGAAAAACACATCTGGTTCACCAATGTCCCAGGGAAGGGAATCTGTCGTCCTTATGTGGTCAGGACTAAATGCGACTCAAAGTGGTTGACACTTAATTGCCCTCTGAACATGGGCAACTAGGGATGGGCAATAAGTGCTGCGTGGCCAGTGACACTCAAGTCCCAAGAGTGAATACAAATACTTTGTACTGGGAAATTTTAAACAAACGGTAAACTGTTTCTCACAGCTGGATAAATACCCAATCCCTCTGATCGAGGACTTAGCTTCAAAGCTGGCAGGAGGATTCTTGTTTCCAATTATGAACTTATTCACGTGCACTTACACTGACAGCGTGGTAGGATTCCCAGCGATATTCAACCATTCATACTCAGAGGAAGTTTAACATTTATAAAGTGTCAAATGCAGGCTTACATTAACACTGCAATGAAGTTAATGTGAAAATCACCTAGTCGCCACACACTGGTGCCTGCCCGGGTACACTGAGGGAGAATTGAGCATGGCCAACGCATCTAACCAGCAACGTCTTTCAGACTGCGGGAGAAAACCGGAGTAACCAGAGTAAACCCATGCAGATACGGTGAGAATGTGCAGACTCCGCACAGTGACCCAAGCCAGGAACTGAACCCAGGTCTCTGGTGTTATGAGGCAGCAGCGCTAACCACTGTGACACCTCGTCAATGGTGACAGTTCGGGGAAAGAAATTCCAGAAGTACCTGCATGGCGGCGCAGCCCATAACATTGGCCCATATCCAGCTGTGGGCTTTATTACTGTCCGCCTACCATTATCCAGGAGGCTGAGTCACTGACGCCAATGCCTTGAGTTGGCTACGATTAACAGACACTTGTCGTACCCACAATGGAAGAGATGGTAATCATGAACTTTTTCAAAACTCTCCCAGTGGCTGCCAATAATATTCGGCTGTGGAGGCAAAATTACCCATTCCTGAATGAATTGAAGCAGCGAGTGTTGATGGGGGAATCCAAAAGGCCATTACAGCCTGAATTGCACCCATATTGGAGTGGCAGAGAGAAGCTGACTGTGGAAGATGGCACACGCCTATGGGGTTCAAGAGTGTCATCCTGAGCCAGGGTCACCATCCCATGGTGAACTTTACCATGGCCACCCAGGAGTGGCAAACTGAAGATCCTCTAAGTTGCCCTGTTGGTGGCCAGGTATGGGGACGGATATTTGCTCGTGGGTCAGTGTTGACAATATCAACAAGGGCAGAACTATCACCAGTCACTACTCTTCACACTTGGGAATGGCCAGGACGGCCAGAGACGTGGCTGCACATGGACAGTGCCGGTCCGTTCATGGGGTCTATGTTCCTGGTAATGGTAGATGCTGATTCAAAATGGATGGCCGTACACAGGGTGAGTTACTCAAACACAAGGACAAGAGTGGAGAAACTACACGCCTCTTTCTTGACATCCGGGATCCCGGAAATGTTAGTTTCTGAAAATGGACCACCCTTCATCAGCCAGGAATTTGTGCATTAGATGAAGTTGATCAGAAATTAACACGTTAGGACAGTGTCATATTAACCATCATCCAACGGCCTGACAGAAAGAGCGGCCCAAACAGTAAAAGCAGGTTCAAAAAATCATCCCACAGCCTCCTTGGACACCAAACCATCCAGATTCATCTTCAATTACAGGACGTCACCTCCCCCAACACCCCCCCCCCCCACCCTCCCCCACCCCACCCACGCCACCCCGCCCCCGCCCCCCATCCCCGCCTTAACCCCCCCAGCCCCCCACCCCCACCCCCCCTCTCCCCCCACCCCCCAACCCCCCCCGCCCCACCCCCCACCCCTCCCCCTACCCCCAACCCCCCCACCAACCCCCCACCCCCCTTCCAGAGGGAATAAATTCTCCCTGTCCAATCTATCATCTTGAAAAAAACATTTTGAACACGAGACTAATCATCTATGCAACACATGTTGTGATAATTTGACCTGTTAGTTCTCTGATATCCTTCTGCACCCCCCTCCAGGGCCAATATATCCTGAGTTGTGATGTTCAGGCTTAAATCAAAACTCCAGATGGGGATTAATGAAGTTTGTGATGACATTTTGTTTGGCAAATCCTTGGGCTGCATTTAAATGACAATGACTTCCCCGTGCTGCAGCGCAAGAACTGGTGTCCATGTGGTCACGTCCCAGAGAACAGGGAGTGCGGACAATGGACAGCAATGGGATTCCTCACCTCCGACTATTGACCTTAAGAAGTTTTTATGCTTGAAGCATATTTCACCATTGTTGGTAGTTTCAAAATCAGTTGTTTTAGTGTGACTATCTTTATGTAGTTTGAATTAATGGTATTACATATTGTAGCTGAATTAACAAAAGCCATTTTCAAAAAAAAAACGACGCCTGCCATATTGGGAAGCAGACAGATTCGTTCAACAGACAGCCTTAATTGTGGAACAGTTAAAGGATAACTAATTCATTAAAAGATGTGTTAGGTTGGTATGGTGATCATATCCTCCGCTCCAGAACCATCCCTTCCTCTTTTGAGTTTAAAGCCCTCTCTCCTTCCCTAGTTATGTCGTTTGCAAGAACGTTGCTGGCAGCAGGTTCAGATGTAGATCATCCCAACGGTACAGCCCCCACTTTCTCCAGAACTGATTTTAATGTCCCACAAGCTGAAACTTACCTCTTCCACCAGTCTTTCAAACCATGTATTCATTCCTCTAATGTGATGTGCGCTATGCCAATTTGCACGTGGCTGAGGTAATCATCTCCAGATTATAACCTTGTGTGTTCTGTTGTTTAATTCAGTGTCTATTTCCTGATAATGTCTGTGCAGAAGTTGCTTCTTCATTCTACCTATGTCATTGGTACCGACATGGTCCACAACAATGGGATCCTCCTCACAACCACGGTCATCTCCTGCCAGATGTCCTGAACTCTGGCATGGGGCAGGCAACACAGTCAACTGCACTCTGACTCCTTGTTACAGAGAAAATTGTCAATCCCTCTGATGAAGGAGCAGCACTCCGAAAGCTCGTGCTACCAAATAAATCTGTTGGACTTGAACCTGGTGTTGTGAGACTTCTTACGTTGCCTAGCCCAGTCCAACGCCGGCATCTTCACATCATCAATCCCTCTCACGATACTGTCACTTACTCCCACTAATTTACTCTGTGTCTCTCCCATCCCAACCCCTCACCTCCCCCCACGGCCCACTGAACAGCTTCCTATACCACAGTGCCACGGTCAGTCAGATCATGTGTGTCCAACTGACGCACATGTTAGACCGCTTATCGGCTCTGGAGCGGCGGATGAATTCACTTTGGAGCATCCACGATGCTGAGGAAGCCGTGGATATCATGCTCAGTGAGTTGGTCACAACGCAGGTAACAGTTACTGAGGGAGATAGAGAATGGGTGACCACCAGACAGAGGAAGAGTAGGAAGGCAGTGTAGGGGTCCCCTGCAATCATCTCCCTCCAAAACAGATATACCATTTTGGATACTGTTGGGGGAGATGACTCACCGGGGGAAGGTGGCAGCAGCCAGGTTCATGGCACCGTGGCTGGCTCTGCTGGACAGGAAAGCAGGAAAAAGAGTGGCAGAGCTATAGTGATAGGGGACTCAATTGTAAGGGGAATAGACAGGTGTTTCTGTGGATGCAAACAAGACTCCAGGATGGTATGTTGCCTCCCTGGTGCAAGGGTCAAGGGTGTCTCGGAGCAGCTGCAGGACATTCTGGAGGGGGGAGGGTGAACAACCAGCTGTCGTGGGGCATATAGGCACCAACACTATAGGTACAAAATGGGATGAAGTCCTACAAGCTGAATTTAAGGAGTTAGGAGTTAAACTAAAATGTTGGACCTCAAAGGAAGTAATCTCGGATTACTGCCAGTGCCACGTGTTAGTCAGAGTAGGAATGTCAGGATAGCCAAGGTGAATACGTGGCTTGAGAGATGGTGCAAGATGGAGGGATTCAAATTCCTGGGACATTGGAACCGGTTCTGAAGGAGATGGGACCAGTACAAAACAGACGGTCTGTACCTGGGCAGGACTGGAACCAATGTCCTGAGGGGAGTGTTTGCGAGTGCTGTTGGAGAGGGTTTAAATTAATGTGGCAGGGGGATTGGGACCGATGCAGGAAGTCAGAGGGAAGTAAAGTGGGGACAGAAACTAAAGGCAGCAAAAGGAAAAGTGGAAGACAGAAAAACCGAAGACAAAAATCAAAAAGGGCCAGAGTACAGAGTACAGAGACTGTGGAGAACTCAGTGAATGTGTCCAGTAAAGGGCCAGAGTACAGAGTACAGAGACTGTGGAGAACTCAGTGAATGGCGCCAGTAAAGGGCCAGAGTACAGAGACTGTGGAGAACTCAGTGAATGGGTCCAGTAAAGGGCCAGAGTACAGAGTACAGAGACTGTGGAGAACTCAGTGAATGGGTCCAGTAAAGGGCCAGAGTACAGAGTACAAACACTGTGGTGAACTCAGTGAATGCCTTCAGTAAAGGGCCAGAGTACAGAGTACTGTGGTAAACCACTGTTAGCTTATTGCCTGTGTGTGTGTGACATGCCTGGGCATGCCCCTGCCGACCCTGCCTGGGACTCCTCCCCCCCGGTCCAGGTTTCAAGGTGACTGCTCCCCACCCCCTGCCTCAGTCTCTGGACCAGTTCATCAGCATGGGTGCGCTCCAAGTCTTTTGCGAATAAAAGCCTATTTGTTCTTGAAAACAAACTAGTCTTTGCTCGATTGATAGTGCATCAATTTTATTAGCAAATTTTTGGGATGGAGCCGATACTAAAACCCGACAGACTCGAATTGGATCCTCAAGCTGTAGGAGCCTCTTACAGCTTCGATCAATGGCTGCACTGTTTCGAAACTTTCCTCACCACCTCTGCCTCCGTCGTCCGGACCGAAACCGACAAGCTCCACGTGCCCCACGCCCGGGTAAGCGATCAAGTATTCTCGATGATTTGAGACGCTGAAACATACAACGATGCGAACAAACTTTCAAAAGGCCAGTACAACAAACAGTCTAATGAAATCAACGCCAGACATATTCTGGCTACTCGCAGACAACAGCCGGGAGATTCAGGCGATCAATTCCTGTGTGCGTTGCGAGCACGTCGCAGGGACTGCAACTGCAAGGCCGTAACAGCCACCCAAAACACTGAGGACTGAATCAGAGATGCCGATCTCACGGGTATCAGGTCAAACTATATCCGTCAACGACTGCTGGAACAGGGTGGGCTGGACCTACAAAGGACTGTGGCGCTTGCCCACTCGTTAGAGGTGGCCTTCCGTAATCTCGAGGCCTACACCCCCGACCACGGGGGCACATCGTGGACCCCGCGGTCGCCGCCACCTCTGTGCTCGGGAGGGCCGCAGGCCTACGCCACGCCACGTCCCACCAATGACCCGACCGCTGCGGCAGTCTCCGGAGGCCCAAAGGGCAACTTCTGCGGCCTGGGGAAGCACCCCCGACAATGCTGCCCGACGAAGGATGCGATCTACACCGAGTGTGGAAAGAAGGGCCATTACGTGAAGGTGTGCAGGGCAAAATCGATCTCCAAGCCCAGTAGCGCTGCGTGCGACCCGCGGGGGCCGCCATCTTAGACGCCATCAACCGCGTGGGGGGCCATGCGGGCCGCCATCTTGGATGCCATCAGCCGCGTGTGAGCCGTGCGTGCCACCATCTTGGGCGCCGTCAGCCGCGTCGCAAAATCAACGGTGGCTTCAGTTACGCTGGATCAATCCAGGCCTCACCAACTCGCCAGGTCCATGACGGACATCGAGTAAATGGTTGATGCGCGATTAATCCACTCGGTAGGCTCGATCGTCCCTGGGAAAAAAGGCTTTTATTCCCAACAAGAATAGAGCATACTGCTTAACAATAACATCCCAGGCTAAGGGTCACTAGGAAGTAGCAGTGACCTTTATTCTCCTATAAGAAGGCGGAGCCAACCGGAGTGTACCACAGAACAATGCTAGCAGGTGGAACACCCCAACCCTAACCCCAACAGTCACAAGAGTAACATATGTACAAGTACCCATAGTGGTAACCATCTATGGTTCACCACAGTGGTCGCATTACAAACTGTTTATTTGACTGTGGGAGTACGGAGAGCTTTATTCACCCCAACACAGTGAGTCGCTACGCCCTTTCAGTACTGCCAGTGAAGCAAAAGATCTCCATGGCTTCAAAGTCCCACTCGGTGGATGTCCTCGGGTACTGCGTGGCGGCCCTGACTGTACTGGGCACAGTGTACAAATGTAACCCCCTGCTGACCACTATATGGGGCTGCTATTTAAATATTCAATCAACAGGATCCCGAATTCCTAGCGGTTGATGATGATTTGGCTAATTCCCTGTTTACCCATAAATGTCAGTACTGTAATCGGGATATCAAAAATAAATTTAATAACACATATAATTAACAGACATAAAACAGTGAGCTCTGATCTATAACCATTGGGGCCCATCCGTTGGTGCACATATGGGGAAACACCCTCCGTAACACATTCGTAGATACTGATCCAGTTGGAATGTGTAGTCCCCACCAGTTACTCACGACAACCACACATAGTCCAGGAGAGACACACGTATGGAAGATGATGCCGCAGGAGGCAGAGGTGCCGCGAGCTATCCGTGCAGCAATGTAGGTCGAGTGCGCTGAAGGCTGTCCTCCTCGGCAGTAATGAAAAGAACAGGCAGGGGAACGCCTGGCTGCCTCTCCCTCCAAACCGAATTCTCCCTGCGTGGAAAAAGCTCTCTGCCTCTTCAGCTCTCGGCCTCTCCAGCTCTCTGCATCTTCACTTCCTGGCACCTTTTTTGTTCCTCCCCCCGCCCCCAGAGCAATCCCATTGGCCCAGCCCACATCACTCAACCAATAGCATCCTGTTCACAGCACCCGCCCGGCAAACAGGACACTGAAGCCCACCAGTGACAAAGAACACTGGTAACTGTCTTCCCCACAAATTTTCCTCAGTCCCTTACATTCTCCCCCCACCAAAAATACAGCATGCCCCCATGCTGAAGTACATGACATAGGACCCAGTTAACCAATTACACCATGTACCTTATAGTGTGATGACTGGTATAATAGTGGGTGAAAAGAGCGGTACCTTATTTATACATGACGACCACTGAGCAAAGGAGTTACACCACCATGTATGACAACTATTGCAGTGTTCAGGAAAATGCATAGTGGGTGGTGTAGCTGAGTGAACACTTGTATGTCCTACTACTACAGACTTTGCACACGGCTCTCCCAGCTTTGTATAATGGAAACGGTCTGCTGGCTTTCTCTCTCTCTGTGATCTCCTTATCTCTGGTTCTGGATTGGCTCTGTTAGATGTGTCTGTATTGTAAGTGCCCTCAACAGAACTGTCTGATTCTACTTCCCTTTGCTCAGTTACTACCTCTTCTATCACAACAGGTAGCCCTTCTGAATATTCTGAGCTTGCTGCGACTTCTGTCACTTCTGTAGCATTTGTGGGGGGATGGGACTCTGTAGGCATGACATCCTGTTCCGGTTGTTCACAGATTCCCTCCGGATTGCCAATGATCAAGTCCTCTGGGTAATGTCCATACTCTGACTCTGAGCCTGAAGAGTTTTGATCTCCCAGGGGCACATCAGCTGCGGAGTCATCTTTGTGAACCTCAGGAGTTTGATTCCTTTCTTTTGCTTTTCTGCGCCTGAGGGCTCTTGGAGAGGGAGTAGGCTTTGAGTCAACCTCAGTGCTCAATTGGACCTCTTGTCCCAGGGGCAAAATATGATTTCGGTGCATGACCTTAATGGGTCCCGAACCATCTGCAGGCTTTAGACGATAAACAGGAAGATCAGACATTTGACTCCCAACCACATAAGGATTTGCTCTCCACCGATCAGCAAGCTTCTGTTTCCCTTTCAGGCCAAGGTTTCGAATGAGGACTCTATCCCCAGGCTTCAAGCAATGGTAGCGCACTCTCTGGTCATATCTCTCCTTGTTACTTTGGTTCATTTTAGCGGAAGTGGCTTGGGCCAACTGATAGGCTGCTTGCAGCTCTTTCTTCATCTTAGACACATACTGCAAGTGGAAAGTTGTTGAGGTCCCATCCGCTGACACGCCAAAGCAAACGTCCACAGGAAGTCTGGCTTCCCTCCCGAACATTAAAAAGTAGGGTGAATACCCGGTAGCTTCATTTGGGGTACAGTTGTACGTGTGGACCAGATGTGCAATGTGCTGACTCCATTTGGACTTTTGACTGGCCTCAAGAGTTCCTAGCATGTTCAACAGGGTTCTATTGAACCTCTCTGGTTGAGGGTCACCTTGTGGGTGGTATGGTGAAGTTCTTGATTTCCTCACACCCAACATGGTCAACATCTCTCTCACCAACTGGCTTTCAAAATCCCGACCCTGGTCTGAATGTATGCGAGTTGGTAGGCCGTAGTGAATGAAGTATTTCTCCCATCGAGTTCTGGCAACCGTTATGGCTCTCTGATCCTTGGTTGGGAATGCTTGTGCATACCGAGTGAAGTGGTCAGTGACTAATAACACATTGCACACATTGCGGGAATCAGGTTCTATGGAGAGAAAGTCAATGCATTCAAGATCCATAGGGCCTGAACTTTGGATAGGGGAAAGTGGTGCTGCTCTCTGTGGCAGAGTCTTTCTCTTAATGCAGCGTTCACATGTCTTGCAGTATGTCTCTTCGTCTAGCTTCATGCGGGGCCAGATGAATCTGTCACAGACGAGTGCATAGGTTTTGTCAAATCCCAGATGTCCATTGTTGTCATGCAGTGACTTCAGAATCATACGGTGGAACTGCTTGGGGAGCACAAGCTGTCGCCGTAAGCGTAGGTCAGACTGTTTGACTGTCCTGTAAAGCAGACCCTGCTCAATTGACCACTTCCCCCACTCTCGTTTCAGAAGTGTAAGATCAGGATGGTTTGTCTGTATTTGACTTGCCGGTGCCTTCTGATTGACAGCTAGCCATATTTCTCCTATACACGGGTCGCTTTTCTGAGCAGCTTGAAGGTCTGCTGGACTGAAAGTGGGCAGCTGATCAGCTACTACTGCAACGGTATGACAGAAAGCCTTGGGAAATGCAGACACATGAGCCCCTATTTGTTAGATCTCACATGGATCGGAGTGTCCTGCTCGTCTGCTACTCGACACCGTCTGACAGAGAGCCCGCACTCCTGGAACTGGGATTTCTTGCCATTCATCATCTGGTGTCATGCTGTCATGTGGACGTCGAGACAACGAGTCTGCATCAAGGTTATGCCGGCCTGGTCTATACTTAAGGCTAAAGTTGTAGGTGGACAGTGCTGAGAGCCAGCGATGACCAGTGGCATCCAGTTTAGCTGACGTTGTGACATATGTCAGGGGATTGTTGTCCGTTCTGACTTGTACAGTCGCTCCGTAAAGATAGTCATGTAGCTTATCCACAATAGCCCACTTGAGAGCTAAAAACTCCAGTTTGTGTGCTGGATAGTTTTTCTCAGATGGCGAGAGACTTCTGCTGATGAATGCAACTGGGCGTAGACCATCATCATGCTCTTGGTATCAGACACCACCTTGTCCGTCCAGGCTAGCATCCACGTGCAGAATGTAAGGCTGTGGATCTGCGAACACCAATACAGGGGCTTTGGTGAGCCGGGTCTTGAGTCCTTGGAAAGCATGTTCGCATTGCTCACTCCACCGAGAGCCAAAGGGTTCAGAAGGCTTGAAGTAAGTCTTGTCAGGTGAGTTTGCAGTCTGACTCCCCTTGGAGCGGGGACGGGGAGGATATCCTTGAAGGAGTCCGTTGAGGGGACGGCAGAGTTTGGAGAAGTCCTTGACAAAGCGGCCATATTAGCCACAAAATCCAAGGAAGGATCTGAGCTCTGTCACCGTTTGGAGTCTTGGCCAGGAGACAACAGCCTCTACCTTGGATGGGTCCGTCGCTATTCCGTCCTGCAACACTACATGTCAAACGTAGGTGACAGAAGTCCTGCCAAACTGGCACTTGTCAAGCGACAGCTTCAGACCTTCTTCTTGGAGCCGGTCAAGCACTTTGAGCAACCGCTCCTCGTGTTCTTCGAGGGTTCGTCCAAACACAATGAGATCATCCAGGGACACCAACACCTCCAGAAAGTTCATGTCACCGACAGTATGTTCCATGAATCTCTGAAAAGTGGCCGGTGCTCCGGAAATTCCCTGAGGCATGCGTTCGAACTGATAAAAACCCAACGGGCAGATAAAAGCGGTCTTCTCCTTGTCAGCCTCACTCATGGGTATTTGATAGTACCCGCTCCTCAGGTCGAGGACTGTGAACCATTTACTCCCAGACAAGCAGTAAAGAGCGTCTTCTATCCTTGGGACAGTGTACTGGTCCGGTATTGTTCGAAGGTTAAGGGTTCGGTAGTCCACGCACATTCGTACCTTCCCTGACTTCTTGCGTACGACTACTATTGGCGATGCGTAGGGACTACGCGATTCAGAGATGATGCCATGGCTTTGTAGTTCCTGTAGGTGCTGGCGCACATCCTCAAAGTCAGCAGGCGACAAGCGACGTGACGTCTCTCGGAAGGGCCTTGCATCCTTCAGTCTTATTTCATGTCTGGTGCTTTTAGAACAACCTACATCCCACTCGTGCTGAGAGAAAACCTCTTTCCTCTCCATCATTCTCTCACAGAGACGCCTCCTCGCCTCTTCTGGCATAGGAGAGGCTCCAAAATCAAAAGAGGAAGGGTTCAGTACGATTGCAGCTTTATCCGCACACTGTGCCCTCGGCAGAGGAACAGGGGCTACTGGAAAAATATGGGCTACTGGAGTCCCACGTTTCAAGGAGATTTCTCTGGATGACAGGTTCTTCACAGTCACAGTGATGCATCTGCTGGAAAGATGCAAGATGAACCTCAGGCCTCACCCACAACTCTTCAGGGGAAGAAGTGTCAATTGGCTGATCTATCAGTGCTCGCTGGTCTGTGAAATCACCAGGAAACTTTGGGAGGCCAGCGACTTTAAACACTTGTCCTGGTTGCAAGGTGATTGGCTTGTGCTGGGTAAACCACACAGTACCATGCTTGTCTACCCCTTCTGTTGTTTCAGACTGGGTGAGTGTCTCATAAGCTTCTCGGAGGACGGGGTGTATGGTCAAAGTACCCAAGAAGCGTTCTCCCGCCTGTTCTTTACAGGACTCCACCAACTCTCTCACCAGCCGGGTATTTGTCCCCACCAGCACGGCAATTTTGTCATCTTTCACAGGGTCAGGACATACTAAGGCCAAAGTGTCAACTGTCTGCGGCACTCCGGTTACAGCGGCAGTGAACTCGAGTTGTATGGACAGGTAGCCATCATATGGGTATTGGTGAGAGCTTAAACCCATATTTCCAGGTCTTCAAGTGGCTGGAGAGGTAAGTGTTTCAGGTAGGTGTCGTAGAAGTTGCGATAAAAAATGGTTACTTGGGAGCCACTGTCAAGCAAAGCTCTTGCATAAACTCCTTCTATTTGCACAGGTACACCAGAGATGGGCCCCACTAATCATGCAGGTAACTGTTTTGAGCCTTGCTTCGCTGGGGGTGGACAGTGGGTGGAACGCATTTCACACGGAACCAAGCACCGTTCCTTCACATGGCTCCTGAGAAGTTTCCCTGCTGTCTGCTTGCTTTGATCAGCTTCTGATTCACTCTCCTCAGATCCTCGAGTTCTTTGCACTCTCTCCTTGTATGCCCATCTTGCCCAAACGTGGAGCAAAAGATTCCTGCCGGCAGTGGGTTGGACATTTTCACTCGGGGCGACGCGTCCCCAACAGCAGCTTCTGGCGCTTGCTGTACAGACCCAGTCCTTGCTGTCGTACTTTCAGATGTAGGGGTAACTGGAACGGCGCTCAACAGTCTGGCCACCTGAGAAGTCAGTTCCCTTACCTCATTTCGTCGGCTGTTCAACTCAGACGTAACTGAGGACTGCGGTACACTGGCGGTGGCTGCGGTGGCAGTAGCTTTCACCCCTTCTCTGGCGCTAATCCTATTTTCTTCCTCTCTTACCTCCCGCATCAGCTGGAAGAAGGAAGGGCGTTTGTCCAGGGTGTGGCTCATCCTTACACGCAGAGCAACCATGTCTCGAGTGAGTGCACCCTTGACTAGCTGTTCCATCCGAGCTCGATTCATGTCTGCAGCCATAATTCCTCCCTTAAGTAGAGCACGATGGAGAAGTTTGTCAAGGCGATACAGAAAAGCAGAGAGTTTTTCTCCTTCATCCTGGTATGTGTGTCTGAGCTTGGCCAAGATGTCGGCTCCACTCTCTGTGGTGCCATAAGCTGTGTCCAGAGCGGATAAATTATCGGTGGCCGTAGCAGTGGAAGTGCTAACTTTCAAAAATCGAACGATGTCAGCAGCAGGCCCTTTTAAACTCTCCACTATACGCTGGCTCTTGCCGGCGTCCGTGCATTGCCACTCATTGATCATCTGGGTAGCCTGCTCCATCCAGGCATCGTATTCTTCCTCACCTGGGGGCACAGGTTTCAGTCCTGTAAACAGTCTCAGCTTTCTGTAGCTAGGCCCATCGGTTGACACTTGGTTGCACTTGTCCACCAGTTTACCAATAGCAGTCACTAAATCCATGTTCACATCCACTTTGGGAGCTTGATTTTCTGATATTATGGCCTGAAAATCCTCCATTGATTGCCTTCCTGTTGTAGTAGTAACAACAGCTTTGTATGGAAAGCATCCTCTTCAGGAACAGCATCCTGTGTGTCCAAGCTTTCTAGCGTATGCACAGCCCATGGCCCAGCTTCTCCTTCAATACCTACATCTGGAGGCACAGTGTCAGGGGTTAAATCAATGCTAGTCTCCACTAGTATGAACAACTGTGTGCCAGTAGAATCCCCACGGCAACCACAAATTTGGTGCGACCAAAGACTTTCACTGTGTTTAAGACCCTCGCAATGGTCTCCTCACTAGTATCTATTGACACATTGTTCAGTAATATGCCACGAGAAAGACTGATATTCTTTTGGCGGCTCCAGTCAGCAGCCTGAGAAAAATCCATTGTCTTAAATGAGCTACTCACACTGTAAAAGTTTTCCTGTTGTAATTACAGGGTTAACTGTTACTGACTGACGAAAAGAGGAAAGAAATAAAAATATTTGACCTGTCTGGTAAACAGGAATGATCCCAGCGGTGCCTCCAAAAATGTAACCCCCTGCTGACCACGAAATGGGGCTGCTATTTAAATATTCAATCAACAGGATCCGAATTCCGAGCGGTTGATGTTGATTTGGCTAATTCCCTGTTTACCCATAAATGTCAGGACTGTAATCGGAATATCAAAAATAAATTTAATAACAAATAGAATTAACAGACATAAAACAGTGAGCTCTGATCTATAACCGTTGGGGCCTATCCGTTGGTGCACACATGGGGAAACTCATCCTCAGTAACACATTTGTAGATACTGTTCCAGTTGGATTGTATAGTCCCCACCAGTTACTCACGACACACACACACACACAGTCCAGAAGAGACACACGTGTGGAAGATGATGCCGCAGGAGGCAGAGGTGCCGCGAGCTATCCGTGCAGCAACGTAGGTCGAGTGTGCTGAAGGCTGTCCTCCTCGGCAGTAATGAAAAGAACAGGCAGGGGAACGCCTGGCTGCCTCTCACTGCAAACCGAATTCTCATTGCCTGGGAAAAGCTCTCTCTCTGCTTTTCTCCCTCTTCAGCTCTGCCTTACTCCACAGCTGCTTCACTTCCTGGCGCCTTTTTTTTCCTCCCGCCCCCAGAGCAATCCCATTGGCCCAGCCCATATCACTAAACCAACAGCATCCTGTTCACAGCACCCGCCCGGCAAACAGGACACTGAAACCCACAAGGGACAAAGAACACTGGTAAACGTCTTCCCCACAAATTTTCCTCAGTCCCTTACATATAAAAGTTGGGGTCTGATGTTGCAGATGTATAGAACGTTGGTTCTCCCGCATTTGGAAAACTGCGCCCAGTTCTGGTCGCCACACTACCAGAAGGACGTGGAGGCTTTAGAGAGAGTGCAGAGGAGGTTTACCAGGATGTAGCTTGGTATGGAGGGGATTGGTTATGAGGAGAGATTGGGTAAACTGGGGTTGTTCTCCCTGGAAAGACGGAGGATGAGGGGAGACTTAATAGAGGTGTATAAAATTATGAAAGGCATAGATAGGGTGAACTGTGGGAAGCTTTTCCCCAGGTCGGTGGTTACGTTCACGAGGGGTCATAAGTTCAAGGTGAGGGGGGAAGGTTTAGCACAGATATCAGAAGGACATATTTTACACAGAGGGTGGTGGGGGCCTGGAATGCGCTGCCAGGCAAGGTGGTGGAGGCGGACACACTGGGAACGTTTAGGACTTATGTAGACAGCCAAATGAACGGAGTGGGAATGTAGGGATACAAAAGAATGGTCTAGTTTGGACCAGGGAGCGGCACGGGCTTGGAGGGCCGAAGGACCTGTTCCTGTGCTGTATTGTTCTTTGTTCTTGTTCTACCCTTCACAAAACAGTGTTGACTATCCCTAATCAAATTATTCCTTTCTTGATGATTATAAATCCTATCTCTGATAATCCTTTCCAAAACTTTGCCCACAACAGAAGTAATGCTCACCGGTCTATAATTACCAGGGTTGTCTCTACTCCCCTTCTTGAACAAGGGGCCAACATTTGCTATCCCACCCAGCCCAGAGAAGTTATCTATTTTCACACTTTCCAGAATTGCTAACACCTCCTCCTTATGAACCTCAATCCCGTCTCGTCCAATAGCCTGCATCTCAGTAGTCCCCTCGACAACATTGTCTTTTTCCTGTGTGAATACTGATGAAAAATATTCATTTAACACCTCTCCAATCTCTTCAGGCTCCACGCACAACTTCCCACGACTGTCCTTGACTGGCCCTAATCTTACCCTAGTCATTCTTTTATTTCTGACATACCTATAGAAAGCTTTAGGGTTTTCCTTGATCCTACCTATAGAATCACCATCCTATAGATTACCTATAGATACGTCGCCGGGTCCGGATGGGATGTAACCCAGGTTACTGTGGGAGGCGAGGGAAGAGATTGCAGAACCTCTGATGATGATCTTTGCGTCGTCAATGGAGACAGGAGAGGTGCCGGAGGATTGGAGGATTGCGGATGTGGTTCCTATTTTCAAGAGGGGAATAGGGATAGCCCAGGTAATTAACGACCGGTGAGTCTAACCTCAGTGGTTGGTAACCTGATGGAGAAGATCCTGAGGGACAGGATATATGAGCATTTAGAGAGGTTTAGTATGCTCAAGAATACTCAACATGGCTTTGTCAAGGGCAGATCGTGCCTTACGAGCCTGGTGGAGTTCTTCGAAAATGTGACTAAACACATTGATGAAGGGAAGGCAGTAGATGTGGTTTATATGGATTTTAGCAAGGCGTTCAATAAGGTCCCCCATGCAAGGCTTCTAGAAAAAGTGAGAGGGCATGGGATCCAAGGGGCTGCTGCCCGGTAGATCCAGAACTGGCTTGCCCAAAGGAAGTCATGATGTGGAGATGCCGGCGTTGGACTGGGGTAAACACAGTAAGAAGTATAACAACACCAGGTTAAAGTCCAACCCGGCTTGGAGCTCCGAAAGCTTGTATGGCTTTTGCTACCAAATAAACCTGTTGGACTTTAACCTGGTGTTCGTAAACCTCTTACTGTGTTTGCCCAAAGGATGCAGAGAGTGGGTATAGATGGGTCTTTTTCTAAATGGAGTTCGGTCACCAGTGGAGTGCCCCAGGGATCTGTTCTGGGACCCTTGCTGTTTGTCATTTTCATAAATGATCTGGATGAGGAAGTGGAGGGATGGATTGGTAAGTTTGCCGACGACACGAAGGTTGGTGGGGTTGTGGATAGTCTGGAGGGATGTCAGAAGTTACAGAGGGACATAGATAGGATGCAAGACTGGGCGGAGAAGGGGCAGATGGACTTCAACCCAAACTGCGAATACATCTTCCCTCAGAACATCTACCTCTTCCAGCCGATCAGCCTGTATCACACTCTCATCCTCAAAAACATGGCCCTTCTCCTTGGTGAACACTGAAGATAAGTATTCATCCATCGCCTCTCCTATCTCTTCTGACTCCATGCACAAGTTCCCACTACTGTCCTTGACCGGCCCTAACCTCACCCTGGTCATTCTTTTATTCCTCACATAAGAGTAAAAAACCTTGGGGTTTTCCTTGATCCAACCCGCCAAGGACTTCTCATGCCCCCTCCAAGCTCTCCTAAGCACTTTTTTTAGCTCATTCCTTGCTACCTTGTAACCCTCAAGCGACCCAACTGAACCTTGTTTTCTCATCCTTACATACGCTTCCTTATTCCTCTTGACAAGACATTCAACCTCTTTTGTGAACCATGGTTCCCTCACTCGGCCATTTCCTCCCTGCCTGACAGGGACATACCTATCAAGGACACGCAGTATTTGTTCCTTGAACAAGCTCCACTTTTCATTTGTGCCTTTCCCTGACAGTTTCTGATCCCATCTTATGCTCCCTAATTCATGCCTCATCGCATCATAATTACCCCTCCCCCAATGATCAACCTTGCCCTGCTGTACGGCCCTATCCCTCTCCATTGCAATAATGAAAGACACCGAATTGTGGTCACTATCTTCAAAGTGCTCTCCCACAAACAAATCTTACACTTGTCTCGGTTCATTTCCCAGCACCAAATCCAATGTGGTACCACCTCTTGTCGGCATATCCACATATTGTGTCAGGAAACCCTCCTGCACACACTGTACAAAAACTGCCCCATCCGAATCATTCGACCAATAAATGTTCCAATCAATATTTGGAAAGTTAAAGTCACGCATGACAACTACCCTGTGACCTCCACACCTATCCATAATCTGCTTTGCAATTTCTTCCTCCACACCTCTATTACTATTTGGGGGTCTATAGTAAACTCCTAACAACGTGACCGCTCCTTTCCTATTTCTAACTTCAGCCCATATTACCTCAGTGTGCAGATCCCCCTCGAAGTGCCTTTCTGCAACTGTTAAATTATCCTTGATTAACAATGCTTCTCCTCCACCTCTTTTACCACCTTCCCTACTTTTACTGAAACATCTATACCCTGGACCTTCCAACAACCGTTCCTGTCCCTGTTCTAACCTTATCGTTTGATAAGGTCCCCCATGGTCGGCTTATGATGAAAGTGAGGAGGTGTGGGATAGAGGGAAAGTTGGCCGATTGGATAGGTAACTGGCTGTCTGACCGAAGACAGAGGGTGGTGGTCGATGGAAAATTTTCGGATTGGAGGCAGGTTGCTAGCGGTGTGCCGCAGGGATCAGTGCTTGGTCCTCTGCTCTTTGTGATTTTTATTAATGACTTAGAGGAGGGGGCTGAAGGGTGGATCAGTAAATTTGCTGATGACACCAAGATTGGTGGAGTAGTGGATGAGGTGGAGGGCTGTTGTAGGCTGCAAAGAGACAGAGGTAGGATGCAAAGCTGGGCTGAAAAATGGCAAATGGAGTTTAACCCTGATAAATGTGAGGTGATTCATTTTGGCAGGACAAATTTAAATGTGGATTACAGGGTCAAAGGTAGGGTTCTGAAGACTGTGGAGGAACAGAGAGATCTTGGGGTCCATATCCACAGATCTCTAAAGGTTGCCAGTCAAGTGGATAGAGCTGTGAAGAAGGCCTATAGTGTGTTAGCTTTTATTAAGAGGGTGTTGGGGTTTAAGAGCCGTGGGGTTATGCTGCAACTGTACAGGACCTTGGTGAGACCACATTTGGAATATTGTGTGCAGTTCTGGTCACCTCACTATAAGAAGGATGTGGAAGCGCTGGAAAGAGTGCAGAGGAGATTTACCAGGATGCTGCCTGGTTTGGAGGGTAGGTCATATGAGGAAAGGTTGAGGGAGCTAGGGCTGTTCTCTCTGGAGCGGAGGAGGCTGAGGGGAGACTTAATAGAGGTGTATAAAATGATGAAGGGGATAGATAGAGTGAACGTTCAAAGACTATTTCCTCGGGTGGATGGAGCTATTACAAGGGGGCATAACTATAGGGTTCCTGGTGGGAGATACAGGACGGATATCAGAGGTAGGTTCTTTACGCAGAGAGTGGTTGGGGTGTGGAATGGACTGCCTGCAGTGCTAGTGGAGTCAGACACTTTAGAAACATTTAAGCGGTTATTGGATAGGCACATGGAGCACACCAGGATGATAGGGAGTGGGATAGCTTGATCTTGGTTTCAGATAAAGCTCGGCACAACATCGTGGGCCGAAGGGCCTGTTCTGTGCTGTACTGTTCTATGTTCTATGTCTATGTCTCCGTAATGGCCACAACATCGTCGTCCCAAGCACCAATCCACGCTCCAAGTTCACCTACCTTATTCCGAATGCTCCTGGCATTGAAGTAGACACACTTCAACCCACCTTCCTGTCTGCCGGTACACTCCTGCGACCTTGCTACCCTCCTCAGTACCTCACTACACTCAACACTGGCTTCTGGACAACAGCTCCTTTTCCCATTCCCCCTGACAAATTAGTTTAAAACCCCCGAAGAGCCGTAGCAAATTTCCCTCCCAGGATATTGGTGTCCCTCTGGTTCAGGTGCAAACCATCCTGTTTGTCCAGGTCCCACCTTCCCCAGAATATGCTCCAATTACCCACATAACTGAAACCCTCCCTCCTCCACCATCCCTGCAGCCACGATTTGGAAGAACGAAATGAAGGCACTGTTGCTAAGTTTGCAAATGATACAAAGGTATGCAGACGGAAAGGTAGTATTGAGGGAGGGGGATGGGGCGGGGGGGAATGCTGCAGATGGACTTGGACAGGTTAGGAGAGTGGGCAAAGAGGTGGCAGATGGAATACAATGAGGAAAAGTGTGAGGTTATGCACTTTGGAAGGAGGAATGGAGGCATAGTCTATTTTCTAAATGGGGAAATGCTCAGAAAATCAGATGCTCAAAGGAATTTGGGAGTCCTTGTTCAAGATTCTCTAAAGCTTAACGTGCAGGTTCAGTTGGCAGTTAGGAAGGCAAATGGAATGCTGGCATTCATGTCGAGAGGGCTATAATACAAGAGCAGGGATGTACTTCTGAGGCTGTATAAGACTCTGGTCAGACCCCATTTGGAGTATTGTGAGCAGTTTTGGGCCCTGTATCGAAAGGATAGATATGCTGGCCTTGGAAAGGGTCCAGAGGAGATTTACAACAATGATCCCTGGAATGAAGAGCTTGCCATTGAGGACTCTGGGTCTGTACTCGTTGGAGTTTAGAAAGATGAGGGGGGATCTTATTGAAACTTACAGGATGCTGTGAGGCCTGGATAGAGTGAACGTGGAGAGGATGTTTCCACGAGTAGGAAAAGCTAGAACTCGAGGGCACAACCTCAGACTAAAGGGACGATCCTTTAAAACAGGAGCAGCGCTTCGAAAGCTTATGGTATTTGCTACCAAATAAACCTGTTGGACTTTCACCTGGTGTTGTGAGACTTCTTACTGTACTCCTTTGGGCAAGCCAGTTCTGGATCCACAGGGCAGCAGCACCTTGGATCCCATGCCCTCTCACTTTTCATGCACGCTTACTTTCAGTTACTGATGCACACGGACACCAAGGTCTCGCTGAGTATCCACCTCTCTCAATGTACACCCATTCAAATAATAATCTGCCTTCCTATTATTGCTGCTAAATTGGATTACCTCACATTTACCCACATTTTACTGCAACTGCTTTGCACATGCCCACACATTGAGCCTGTTCAAATCACACTGAAGCATGTCCACATGCTTCTCATAGCTCACCCTCACACACCTTTTATCATCTGTAAATTTGGAGATGATACATTTAGTTCCATTTTCAGAATAATTAATATATAATGTGAACAGTTGGGGTCCGTGCACAGATTCCTGCGGTACCCCACTAGACACTGACTGCAGATCAGGAAAAGGCCCATTTATTGCCAACTCTTTGCTTTCTATCTGTGAACCAGCTTTCTATCCATCTCAAAACATTGCCTGCATTCCCATGTGCTTTCACTTCACTTGGTAGTCTGTTACGTGAGACCTTGTCGAAAGCCTTCTGAAAGTCTCAATAAACCACATCCACTGGTTCTCCTCAGTGAACTCTACTGATTGCATCCTCAAAATATTCCAATAGATTCTTCAAACAAGATTTCCCTTCTGTAAATCCATGCTGACTTTGTCTGATTTTCCCACTGCCTTCCAAGTGCTGAGTTATGAAATCATTGATAAATCCTCCAGCTCCAACTTCCCCTGCGCTGACGATAGGTTCACTGGGATCAGTATATCTTATCACTGATCATGTGTCTGTCAAATGCTGACATGTAGATCAGTCACAGAGAAGCAGCATCGAGCAGCTCACACACGGATTTAGACAACTACAAGGGTAATAGTCACTTACCAGGAACACCAGTAGCTCCATGGATCAGGTGGGTCATTTTCTTCACCGTGTTTTTGAGGAAGAGAAGGTGTTACAGGCTAATAGGCAGGCGGAAGTAGATGTTCGGAGGGAGGATGTCCTGGCAGTTTTGAATAAACTGAAGGTTGATAAGTCCCCTGGGCCTGATGAAATATATCCGAGGATTCTTTGGGAGGCAAGGGTTGAGATTGCAGAGCCTTTGGCTTTGATCTTTGGGTCCTCACTGTCCACGGGGATGGTGCCAGAGGACTGGAGAGTGGCGAATGTTGTTCCTCTGTTTAAGAAAGGGAACAGAAATGACCCTGGTAATTATAGGCCGGTTTGTCTTACTTCAGTGGTTGGTAAATTGATGGGATTTACGAACATTTAGAAGGATGCGGATTAATACGGGATAGTCAGCACGGATTCGTGAAGGGCAAGTCGTGCCTCACAAATTTGATAGACTTTTTTGAGGAGGTAACTAAGTGTGTTGATGAAGGTAAGGCAGTTGATGTCATATACATGGATTTTAGTAAGGCGTTTGATAAGATCCCCCACGGTCGGCTTATGATGAAAGGAAGGAGGTGTGGAATAGAGGGAATGTTGGCCGATTGGATAGGTAACTGGCTATCTGATCGAAGACAGAGGATGGTGGTGGACGGAGAATCTTTGGACTGGAGGCAGGTTGCTAGCGGAGTGCCAAAGGGATCAATGCTTGGTCCTCTGCGATTTGTGATTTTTATCAATGACTTGGAGGAGGGGGCTGAAGGGTGGATCAGTAAATTTGCTGATGACACCAAGATTGGTGGAGCAGTGGATGAGGTGGAGGGCTGTTGTAGGCTGCAAAGAGACATAGGTAGGATGCAGAGCTGGGCTGAAAAATGGCAGATGGAGTTTAACCCTGATGAATGTGAGGTGATTCATTTTGGTAGGACAAATTTAAATGTGGATTACAGGGTCAAAGGTAGGCTTCTGAAGACTGTGTAGGAACAGAGAGATCTTGGGGTCCATATCCACAGATCTCTGAAGGTTGCCACTCAAGTTGATAGAGCTGTGAAAAAGGCCTATAGTGTGTTAGCTTTTATTAACAGGGGGTTGGAGTTTAAGAGCCGTGGGGTTATGCTGCAACTGTACAGGACCTTGGTGAGACCACATTTGGAATATTGTGTGCAGTTCTGGTCACCTCACTATAAGAAGGATGTGGAAGCGCTGGAAAGAGTGCAGAGGAGATTTACCAGGATGCTGCCTGGTTTGGAGGGTAGGTCTTATGAGGAAAGGTTGAGGGAACTAGTGCTGTTCTCTCTGGAGGAGAGTAGCTTGAGGGGAGACTTAATAGAGGATTATAAAATGATGAAGGGGATAGATACAGTGAACGTTCAAAGACTATTTCCTCGGGTGGATGGAGCTATTACAAGGGGACATAACTATAGGGTTCATGGTGGGAGATATAGGAAGGATGTCCGAGGTAGGTTCTTTACGCAGAGAGTGGTTGGAGTGTGGAATGGACTGCCTGCAGTGATAGTGGAGTCAGACACTTTAGGAACATTTAAGCGGATATTGGATAGGCACTTGGAGCACACCAGGATGAGAGGGAGTGGGATAGCTTGATCTTGGTTTCAGATAAAGCTCGGCACAACATCGTGGGCCGAAGGGCCTGTTCTGTGCTGTACAGTTCCATGTTCTATTTGAAATTCCTGATACATTTTCCGCGTGAAGTAATGTGTCCCTTCGCTCTGCAGGTAATCTCTGTGTTAACGCCGTGATGATACATTCACAAAGACATTCATATGTACCCTGTGCTTTCGCCTCTGGGATACTGACATTGCAAAATCGCTCATCTTTGAGTTTCTTCAAATTAACAAACACATGACGACATTGATTGAGGTTGTGGAATATATTTATTTCTGAGATTGAATTGCTGCCAATCAAAGAATGGACAATGCTGATCACATTAATTAATTTGTAACATTAGAGGCTATGCTACCCACCAAAGGTATTGTCATCTAAAACACAACTCTCAAGATCCCACGTTGCCTCAGTTTTATCTTTCACCTGTCTGTCACCTTTCAATGATTCAATTCCAAATGTTAGAGTGTCTCTCCGGGCTGTTCCACTCTCTCCTGGGATATAGTTACCCTCTTTATCTCTGGAAATACACTGAATCCATTCGGGTCCTATAATTGTGACTCCAATTTCAGATTTAATCTGCAGTAAGTTCAAAAACGTGGACCACAGCAACTGAATCTATCCCCTCCAGCTCCATGTTTCCCAGCAGCCCAGATGAGATGTCCCGAACCGGAGCACCGGTCAGGCAACACAGCCTTTGAGACGCTCAATCCTGGCCACAGAGAAAAGTGTCTATTCCCCTGACGAACTAACCCTATTTATAACTGTATTTCCTTTTTCTCCTCCCTCTTGAATGAGTCCCTGATACCCCGTGCTATTGTTCAGTTGCTCAGCCTCCTTGTGGCTCCCGCCCACGTCCGCACAGGGAGCCAGTGTCACAAACCTGTTTGTTTAATCATTCGAAGGACATGGGCGTCCCTGGCTGACCAGCATTTACTGCCTGTCCCGAGTTGACCTTGGAGAGCAGTTGAGAGTTAAACACATTGCTGTGGCTCTGGAGCCACATGTCGGCACGGTGGCACAGTGGTTAGCACTGCTGCTTCACAGCTCCAGGGTCCCGGGTTCGATTCCCGGCTCGGGAGACTGTCTGTGTGGAGTTTGCACATTCTCCTCGTGTCTGCGTGGGTTTCCTCCGGGTGCTCCGGTTTCCTCCCACAGTCCAAAGATGTGCAGGTTAGGTTGATTGGCCAGGTTAAAAATTGCCCCTTAGAGTCCTGGGATGCGTAGGTTAGAGGGATTAGCGGGTAAATTAGCGGGTTAAAAAAAAGGGATGAGCGGGCAGGGACTGGGTGGGGTTGTGGTCGGTGCAGACTCGATGGGCCGAATGGCCTCCTTCTGCACTGTAGGGTTTCTATGATAAGGACGGCAGGTTTCCTTCCCTAAACGACGTGAGTGAACCAGATGGGGTTTTCCGACAATGGAGAATGGTTTTATAGTCATCAGTAGATTTTTGACTCCAGATATTTTTCGTGAATTCAAATTCGACCAGCTGCTGTGACCGGATTCGAACGCGGGTCCCCAGAACACTAACAATATTGGGAGCCCTTCCTGAAGCTATCACGTCAGCAGGAGCTGCTCAGAAAATTCCCTGAGTGTTCCTTCCAAGGCCTGACTCACCTTACCGCTGCTTCCGTTGGTCCCACGTCACTTCTGAACTGTAATGTCTGGGGGACACCAACCCGCACTGGACCTGGTCGTAAGGGACCGGGCAGTAAGGGACACAAGACACAGCAATACCTCTCCACCCACTTCCCTAAACTCCCACACTTACCCCAACTCTCAGTGCTTCACTCTCTGCAGCTTGCACTCTGTGGAGCTCCCTGAGTGGGCACATTTCACAGGCCTCAGTTTGGTAGTTTATATTTGCCCGTGTCCAACTCATGAACTTGATTGAAGTCATTGCACCCCCTCCCCCTCTAGGTCTGAGTAACCGCCGAGGGCTGACCACCTTGGAGGCCTTTTTTGGAGTTTCAATGGTGGGTCTGGTTCCTGCTGCTCAGCCTCGGAAGTGAGTGGGGTTCAGCAGACCGGAGCTCGCCTCTTCCACCATGAGCGTGTGGCCCGAGCTCCCTTTATCGGGTGACAATGTGATCGAGAGGCTAAACCCACTGTGTCCATTTCAGACTCCGAGGTGCCCACTGGCGGAGATGGAGAACTGGAGCCGGAGTGCCTGGAATTCTTTCCAAAGTTCCCGGTGTGCTGGGAATTGATTTTTCCTGCACGGCTTGGGGCTTCATGGCTTGCAGATGATTGAAGCATTCCTACAGGATGGTATCTCCGAAGCGGACTCGGTAGGAAACTGGCCCTGTTCCAGACTCGACCGTGCCTCATAACCACGCGGATCCACTGCCCTGATTCTTTACCAATAACCTATCAGCTGCCTTTAGGTGCCTCTCCCGGCTGATGGGATCAACACTGGGTGTCTTGATGCCTTGCGAACCTCCCACCCTTGGGAATGTCAGACTCAACCCTGGGCGGAGTCATCTTCTCATGACCAACTCTGCTGGGGCTATTCTGGTAGGTGAATGGTTGGGGGGAGCAGGTGGGGGGGGGTGGGGGGGGGGGGGTGGGGGGTGGGGTGGGGGGAGAGCGGGTGTGGGGGGGGGAGGGGGGTGGTTTGGGGGGTGTTGTCCTGTAATTGAAGATGAATCTGGATGGTTTGGTGTCCAAGGAGGCTGTGAGATGTTTTTTTGGACCTGCTTTTACTATTTGGGCCGCTCTTTCTGCCAGGCCGTTGGATGATGGGTAATATGACACTGTCTTAACCTGTTAATTTCTGTTCAACTTCATCTAATGCACAAATCCCTGGCTGATGAAGGGTGGTTCATTTTCAGGAACTAACATTTCCGGGATCCCGGGTGTCAAGAAAGAGGTGTGAAGTTTCTCCACTCTTGTCCTTGTGTTTGAGTAACTCACCCTGTGTACGGCCATCCATTTTGAATCAGCATCTACCATTTCCAGAAACATAGACCCCATGAACGGACCGGCACTGTCCATGTGCAGCCACGTCTATGGCCGTCCTGGCCATTCCCAAGTGTGAAGAGTAGTGACTGGTGATAGTTCTGCCCTTGTTGATATTGCCAACACTGACCCACGAGCAAATATCCGTCCCCATACCTGGCCACCAACAGGGCAACTTAGAGGATCTTCAGTTTGCCACTCCTGGGTGGCCATGGTAAAGTTCACCATGGGATGGTGACACTGGCTCAGGATGACACTCTTGAACCTCATAGACGTGTGCCATCTTCCACAGTCAGCTGCTCTCTGCCATTCCAATATGGGTGCAATTCAGGCTGTAATGGCCTTTTGGATTCCCCCATGAGCACTAGCTGCTTCAATTCATTCAGGAATAGGTAATTTTGCCTCCACAGCCGAATATTATTGGCAGCCACTGGGAGAGTTTTGAAAAAGTTCATGATTACCATCTCTTCCATTGTGGGTACGACAAGTGTCTGTTAATCGTAGCCAACTCAAGGCATTGGCGTCAGTGACTCAGCCTCCTGGATAATGGTAGGCGGACAGTAATAAAGCCCACAGCTGGATATGGGCCAATGTTATGGGCTGCACCGCCATGCAGGTACTTCTGGAATTTCTTTCCCCGAACTGTCACCATTGACGAGGTGTCACAGTGGTTAGCGCTGCTGCCTCATAACGCCAGAGACCTGGGTTCAGTTCCTGGCTTGGGTCAATGTCTGTGCGGAGTCTGCACATTCTCACCGTATCTGCATGGGTTTCATCTGGTTTCTCCGGTTTTCTCCCGCAGTCTGAAAGACGTGCTGGTTAGGGTGCGTTGGCCATCCTCAATTCTCCCTCAGTGTACCCGGACAGGCACCGGTGTGTGGCGACTAGGCAATTTTCACATTAACTTCATTGCAGTGTTAATGTAAGCCGACATTTGACACTTTATGAATGTTAAACTTCCTCTGAGTATGAATGGTTGAATATCGCTGGGAAACCTCATCTCGCTCTCAGTATAAGTGCACGTGAATAAGTTCATAATTGGAAACAAGAATCCTCCTGCCAGCTTTGAAGCTAAGTCCTCGATCAGAGGGATTGGGTATTTATCCAGCTGTGAGAAACAGTTTACCGTTTGTTTAAAATTTCCCAGTACAAAGTATTTGTATTCACTCTTGGGACTTGGGTGTCACTGGCCACCCAGCATTTATTGCCCATTCCTCGTTGCCCATGTTCAGAGGACAATTAGGTGTCAACCACTTTGAGTCGCATTTAGTCCTGACCACATAAGGACGACAGATTTCCTTCCCTGGGACATTGGTGAACCAGATGTGTTTTTCCGAAAATCGACAATGCTTTCATGGTCACCAGCTGATTCTGAATTCCAGATATATTTGTTCAAATTCCACCATCTGCTGTGACGGGATTATAACCCAGGTGCCAAGAACAGGAGCTGAGTTTCTATATTAATAGTCTAATGATAAAACCACCAGTCCATCACATCCACACCCAGAGTGTACACACCCTGACTTCCGGTAACCTAGACACACCATATTATATACGTCTGCAGGGCTCCCGGATTGGACAGCATTAACTGTCTCAATCAGGGAGCTCATATTCCAATAACTCCACCTGATGGTTATCGTTAAAGTCATCAAGTATGTCTCTCTCTCTGTCTCTCTCTCTGTCTCTCAGTGCATCCCTCTCTCTGTATCCCCCTGTCTCTCTGTCTCTCTCTCTGTCTCTTTCTGTCTTTCTGTGCATCTCTCTCTGTATATCTCTCTCTCTCTATCTCTCTGCCTGTTTCTCTGTGTCTCTTATTGTCTCTCTGCATCACCCTCATTCACGTTCTCTCTCCACTCTTCCTCTGTGTCTCCTCCTCCCTCTCAGTCTCCCTCTTCTTCTCCCTCTCCTTCTCTGTCCCCCTTTTCTTATTTCTCTGTCTTTCTCTCTCTCTACCTCGCTCTGTATTTTGCTCTTGCTGTGTCCATTGTACTCATTCAGTCTCACTGTTTCAAATTCGCTGACGCTCTCTGTCTCTGTTTCTCTCTGCCTCCCTTTCTGTCTCACTTTCCATCTTAGTCTCCCTCTCTCATGGCATCCTCCCATCTGTCTCCCTCTGTCTCCCTTTCTCATTCCCTGTCCATCTCCCTCCCCATTTCCCCCAATCTCTATCCCTGTTTTTCTCGCTCTGTGAGAGTCCCTATCTGTCTCTGTCCTTTCTCTCTGTCTCTCTCTCTGTCTCTCCCTTTCTCGTTCTCTCTGTTTCTTTCACTGTATCTGTTAGAAACTATTTCAAAATCTGTCACGCTCCATGTATTTATGCCTTTCCCTCTCTCTGTAAATCTCCGTCTCTCTATCACTCTCACTGTTGCTCTCACTGCCCTCTCTCTCTCTTTATCTGTCACTCTCTCTGTCTCTGTGAGGCTGTTTGTTATTTATAGTTTGAAAGTCCAATAGGAAGATTGAGGGGTCTTGTAGTTGTTGTTTCCTCTCAGGGTCGAAGGAGTTGAAGAATTGAAGTAAGGGGATATTTCAGCAGGTTTATTAGCTGCTGCCTGAAGTGAGTCTGTGTCACAGCATAAATGGCAGTGTTTGTACAACAACTTGTGAGTTGCAGCATGAAGCCCAATTCCAGGACAAAAATATCTAACCGTACCGACCCATAACCCAAAGAATACATCCGACGCCACATTGAATAAACCATTAATGTCGACCATAAGAGGATGAAATTGGCTGAGATAACAAACAGTAAAATGATGGATTTCCTGCGACTCTCCATCTCTGGGTCTCTGGGATTCTCCCCACTGCTGTGAGCCCGGAGTCTCCTGCTGCTCACGAAAATGTGTCTGACGGTGAAAATGTTGAGCAGCAGAATCAGGACGAACGGGACACACGGGGTTAGAATGTTGTGGAGGAACTCGATTGTTACCCAGACCGGAGAGAACAGAACCTCTGCTGGGGCCTCACAAAACCAGGGGATGTTCCCCAGCCGATATCTATTTAATAATATAAAATACCAGGAAATGTTCTTTAAACAGCTCAGCACCGTCACTGTTCCCAGAACCACAGCCGCCGATTTCTCACTGCAATATTTACTCTTCGGCTTGGGACAGCAAATGGCCACAAATCGATCAAAGGTGAAAGTGACGGTGAACCAGACAGAACAGTCAGTGGCTGCATAAAGCAGGACGGCGTGGATGTTACACACGGGGACCCAGCGCAGGAAATCAAACTGTTCCCGATAAAGAATGGGAATGTGTCTGAATATCAGGTCGAGGATAACGACCAGCAGATCCCCCGCTGACATGGCCACAAGGTAATGAGTCACACATTTGGACAGACCACAGTATCTGCTCATCAGTGTCACAATTGTGATTATGTTCACTGTCAGGAAGGGAAATAAAGAATAAAATTAGACAGGATTCAGGGAAAGAAGTTACCATTTGGACTGAGGATGGGTTGAAATGAAAAAGAATGTACACACATAAAATCACTGAAATCTGTTTCTAAAAATCCAACACGCCTTTTGCAGTGTGAGAGGAAAGTGGAGCATCCGGAGGAAACCGACACAGACACGGGGAGAAGGTCCAAACTCCACACAGACAGTGACCCAAGCCTGGAATTGAACCCAGGTCCCTGACGCTGTGAGACAGCAGTGCTAACCACTGTGTCACCGTGCTGCTCCATGGTAGCAACACAGTGGTATACATTTGGGAGAGAGCTTTCCGGAGAGTCCACAACATTGACCGTCACTCAGCTACAAGGATGAGGGAGTAAACCCTGACAGAAAATCCAGACTGGAATCCTGTCGATGGTAATCTGTCGTCTCTCAGACAGTTTACTGACAACCCCTGCAACACAGCTGGTACCAAAGAGGGCTGGTTTGACCCTTGCCTCTGGACAATACTAACAATTGGCAGAGGGAGATCCTGATGCCTTGACAGCACAGAATCTCTATTATATTTACACAGAACTGTACCCTGGAGAGGAGATCACAGCATTGTGGCCACTGTTAGCACAACACAGGAAAAAATAGTAATCTCACACTCGATTGGCACAGATCACAACTTGCAGTGTTTGCTTTCAAGAGTGGGAGAAAGCTTCAGGGTTCAGCGAATCGCTATCGTCCATAATACTCAGTGCGATTACTGCTGTCCCACTATGGTCTACTGGACCAGTGCAGCTGCTTGAGTCCTCTTTCGGCAGGAAGCTTGCCAATCAATGCACCAGGTAAAACTCAAACAAAGGCCAGTACCAAAGGAAAAGCCAAGCAGGCTGCCTTAATGCCTATCGTCCGGTGACTCTGATATCCAATATTATGAAATGCATCAAAACGTTCGTCATGACATGAATCAGTTCCGGCTTCCCTGATTCCCTGGATCCACGACAGTTCATCGACATCCACAACAGGTCCACAATGCCATCTCCCTGGCCCGACAGTGAACCCTGGAACACAGACTCGTGTTTATCGACTACAGCTCAGCCTGCAACACCATTAGTCCTACGAAACCCATGTCCAAAGTCCGTGGCCCTGGGCTGGGCTCCTGCCTCTGCAATTGGATCCTCAACTTCCCAATCCATAGACAGCAAAATTAAGGACAATCAACAACATCTCCTTCACAATCATCCTGAACAGCAGTGCCCCGTAAGGCTGCGTCCTCAGCCCCTTACTATACTCCTTATACGCTGGTGACTGTGTGGCCAAATTCCCGTCCAACTCCATTTCCACGTTTGCTGATGACACCTGCAGTGGGTCGGAGGAAGAGACAGTGAATCTGGTGAACTGGGGCGACAACAATAATCTCTTCCTCAATGTCAACAAAGCAAATCGACTTTTGGAAGCATAGTGGAGTACATGCCCCTATCTACATCAATGGGGTGAAGTTGAAATAGTCGAGAGCTTCACGTTTTAGGGTCCACATCACGAAAAATATTTCCTGGTTCCTCCATGACGTCCCTATAATTATAAAAGTCTCCGAACGCCTCTATTTTCTCAGAGGTTTACAGACATTTGGCATGTCAGCTGTGACTCTCACCAACCTTTACAGATGCACCATAAATAACATTCTAGCTTGGTATGGCTCCTGCTCTGTCCAAGACTGCGAGAAACTTCAAAGCTTGGTGAATGCAGACCAGTCCATCACTCAAACCAACCTCCCACTCATTAACTCTGTCTAAACTTCCCGTTGCCTCACAAAAGCAACCAGTCTAATTCAGGAATAGCGCACCACGGACTTCAACTCTTCCCACTTGTTCCATCAGAGAAAAAGATGAAGAATGTGTGAGGACATGGACCAACCGACTCAGAGAATCATAGAATCACTACAGTGCAGAAGGGGGCCATTTGACCCATCGAGTCTACACCGACAACAATCCCACCCAGGCCCTAACCCCAAAGTCCCACATATGTACCCTGCTAATCCCCCAAACATACATATCCCAGGACGCTAATGGGCAGTTAACATGGCCAATCAACCTAACCTGCACATTTTGGGCTGTGGGTGAAAACTGGAGCATCCAGAGCAAACCCATGCAGACACGGGTAGAATGTGCAAATTCCACACAGGCAGTGATTCAAGCCAGGAATCGAACTCTGGTTCCTAGCAGCGCTAACCATTGTGCCACCATGCTGCCGACGCAGGAACAGCTTCTCTGCTGCCATCAGACGTTTGAATGGACCCACATTGCATCAAGATGATCGTTTACTACATCCTCGCTATGACTGCAACATTACATTCTGCACTCTCTCCTTCTCTATGTACAGTATGCTTTGTCTGTATGGCACTCAAGCAACAACACTTTTCACTGTATATCCAATGTTACGAAATGCATCAAAAGGTTAGTCATGACATGAATCAATTCCGGCCTCCCAGATTGCCTGGATACACTACAGTTCACCTACCTCCCCAACAGGTCCACAGACACCATCTCCCTGGCCCAACACTGAACTCTGTAACACTGTAACCCTGAACATAGAGAAGGAGAGAGTGCAGAATGTAATTTTGGACTCAGAGCGAGGGTGTAGAATAAGATAATCTGAATGCGATGTGGGTCCATTCAAACGTCAGATGGCAGCAGAGAAGAAGCTGGTCTTGAGTCGGCAGCATGGTGGCACAATGGTTAGCACTGCTGTCTCACAGGGACCTGAGTTCGATTCCCGGCTTGGATCACATTTATTATATGTGAAAATAATAAACCAAATCAATTCAAATCAAATCAGTCTTTTGCATCTCAAGCTGAAACATCAGCACGATGTGCCCTGACCTTACCAATGAACTTTGCAGGTTGATGATGTACACGGGACGGCTGTGACCGAGGCTGAATTTACAAGGCTGAATGTGGACATTGGGGAGCTGCGAGAAACTGGACTTGCTCACAATGGATTCTTTCCAGAGGAACACCAAACGTTCTTGTAACAGGAGAAATCCCAACAGGCGAGATGTGAGAATGAAACAAAGTAGAAAAAAAGCTTCACTGGTGCTGATGGAATCCCAGGAATTGAAATGGGATCCCTGATACTGTGAGGCAGCAGTGCTAACCACTGTGCCATACTGCCATCCTGCAAGGTGCCCTGGAGATATCCAAGATCACACCCAGGATACCATCATCACCATATCCGTAGTAGGGAAATGATTGGAAAACAATGTGAAGGACAGAATTAATCTCCACTTCGAGAGGTAAGGATTTATGAACAATAGTCAGCATTCCTTTGACAGGGGGAGATCATGTCTAACAATTCGCTGGAATATATTGAGGAGGTGACTGGATGAGGAGATGAGGGAAGTGCAGTCGATGTAGTCTACGTGTTCTGTCCATGCAGAGAGGCAGCGAGTCTCCCACCCTACCCCACTGTCCATGCAGAGAGGCAGCGAGACCCCCCTCCCAGGCCCACTGTGCATGCAGAGAGGCAACGAGACCCCCTCCCTATCCCACTGTGCATGCATAGAGGGAGCGAGACCCCCTCCCTTCCCCTCCCTACCCCACTGTGCATGCAGAGAGGCAACGAGACCCCCTCCCTACCCCACTGTGCACGCAGAGAGGCAGCGAGACCCCCTCCCTACCCCACTGTGCATGCAGAGAGGCAGCGGGACCCCCTCCCTCCCCCACTGTCCATGCAGAGAGGCAGTGATGCCCCCCTTCCTACCAACACCAATCACGTGTAGAGTGGCAGCGGGGATCACCCCACCCCACAGACAGCGGGCAGAGTGGTAACGGGACCCTCTCCCACCCAGCAACTATGTTCAGTGTCGGCCCCGCTCCCTTCAGGCTCCGCCCCTGTAGACCCCGCCACCTCATGCCACACTCCCTGGTACTGCACGGTGGGCATTGCCCAAGGGGCACCTACCTTTGCCCTCGACCTTGCCCAGTGTCCTCAATGGCCTTCAGTTCTCCCGGCGAGGTAATCATGACTCGTCCTCATACATGTGGCCAGCTATTTTCCTCACTGGACCCAACCTCTCCCGGTGGGGCTGCAAAGGCAAGTGTGGCGCACATTTCCATTCCAGGCTCACTAATTTCATTTAAATTTGTTTTAAAATAAATTGAAATAATTTATTCAGCCTCTTGCCGGAAATGGACAGGAAACTGAATCTGCTGTTTATGCATTGCTGGTGAACCATAGAACCATAGAAAATTACAGCTCAGAAACAGGCCTTTTGGCCCTTCTTGTCTGTGCCGAACCATTTTTTGCCGAGTCCCACTGACCTGCACTTGGACCATATCCCTCCACACCCCTCTCATCCATGAACCCGTCCAAGTTTTTCTTGAATGTTAAAAGCATTTACCACTTTATCCGGCAGCTCATTCCACACTCCCACCACTCTCTGCGTGAAGAAGCCCCCCCCTAATATTTTCTTTAAACTTTTCTCCTTTCACCCTTTACCCATGCCCTCTGGTTGTTTTCTCCCCGAGCATCAGCGGAAAAAGCCTGCTTGCATTCATTCTATCTATACCCATCAAAATCTTATACACCTCTATCAAATCTCCCCTCAATCTTCTACGCTCCAGGGAATAAAGTCCCAACCTATTCAATCTCTCTCTGTAACTCAGCTTCTCAAGTCTCGGCAACATCCTTGTGAACCTTCTCTGCACTCTTTCAACCTTATTCACATCCTTCCTGTAACTAGGTGACCAAAACTGTACACAATACTCCAAATTCGGCCTCACCAATGCCTTATATAACCTTACCATAACACTCCAACTTTAATACTCGATACTCCGATTTATAAAGGCCAATGTACCAAAGGCACTCTTTACGACCCTGTCCACCTATGATGTCACTTTTAGGGAATTCTGTACCTGTATTCCCAGATCCCTCTGTTCAACTGCACTCTTCAGAGTCCTACCATTTACCCTGTACGTTCTACTTTGGTTTGTCCTTCCAAAGTGCAATATCTCACACTTGTCTGCGTTAAATTTCATTTGCCATTTTTCAGCCCATTTTTCTAGTTGGTCCAAAACCCTCTGCAAGCTTTGAAAACCTTCCTCACTGTCCACTACACCTCCAATCTTTGTATCAGCAGCAAACGTGCTGATCCAATTTACCACATTATCATCCAGATCATTGATATAGATGACAAACAACAATGGACCCAGCACCGATCCCTGCGGCACACCACTAGTCACAGGCCTCCACTCAGAGAAGCAATCCTCCACAACCACTCTCTGGCTTCTTCCATTGAGCCAGTGTCTAATACAATTTACTACCTCCCCATGTATACCTAGCGACTGAACCTTCCTAACTAACCTCCCATGAGGGACCTTGTCAAAGGCCTTGCTGAAATCCAGGTGGACAACATCGACCGCCTTCCCTTCATCCACTTTCCTGGTAACCTCCTCGAAAAACTCTAATAGATTGGTCAAACATGACCTACCACGCACAAAGCCATGTTCTCTCTCCCTAATAAGTCCCTGTCTATCCAAATATTTGTAGATCCTATCCCTTATCACACCTTCCAATAACTTGCCCACCACCGACGTCAAACTTACTGGCCTATAATTTCCCGGATTTCTTTTGGAACCTTTTTGAAGCAACGGAACAACATGAGCCACCCTCCAATCATCCGGCACCTCCCTCGTGAATACTGACATTTTAAATATGTCTGCCAGGGCCCCTGCAAGTTCAACACCAGCTTCCCTCATGGTCCGTGGGAATACCCAGTCCGGTCCTGGGGATTTATCCACTCTGATTTGCAAGAGGTGAGAAATGGGACGTGGACCTGAGTTCTCGGCTGTCACGCGGTTTTACTTGATCACCCAACCATCAATGGACAGGGAGTAGCTGTTATACTGCCCCCCCCCCCCCCCCCCCCAACCGTGTGTGTGTTGCGTGTGTCTATATTGTCTGTACCAGTATGCATGTGTGCGTGTACGTGTTTGTGTGTGAGCAACAGAGTACCTGACGAGTGTTCCTAAGTGTGCGTTATTCTGGAGGGTTACAGTAATTTTGGTTCTTGAATTTGTGTGTGAGTGGGAGTGTCTAAAATCTGATTGCTTCTATCAACAAATGTGTGTATTAATGTATGTGCGTTTGGGTGTGTCTGAGTGTTTGTGTTCCTGTTGCTCTCGGAGTGCTTGTGGTGGTACAGGGGATAGCGTTGTTGCCTCACAGCACCAGAAGTCCTGGTTCAATTGCAGGCTTGGCCACTGTCTGTGCAGATTCAGCATGTTTTCCCCATGTCTGCGTGGGTTTCCTCCAGGTGCTCCAGTTTCCTCCCAAGATCTGAAAGTTGTGCTGGTTGGGTGCATTGGCCGTGCTAAATTCTCCCTCAGTCTACCTGAACAGGCGCTGGAGTGTGGTGACTTGGGGATTTTTTTAGTAACTTCATTGCAATGTTCATGTTCGCATACTTGTGACACTGATGAATAAATTTCAAATTTAATGAAATATGTTCTTTCTCTGTGAGATCCTGCTGTGCAGATATGACCAATAAAATGGATTCTGCGGCCTGGTGATTGGGTGGGTGAACTGGTGTTATATGCAGAGGGTGAAAAGGATGCTGTCTCAATCTTTTACACACGAAGGAAAGTCACAGCACTCAGAAGACATCCCAGCCCATAGACCCTGAGACAATTGTCAGTGGCAGAAAGAATTAATAACCGGATACAGAGATTCAACAAGAGCAGCAAACCCAGTACAGTAAATGACAAGAAAATCAATACAGTTAAACAGCCTTTCTAGAATTAGGAACTGGACACAGGGGACGGGACTTTCCAGCCTCACTCTTCCTGAAGCTGCAAAATCCCACCCGTGTTCAACAGACCTTCCCATTCTCCGCCCCTCGCCTGCTCCAATGCCTGTGGCGGTTGGGCCTGTTCAATTCCAGCCAGAGACTTACCCGGAACACCAACAATCGACAGTAGGGGATAGTAAATACATTGAATCACGTGCAGTAGATATTGAATCCGATCAGCTGATGTCCACCAATAATCAGTAAACTGAGAAATCCAATAGAATAAACTCCTGTCCTTGGTTGGAACATTCCAGTTCATTGTTCCCAGATTCTGATCCATTGTTGGAAGATTCCAATCCATTGTTCCCAGATTCTGATCCATTGTTGGAACATTCCGGTTCATTGTTCCCAGATTCTGATCCATTGTTGGAAGATTCCAATCCAATGTTCCCAGATTCTGATCCATTGTTGGAACATTCCGGTTCATTGTTCCCAGATTCTGATCCATTGTTGGAAGATTCCAATCCATTGTTCCCAGATTCTGAACCATTGTTGGAACATTCCGGTTCATTGTTCCCAGATTCTGATCCATTGTTGGAAGATTCCAATCCATTGTTCCCAGATTCTGATCCATTGTTGGAACATTCCGCTTCATTGTTCTCAGATTCTAGAGGGCACAGGTTTAAGGTGAGAGGGGAGCGATACAAAAGTGTCCAGAGGGGCAATATTTTTCACACAGAGGGTGGTGAGGAACAAGCTGCCAGATGTAGGAGTAGAGGCGGGTCCAGTTTTGTCTTTTAAAAAGCATTTAGATAGTTACGTGGCTATCGAAGGATATGGGCCAAATGCGGGCAATTGAGGTTAGTTTATGACTTTAAAAAAAAGGGTGGCATGGACAAGTTGGGCCGAATGGCCTGTTTCCATGCTGTAAACCTCTATGACACTATGACGCTGTTCTGATCCATTGTTGGAAGACTCCAATCCATTGCTCCCAGATTCTGATCGCTCCTCTCCCTCCCTCTCGCTCCACAGCCGCTGATCTCTGTTGGTGTCGGAGTTGCCGCTCCCGCTGACTCAATGGGACAACACATTGAACGGAATCCCTTATTAATAGAAGAGGGGAATCCCTCCAGGCACACTAATCGGATCCATGGAGACTCACATCAATTCCAGTCACTAAACAAACAGCTTCACTTCACCCCCTTCAATCCAACACTTTTTATGCCCAACGGAGAACAGTTACAGCCTCGATGGGGTGTTGAGGGTCAGGGAGGTATGGAAAGTTGGAAATAATGTAGGGTCAATATTAATTCGATATAGTAGAGATCACTCTGCTAGCGATAATTTTGAGACGATGAGAATACAAAAGCAGGGGTGTACTGCTGAGGGTTCATAAGACCCTGGTCTGACCGCATTCACAATATTGTCAGCAATTTTGGTCCTCGTATCTAAGGAAGGATGTGCTGGCCTTGGAGAGGGTCCAGAGCAGGTTCACAAGAATGATCCGGGGAATGAAAGACTTGACGCATGAGGAGCGTCTGAGGACTGGGGGTCCATACTCGATGCAGTTTTGAAGTATGAGGAAGGGGATAACATTGAAACTTACAGAATAATGAAAGGCCTGGATAGAGTGCACTTGGGGAAGATAGAATTAGTCAGGGAGATTTGGACCCGAGGGCACAGACTCAGAGGAAAGGGAAGGCCCTTTAGAAATGTGATGTGGAGATGGCGGTGTTGGACTGGGGTGTGCGCAGTAAGAAGTCTCACAACACCAGTTGCCCACTCACCTGATGAAGGAGCAGCGTTCCGAAAGTTCGTGATTCGAAATATACTTGTGGGACTTTAACCTGCTGTTGTGAGACTTCTTACTTCAGACCTGAGACGAGGAAGAATTTCTACAGCCAGAGGGTGGTGAATCTGTGGAATTCATTGCCACACAAGGCTGTGGAGGCCAGATCATTGAATGTATTTAATAAAGAGATAAATAGGTCCTTGACTGGTACAGCGATCAAGGGTTACGGGGAGTAAGCAAGAAAATGGATTTGAGAAACTTATCAGCCAGAATTGAATGGTGGAACCGACTCGATGGGCCTAATGGTCGTGGTTTTGAGATGAAGTTAACGTCAATCAGGGTTGATACAGTCTGCTTAATCCAGGTTGTAGCAGATCTTATGTACAGCTCATGGACAGAACAATCTTAGTATAGGACTTCACACGGATCAATCTCTCAGCATTACGTACAGTACAGTCTTAGTCGAGTCATCAGATAGAACTATCGCTCAGTGCGATGGACAGTACAATCTGAGGCTTCAGACAGAACTATCTCTCAGTGTTATGTACAGTGCAATCTTTGGCTTCAGATAGAACTATCCCTCAGTGTTATGTACTGTACAATCTGAGGCTTCAAATAGAACTATCCCTCAGTGTTATGTACTGTACAATCTGAGGCTTCAAATAGAACTATCCCTCAGTGTTATGTGCAGTACAATCTGAGGCTTCAGATAGAACTATCTCTGTGTTATGTACAGTACAATCTGAGGCTTCAGATAGAACTATCCCTCAGTGTTATGTACAGTACAATCTGAGGCTTCAGATAGAACTATCCCTCAGTGTTACGTACTGTACAATCTGAGGTTTCAGATAGAACTATCTCTCAGTGTTATGTACAGAAGAACCTGATCAAGAAGATTCACATCAATCTTTCTCAGCATTTTCTGTTGTGAGGTTGTAACGAGGCAATGTTGAGTTGAGGAGTGTGTGGGAGAAGGACACCGGGACACCTGAACAGAGTCAGCAGCACCTTGAGGAGAGTGTGAGAGCGGTACAGTGAGACACCAGGACAGACAGTCAGTACCTGGAGGAGAATGTGAGAGAGGGACACCGGGACAGACAGTCAGCTCCATGAGGAGAGTGTGAGAGGGTCACTGGGACACCGGGACAGACAGTCAGCACCTTGAGGAGAGTGTGAGACGGTCACTGGGACACCGGGACAGACAGTCAGCACCTTGAGGAGAGTGTGAGAGGGTCACTGGGACAGACCGTCAGCTTGTTGCACACATTGAAATTGGCCGGTACGATGTTGTGGGCATCACAGAGACGTGGCTGCAAGGGGATCAGGGCTGGCATCGAAATATCCAAGGATAGGTGTCTTATTGGAAGGACAGGCAGATGGGCAAAGGGGGCGGGATTGCATTGTTCGTAAGGAATGGCGTTAAATCAATAGCAAGAAGCGATACAGGATCAGAAGGCATAGAAACTCTGTGGGGAGAGTTGAGGAGAAACAATGGTAAAAAGACCCTGATGGGAGTTATGTACAGGCGTCCAAGCAGGAGTCAGGATGAGGGGCAGAAAATAAATCTGGATGTAGAGAAGGCACATAAAAAGGCAATATTACAATAATTATGGGGGACTTCAATATACAGGTGGCCTGGGAAAATCCGGTCGGTAGTGGGTCCCAAGAAAAGGATTTTGTTGAATGTCAAAGAGATGCTTTTTTGGAGCAGCTTGTGACAGAGCCAACTAGGGAAACGGGAATTCCGGAGTTGGTGATGTGTAATGAGGCAGATTTGATTAGGGAACTTAAGGTGAAGTGACCCTGAGAGAGCAGTGACCACAATATGATAGAATTTACCCTGCAGTTTGAGAGGGAGAAACTGGAATCAGATGCACGAATATGACAATTAAATAAAGGTAACTGCAAAGACATGAGGGAGGAGCTGGTCAGAGTTGATTGGAAAGGGAGCCGAGCAGGGGAGACGGTGGAACGGCACGTACAGGAGTTTTTTTTTTGGGGGGGGACAAAGGCATGCACGCACCCCCATTCCTCTCCCTTAAAACATTGTGGGTAGTTCCTATGTGTCTCCTCCCGTTGGGGTCCCATCCCCCCTAGAATTCCCGGCTCAGTGAGCTCTACACACTTTCGTTGTATCCCTTGTTTAAAGTACCCAACATGTTCTTGCAGGGTACCCCCGATGTGTCAATAGTGAATAACTCTTGTGGGAGCCACCCTGGTGTTGCGATGAATAGGGAGTTTACTGATCGCGCTGAAGGGTAACAAGCGGTCCTATTCCCATAGATCTGGATGTGTGTTTTCAGGAATTGGTTTTCTTCCATGATTGGTGGTTCTGCTCCCCTAACCCCCATGTGTTGGAGCGTATTTACAATGGTCATGGTTATTATCAAATATGTCCCTATTCCCATATTGTTTTTTTTTTACAACATTGGTTCTGCTCCCCTAACCCCCATGTGTTGGAGCGTATTTACAATGGTCATGGTTATTATCAAATATGTCCCTATTCCCATATTGTTTTTTTTTTACAACAGTATTTTTACAGTTATAGTATATATACAGAAAATAAACAGGCAATCAAATTAAAAGTAGTTTGTTCCGACGTCTTGATAGGAGATCTGGTCCTGGTTCCTGGGGAATTTGAACGACCGAAAACGGTATCTTTAGTTTATTTGTCTTCATACAGCTTTAATTGGGTCCAATGTTTTCAGACCCCCTGTCCCCTTATATCTATGCAGGCACAGGTATCTCCGCTAATAATGACCTCGTAAGGTCCGTGCCATCTTGGGGCAAATCCTGGTTTTTCAGGAAGCACTTTTGTTAATACCCGGCTCCCGGCCTTTGGGACCTCTGGTAATATTTCTGAGTCCTCCTCTGTATCGACCTGTGCCTGATTAAAAATTACCGACGGGCGCATCCCCTTCAATTGGGTGCTAAGGTCTCGGATGTATTGACGGATCTTATCCTTTATCGGACCCACATCTGTCCAGCCTGTAATAATGTTTTCGGGTAAGTGCATTGCTCGCCCGGTCATCAGCTCGTATGGAGTCAAGCCGGTAGTTCGATTTGTGGTCGCCCTAAGCCTCATCAGAACTGCAGGTAGGACTTCTGTCCAATTTCTACCTGAGGATTGCATTGCTTTTGCCATGGTTACTTTTAGCGTCCGATTCATCCTCTCCACCATCCCGGAACTTTGTGGGTGATAGGGGATGTCAAATTTCTGTTTTATTCCTAATAGTTGGCAAATGTTTTTCATAACCTTTCCTGTGAAATGTGTTCCCTGGTCCGAATCAACTTGAATTGGCATCCCCCATCGGGGAATGACTTCTGCTGCCAATATCCTGGCTACCGTTAGGGCTGTACAATTGGTTGTGGGGAATGCTTCTACCCACCTGGTGAATTGATCTACTATTACCAGGCAGTATGTTTTCCCGTGAGAGGGGGGCAATGGTCCTATGAAGTCCATTTGTATCTGTTCCCAGGGTCCCTTTGGTCTGGGTTGGTGTCCCATCTTTACCTTTATGGGCTTCCCGGGGTTGTGCTGTGCACATATAGTGCATCTGCGGCAGTTTGCGGCCACATCCCGTCCCAATCCTTTCCACCACCACTCTCTCCCCAGGCTCTGTATCATTGCATCCCTGCCTGTATGGGGAAGTCCGTGGTGTAGTTCCAGTAATGTGTTCTGGATACATCCTGGTGCCAATACCCGGTCATCTTTTCTCCACACCCCGTCAGTCCCTTTAACTGCGCCCAGCTCCTCCCATCTATCTCGTTCTTGTTGGGGAATGTCCCCATGTAATTTCTGTATGTCAATTTCTTCCGGTTCTCCCACTATCGCTGCAAGGGGCAGGCTTTTAACGTCGCTGTTTTCTAGTGCTTGCTGTGCCGCTGTGTCTGCGGCTTGATTCCCTTTGAAATGAATCCACCCCAGGGTGTCCCTTGCGGGTTCCCGCTGGTGGGCTTTTATTTTAATTACTGCAGCCTCTCTAGGCTGTTCACTAGCTGCTAGCAGCGCCCTAATCTGCTGTTGGTGTTTAATGGGGGTACCTCCTGTAGTAATGAACCCCCTTCTCCCCCATGCGGGCATGTAATCATGGATAACACCAAACGCGTATTGGCTGTCTGTATACACATTTACTGTTTTCCCTGCTGCTAATCTTAAGGCTTGGGTGAGGGCAACTAATTCTGCTACCTGAGCGGACTGACCCCCGTCGATCCGTCCTGATTCTAGGGTTTCCAGGTTCTGGTCTACTACTGCCCACCCTGTCCTTGGTGATCCGGATACATATTTGCGGGACCCATCCACATAGAAGGTCTTATTTGCTGTTGGAAGGGGTTCGTCTCTAATCTTTCCTTCCTTGTTATCTTCGTCAATTTCTCCACAGCTGTGCGCTTCCCCAATGTCTAAAATCCCTTCCGCGGGGTTTTCTCCCGTGTCCCTAATGATGGTGACTGACTTGTTAGGTGGTAGGAGTGTGGCCTCCCACCTTGCCCTCCTTATATTTGAGACTGTTTTGAGTTTGCCCGTGTTTAGCGTTTCTACCAATGTATGTTTTGTGTGTAGCACAATATCTCCTGTCATGACAATGGGCTCACTTATCCTCACAGCCCATGCTGCACAATCTAGGGCGGCTATGCACCTGGGCATCCCGGTGACTACTGGTCCCTCAGCCGTTGAATAATACCCTACGGGTCTCTTTCTATCTCCATGAGTCTGTGCCACTACGGCAGAATAGAAGCCGTCCTGGTTGTCACAGAAGATGTGGAACTTCTTGCTTCCACCTGGCAGTCCCAGCCCTGGGGCTGAAGCTAACCTAGCTTTCAACTCTGCATATGCTGTCTCTTGCTCTTGTCCCCACTCTATACTTTCCAAGGCTGGCTTTCCTCCCTTCACTAGTCTCTGAATTGGCTCCGCGATTCTTGCGAAGTCAGGGATAAAACTCCTACTGTAATTGAATAGTCCTAAAACTGTTCGGACCCCTCTTACTGTAACTGGTCGCGGCATTTCTTTAATGGCGGTTTTGCGATCTGCGGGCATTTCTTTAATTCCCTGGGAAATTAGGTGTCCTAAGTACAGGACCTTGGGTTTTGCAATTTGTGCCTTCTGTGGGCTGACTTTCAGCCCGGCTTTTGCCAATCCTTCTAGTACTGCATACAGGGCTGCCTTGTGCCCTTCTTCTGTTTTGGACGCTATTAACACATCGTCCACATACTGGAGGACCGTATTGTCCTCATGCAATTTCACCCTACTCAGGATATCGCTCATTGTTCTGTGAAATATGGCAGGACTGTTATGAAATCCCTGTGGGAGGCGAGTCCATATACTGTTTCTCTCCCACAGTGAAGGCGAATTTGTTTTGGGATTCTGTGTCCAGTGGAAGGGACCAGAACCCATTTGCTATATCTAGCACCGTGAAAATTTTGTGGTCTTGTGCCAATCCGTTTAAAATAGCCGAGGGGTTTGCCTCAATGGGGTGTAATTTAGGTGTTACCTTGTCCAAACCTGTGTAATCGATGGTGAGCCTGTAGCTCCCGTCAGGTTTTATAACTGGCCATGTGGGGGAATTGGTGGTACTGGTGGTTTCCCTGAGGATTCCCTTTTCTATTAAACCCTTGACTATTTCTACCACTGCCCCTTGCGCTTCTCTCTTGATAGGGTATTGTCGGTGGGGCTTGTGTTCCGGTCCTGGGACTTTTATCGGTTCTGTGTCGGTTCGTCCGGTATCTAATTTCGTCCTCGCCCAGGCTTCGGGAATGGAAGCGCAGATGGCTCCGAACCCTTCTTTTTCCTGATCCCAATCTCGGGCCACGATGGTGGCTCCCCCAACCGTCCCCAGGTGGCGAGCTAATGTCCCTATTCCGGTCTTCCTACCGTCAGGTTGTGGCCAAATTAGTTTCCCTTTCCCACAATCTATCAGCACCTGGTATTCCCTCATTAAATCGTTCCCCATGATTGTGCCCTCATTATTCTGACAAACGTTGGAATATACTTGCGGTTGATTTCTACTAGTGTGGTTTCGCTAAGGTAGGCGGGTATTCTCTCTCCCCCTACCCCGGTTATGTGTATTCTTTTGTTGGTCAGTGGCAGGGGTAGGTTTGTAATTGATATGGCTGCCCCCGTATCTACTAACATGTGGCATTCCCTACCCCCTACCAGGGCTTCTACATATATTCTCTCCCCCTCTTTCCTGTTTTGGATGGGAGCTACGGGTTGTGAGATTTCGACCAGTGTTGGTCGATAAGTGGGGTGGACGGACACCGGCTTCTGTCAGGATTCACTATCTTCTGTGGGCGTGGCTACACTAATCCTCTCTTGTCTCCCATCTCCCTGGTTTGGGGTCTCTTCTAGTCACCCGAGTGGATTCCGGGAATGTGGTGCCCCCGGGGTTGGTCTATAGTTGTCTTGGGGTCTCCCATGTTTCCCCCAACATGTTGCCTCGGTGTGCCCTGCCCTGTGGCAGTGGTCACAGCGGGGCCCGCCATTCTCGGGTTTCCTTTTGAATGGTGCTTCCCTGCAGAATCGAGCCGTATGCCCTGGCTGGCCACATGTGTAGCAGCTGAGCCCGGTTCTCCCCTTATCTTCGTTATGGGGGGTTCCAGTTCTCTCTCGTCTGGGCTTTGCCTGGGCAACCTTCCCTTCGTTTATCCCGCTAGCCCACTCAACTAGCTCGTCATAGTCTTGCGATGCTATCACCCCCATCTTAAGGATTTCTTGGTGTACCTCTGATAGCCCGTCCTTGAATGCCTGGATAAAAGCCCTGTCTCTCCTATCCACATTGTCCTGTCCTGAACATTCCCCATATACCTGGAATAATCTCTCTCCAAATTCCCATGCACTTTCCCCCTGTCCTTGTATAGTATTTGTGATCCTGCTCCAATTAGTGGGGGAGTTCCCTAAGACCCGTTGGATTTCGGTCTTTAATAATGTAAAGGGTGCCCGCTGGTCATCTATCTCAGCCGTTGTAGCAATGGCATGTGTCCACCTTCCTTCATTATAGTCCTGTGCTGCTTGGGCCGCTGGCCCTCCTGCCACCAACCTCCATTTATCCGCAGGACAGGCTGCCCTGACCAGCTGGTGTATGTCCCTTAAATGTAACTGGTGTCCTACCCAGAGTGAATCTAATTCGCCCCAAAATCCCAGGTTTGCGCTTCTGGGTTTTAACTTCCCCAGGGATGCCATAATCTGCTGCCTTTCCCCTGGGGTAAAAGGCTTATAGGTTGCTTTCGGTTGTGCTAACGTCCCTCCTCTGGGTACTGGCGCTAAATTATAATTTTTTGTGTCTCCTTCTGATACTGGAGCGGTTGTATGTTTCTGCACTGACTCGTATGAACGCCGAGGGTCCGTTTCCTCTGATCTCTGCGTTTTCTCCGCAGTGTGGCTTCTGTGTTCTAATTCCCTCAGTCTCTCCTGCAATACCTTAATTTGTTCTGTCTCTTTGTGTCTGTCCTCCATGGAGGCATTTACCTTCTCAATTAGTCCAGCTAACTGGGTCACTAACATGACTCCCATTACTTTTGTTTTGTCCCGTTTAACTCCGTCTACCCCCTTTCTCTGATCTTCTAAAGTTTGTGATGCGTTCCACCCGTTCCGTTTCATCTTTCCAACAATCGCTTCTCTGGCTAACAGATACTTAAAAATGAGAGCTACTGCAGTTTCTCCCTCAATAACGTGGTCTGCCATTTTTCTGTCTAGCAGTTCTGCAACCCCCGTATGCTGGTTCCAACAGTAAAAGTGCCCCAACTCTCTCTCTCTCTTATCTCCTGTCACTGATACTGCTCCAGCACCGTCTGTATTGCTGTAGGGTCTCGTAGTGGGGTCCCAGTGGGTCACTTCTCCTGTGCTCCCCCAACTATTCCTGACACCTCACGCTTGGTCTATTTTGTGTTGTCTTATTGGGATGTGTGCTGGTCTTTTAGTGGGTTTGTCGGCCCCTGTCCCCAGCCCCTTTAAGTACAACGCCTCCCGCTTGGCCACCACCTCCACTAGCAAGGTTCATCCGTTACCCCAAAAAGGGAGTCTCAGCTCCCTGGTACCCTGCTATGGACTGTGGTGTTCCCTACAGACGAACAAGGTTATCAAACTCCGCCCGGGTCCCTAATGGATTCTCCGTCGCCGTGTCTCTTGGTCAGGATGGATCGGGTCCCCTCTTCCTCAACACTTACACATATGTATCTGTTATCAAAGCCCCTGTTATAATTAGTAACTGTATCGACTCTGAGGTTGTTCGTCCCTTCAGAGTCTGTGTTGTTACCCGATTTACACTGTCCGTGCCTTGCACCCTGAGTGCCTGTGCCTCTTAGCGCCCACCCTCATAACCCAACCTTAGAACATAGAACATAGAACATAGAACATTACAGCGCAGAACAGGCCCTTCGGCCCACGATGTTGCACCGACCAGTTAAAAAAAAAACTGTGACCCTCCAACCTAAACCAATTTCTTTTCGTCCATGAACCTATCTACGGATCTCTTAAACGCCCCCAAACTAGGCGCATTTACTACTGATGCTGGCAGGGCATTCCAATCCCTCACCACCCTCTGGGTAAAGAACCTACCCCTGACATCGGTTCTATAACTACCCCCCCTCAATTTAAAGCCATGCCCCCTCGTGCTGGATTTCTCCATCAGAGGAAAAAGGCTATCACTATCCACCCTATCTAAACCTCTAATCATCTTATATGTTTCAATAAGATCCCCTCTTAGCCGCCGCCTTTCCAGCGAAAACAATCCCAAATCCCTCAGCCTCTCCTCATAGGATCTCCCCTCCATACCAGGCAACATCCTGGTAAACCTCCTCTGCACCCTCTCCAAAGCCTCCACATCCTTCCTGTAATGTGGGGACCAGAACTGCACACAGTACTCCAAGTGCGGCCGTACCAGAGTTGTGTACAGTTGCAACATAACGCTACGACTCCTAAATTCAATCCCCCTACCAATAAACGCCAAGACACCATATGCCTTCTTAACAACCTTATCTACTTGATTCCCAACTTTCAGGGATCTATGCACACATACACCTAGATCCCTCTGCTCCTCCACACTATTCAAAGTCCTCCCGTTAGCCCTATACTCAACACATCTGTTATTCCTACCAAAGTGAATTACCTCACACTTCTCCGCATTAAACTCCATCCGCCACCTCTCGGCCCAACTTTGCAACCTGTCTAAGTCTTCCTGCAAACTACGACACCCTTCCTCACTGTCTACCACACCACCGACTTTGGTGTCATCAGCAAATTTGCTAATCCACCCAACTATACCCTCATCCAGATAATTAATAAATATTACAAACAGCAGTGGCCCCAAAACAGATCCCTGAGGTACACCACTTGTAACCGCACTCCATGATGAATATTTACTATCAACCACCACCCTCTGTTTCCTATCCGCTAGCCAATTCCTGATCCAATTTCCTAGATCACCCCCAATCCCATACATCTGCATTTTCTGCAGAAGCCTACCATGGTGAACCTTATCAAACGCCTTACTAAAATCCATATATACCACGTCCACTGCCTTGCCCCCATCCACCTCCTTGGTCACTTTCTCAAAAAACTCAATAAGGTTAGTAAGGCACGACCTACCTGCCACAAAACCATGCTGACTATCACCTATCAATTCATTACTCTCCAAATAACTATAAATCCTATCCCTTATAATTTTTTCCAACATCTTGCCGACAACAGAAGTGAGACTCACCGGTCTATAATTCCCGGGGAAGTCTCTGTTCCCCTTCTTAAACAATGGGACAACATTCGCTAACCTCCAATCTTCTGGTACTATACCAGAGGCCAACGACGACCTGAAGATCAGAGCCAGAGGCTCTGCAATCACTTCTCTTGCCTCCCAGAGAGTCCTTGGATAAATCCCATCCGGACCAGGGGATTTATCTATTTTCAGACCCTCCAGAATATCCTGCACATCCTCCTTATCAACTGTAATACTGTCTATTCTACTCCCTTGCAACCCAGTGTCCTCCTCAGCTATATTCATGTCCCCTTGCGTGAACACCGAAGAGAAATATTGGTTCAATGCTTCACCAATCTCCTCCGGTTCCACACATAACTTCCCTCTGCCATCTATAACTGGCCCTAAACTTGCCCTAACCAACCTTCTGTTCTTGACATACCTATAGAACGCCTTAGGATTCTCTTTAACCCTATCCGCCAAAGTCTTCTCATGTCCCCTTTTAGCCCTTCTAAGCTCGCTCTTCAACTCCCTCTTAGCCAATCTAAAGCTTTCTAGTGCACTACCCGAGTGCTCACGTCTCATCCGAACATAAGCCTCCTTTTTCTTTTTAACCAACAAAGAAACTTTTTTGGTGCACCACGGTTCCCTAGCCCTACCAATTCCTCCTTGCCTGACAGGGACATACCTATCACAGACTCGCAGTAGCTGCTCCTTGAAAAAACTCCACATGTCGGACGTTCCCAGTCCCTGTAATCTCCTAGTCCAACCTATGTTTCCTAATTCTCTCCTAATAGCCTCATAATTACCCTTCCCCCAGCTAAAACCACTGGCCCGAGGTTCATGCCTATCCCTTTCCATCACTAAGGTGAACGTAACCGAATTGTGGTCACTATCACCAAAATGCACACCAACTTCCAAGTCTAGCACCTGGTCTGGCTCATTTCCCAGCACCAGATCCAATATAGCCTCATCTCTAGTTGGCCTGTCTACATACTGAGTCAAAAAACCTTCCTGCACGCTTTGAACAAAAACTGACCCCTCTAACGAGCTAGAGCTATAACAATTCCAGTCAATATTAGTCAAGTTAAAATCCCCCATAACAATTGCCCTATTACTTTCACTCCTAAGCAGGATTGACTCCGCAATCCTTTCCTCAACCTCTCTAGAACTTTTAGGAGGTCTATAAAAGACTCCCAACAGGGTGACCTCTCCTCTCCTATTTCTAATCTCCGCCCATACTACCTCAACAGATAAGTCCTCATCAAACCTCCTCTCTGACACTGTGATACAATCTCTGACCAATAATGCTACCCCTCCCCCTCTTCTACCTCCTTCCCTACTTCGACTAAAACATTTGAACCCCGGGACCTGCAGCATCCATTCCTGCCCCTGCTCTATCCATGTCTCTGAAATAGCCACAACATCGAAGTCCCAGGTACTGATCCACGCTGCAAGTTCACCCACTTTATTGCGTGGGAGATTTCTCCTCTTAACGTCCAGTTTAGGGTGGGGCACCTTGAATCAAGCACTCCCTTGTCCTATTGCCTTGGCACAGACAGCGGTTTCGTTTACAATCCTGGGTTACTTACACCAATTAGTTCTGCATGCGGTTCTTATCTTTATATTAGTCTTAATTCCTTATTCCCGTTATCAAATACCCAAAACCTGTTACCCTTACCACTGGTAAAGTTACTTACCTTCTTCCACACGGTCGTTCTGACCTATACCTCTTTAGTGCAGAATTCTGTTTCAATTTTAAAAACTGAGGCAAGATTATACAGTTCAACAAGACAACAATATTTAAAACAGACAAACCCTAACCCTTAAAGGTACCTCACTTCGAACGGAGACTTGTACTCGCCCTTGACTGCTCTGGATTTTTACCAAATTCGTTTAAATTTGATCCCGGCTTCCAGACCGTGGCCACCCGTCAGAAGTCAGATATCAAATCCTGCCGACTACGCCATTTGTTGTCGGGAAAAATCCCTTGCACCAGTGCATTCAAGGAAGTCGAGTCGCAAGGCAATGTTCAAAGCGTTTTTCTTTATTGTACAATTACTGGGAACCCAGGGAGACCCCCTTAGCCAGCTTAGAAACAGTGCTTGGCCACGTTGATTTCAATAGTTATACATTTGCTCTGGATATTTATAGGAATCCAAATTCGAGGGGGAACATTTGCTCATACATTTTTACAATACTTATAAAGTGGCCTGTCTGGTCAGGAAGTTCCCTGAGAGACTTGTCAATTTGCATCTGTATGGTGTGTGTCCGTGTTAATGGGACTGCCTTTTCTTGCCCCGGTGTTTTAATGTGTTTCCCATTATCCTCTCGACGTGTCCCCTTATCTCAATCGATCTCGACTGTTTTGTGTCTGTATTCTATGCTTGTGAGATTAGGTGTTAATGTCATTTTGTCCTGCTGTTTGTAGGGGGATTTAATCTAATCTTTTATTCTTTTTATCCTAGTTTATTAAGTTTCTCTGCCTGCCTTGGCCATTTTATTCCTGTAATATTTTATTGACAGTCGGGTTATGCCATATAACCCACTCCAGGCCTTGACTCGCAGATATCCCGATCTTCTGGCCAAAGGCCGGTTTAAAATGCAGCTTCGTGCTGTTGCTGGGCAGAATAAGGAGCTTTTGTCGGCTTTGAAATTAAAGGTCTCCCAGCTGTGCAGATGGGGATTTAAACGAATGTCCATTCGGGTGTTCCCCTCTGCATTGTGGGCACGTTATGAATGGTGCAAATCAGTCCAATAAATGAATATGTTTAATGAGGTGAATATTGATGAGACAATAAAAATATGGCTTTTGGAAAATGGCTACTTCAGATCAGAAGCCTCAGATTTTACTGCACATAGCACTGAGAGAAAGTTCTCCTGAAGCCTCAGATTGTACTGTACATAACACTGAGAGTTAGTTCTGTCTGAAGACTCAGATTGAACTGTACATAACACTGAGAGATAATTCTATCTGAAGCCTCAGATTGTACTGTACATAACACTGAGAGATAGTTCTTCTGAAGCCGCAGATTGTACTGTACATAACACTGAGAGTTAGTTCTGTCTGAAGCCTCAGATTGTACTGTACATAACACTGAGAGAAAGCTCTTCTGAAGCCTCAGATTGTACTGTACATAACACTGAGAGATAGTTCTATCTGATGACTCGAGCTAAGACTGTACTGTACGTCATGCTGAGAGTTTGATCCGTGTGAAGTCCTATACTAAGATTGTTCTGTCCATGAGCTGTACATAAGATCTGCTACAACCTGGATTAAGCAGACTGTATCAACCCTGATTGACGTTAACTTCATCTAAAAACCACGACCATGATACCCAGAAGACAATAAGATATAAGAGCAGAATGAGGCCATTGGGCCCGTCAAGCCGGCTCCACCATTCAATTCTGGCTGATAAGTTTCTCAAACCCATTCTCCTGCTTTCTCCCCGTAACCCTTGATCGCTGTACCAGTCAAGAACCTATTTATCTCTTTATTAAATACAGTCCATGATCTGGCCTCCACAGCCTTGTGTGGCAATGAATTCCACAGATTCACCACCCTCTGGCTGAAGAAATTCCTCCTCGTCTCAGTTCTGAAGTAAGAAGTCTCACAACAGCAGGTTAAAGTCCCACAGGTTTATTTGGAATCACGAGCTTCCGGAATGCTGCTCCTTCATCAGGTGAGTGGGAAACTGGTGTTGTGAGACTTCTTACTGCGCACACCCCAGTCCAACACCGCCATCTCCACATCACATTTCTATAGGGCCGTCCCTTTCCTCTGAGTCTGTGCCCTCGGGTCCAAGTCTCCCCGACTCATGGAAACATCTTCCCCAAGTGCACTCTATCCAGGCCTTTCATTATTCTGTAAGTTTCAATGTTATCCCCTTCCTCATACTTCCAAACTGCATCGAATATGGACCCCCAGTCCTCAGACGCTCCTCATGCGTCAAGTCTTTCATTCCCCGGATCATTCTTGTGAACCTGCTCTGGACCCTCTCCAAGGCCAGCACATCCTTCCTTAGATACGGGGACCAAAATTGCGAACAATATTCTGAATGCGGTCAGACCAGTGTCTTATAAACCCTCAGCAGTTCACCCCTGCTTTTGTATTCTCGTCGTCTTGAAATTAACACTAGCAGAGTGATCTCTGCTAAATCGAATTGATATTGACCCTACATTATTTCCAACTTTCCATACCTCCCTGAACCTCAACACCCCTTCGAGGCTGTAACTGTTCTACTTTGGATATCAAAACTGTTGGATTGAAGGGGGTTAAGTGAAGCTGTTTGTTTAGTGACTGGAATTGATGTGAGTCTCCATGGATCCGATTAGTGTGCCTGGAGGGATTCCCCTCTTCTATTAATGAAGGATTCCGTTCAATGTGTTGTCCCATTGAGTCAGCGGGAGCGGCAACTCCGACACCAACAGAGATCAGCGGCTGTGGAGAGAGAGGGAGGGAGAGGAGAGATCAGAATCTGGGAGCAATGGATTGGAATCTTCCAACAATGGATCAGAATCTGGGAACAATGGATTGGAATCTTCCAACAATGGATCAGAATCAGGGAACAATGAACCGGAATGTTCCAACCAAGGAGAGGAGTTTATTCTATTGGATTTCTCAGTTTACTGATGATGGGTGGACATCAGCTGAGCGGATTCAATATCTACTGTATGTGATTGAATGTATTTACTATCCCCTCCTGGCGATTGTTGGTGTTCCGGGTAAGTCCCTGGCTGGAATTGTACCGGCCCGACCGCCACGGGAATCGGAGCAGGCGAGGGGCGGAGAATGGGAAGGTCTGTTGAACACGGGTGGGATTTTGCAGCTTCAGGAAGAGTGAGGCTGGAAAGTCCCGTCCCCTGTGTCCAGTTCCTAATTCTAGAAAGGCTGTTTAACTGTATTGATTTTCTTGTCATTTCCTGTACTGGATTTGCTGCTCTTGTTGAATCTCTGTGTCCGGTTATTAATTCTTTCAGCCACTGACAATTGTCTCAGGGTCTATGGGCTGGGATGTCTTCTGAGTGCTGTGACTTTCCATGGACATGGGACCTCAAACACTATTCCTTCGTGTGTAAAAGATTGAGACAGAATCCTTTTCACCCTCTGCATATAACACCAGTTCACCCACCCAATCACCAGGCCGCAGAATCAATTTTATTGGTCATATCTGCACAGCAGGATCTCACAGAGAGAGAACATGTTTCATTAAATTTGAAATTGATTTATCAGTGTCACAAGTATGCGAACATTAACATTGCAATGAAGTTACTGTAAAAATCGCCCAGTCACCACACTCCAGCGCCTGTTCAGGTACACTGAGGGAGAATTTAGCACGGCCAAGGCACCCAACCAGCACAACTAGTGGGAGGAAACTGGAGCACCCGGAGGAAACCCACGCAGACATGGGGAGAACATGCAGAACCTGCACAGACAGTGGCCAAACCTGCAATTGAACCAGGACCTCTGGTGCTGTGAGGCAGCAACGTTACCCCCTGTGCCACCACAAGCTCTCTGAGAGCAACAGGAACACAAACACACAGACACACCCAAACACACATACATTAATACACACATTTGTTGATAGAAGCAATCAGATTGAGACACTCCCACTCACACACAAATTCAAGAACCAAAATTGGTGTAACATTCCAGAATAACACACACTTAGGAACACTCGTCAGGTACTCTTGCTCACACACAAACACGCACACACACACATGCATACTGGTGCAGACAATATAGACACACGCAACACACACACGGTAGCGGGAGCGGCAGGATAACAGCTACTCCCTGTCCATTGATGGTGGGGTGATCAAGTAAAACCGCGTGACAGCCTGGAACCCAGGCCCACGTCCCATTTCTCACCTCTTGCAACCTTCACCGGCAATGGATAAACAGCGGATTCAGTCTCCTGCCCATTTCCGGCAAGAGGCTGAATAAATTATTTCAATTTATTTTAAAACAAATTTAAATGCAATTAGCGAGCCTGGGATGGAATGGTGCGCCACACTTGCCTTTGCAGCCTCACCGGGAGAGGTTGGGTCCGGTGAGGGAAACAGCTGGCCACATGTATGAGGACGAGTCATGATGACCTCGCCAGGAGAACTGAAGGCCATTGAGGACACCGGGCAAGGTCGAGGGCAAAGGTAGCTGCCCCTTGGGCAATGCCCACCGGGCAGTACCAGGGAGTGGCGCATGAGGTGGCGGGGTCTACAGGGGTGGAGCCTGAAGGTAACGGGGCCTACACTGAATGTAGTTGCTGGGTCGGAGAGGGTCCCGTTACCACTCTGCCCGCTGTCTGTGGGGTGGGGTGGTCCCCGCTGCCACTCTACACGTGATTGGTGTTGGTAGGAAGGGGGGGCATCACTGCCTCTCTGCATGTACAGTGGGGTAGGGAGGGGGTCTCGCTGCCTCTCTGCATGCACAGTGGGGTAGGGAGGGGGTCTCGCTGCCTGTCTGCATGCACAGTGGTGTAGGGAGGGGGTCTCGCTGCCTCTCTGCATGCACAGTGGGGTAGGGTGGGGGGATCCCGCTGCCTCTCTGCATGCACGGTGGGGTAGGGTGGAGGTCTCGCTGCCTCTCTGCATGCACAGTGGGGTAGGGAGGGGGTCTCGCTGCCTGTCTGCATGCACAGTGGGGTAGGGAGGGGGTCTTGCTGCCTCTCTGCATGCACAGTGGGGTAGAGTGGGGGTTCTCGCTGCCTCTCTGCATGCACAGTGGGGTAGGTTGGGGGGTCTCGCTGCCTCTCTGCATGCACAGTGGGGTACGGAGGGGTCTCGCTGCCTCTCTGCATGCACAGTGGGGTAGAGAGGGGGTCTCGCTCCGTAACATTGGATATACAGTGAAAAGTGTTGTTGCTTGAGTGCCATACAGACAAATCATACTGTACATAGAGAAGGAGAGAGTGCAGAATGTAATGTTGCAGTCATAGCTGGGATGTAGTAAAAGATCATCTGAATGAAATGTGGGTCCATTCAAAGGTCTGATGGCAGCAGAGAAGGTGTTCCAAAGTCGGCAGCATGGTGGCACAATGGTTAGCGCTGCTGTCTCACAGGAACCTGAGTTCGATTCCCGGCTTGGATCACTGTCTGTGTGGAATTTGCACATTCTACCCGTGTCGGCATGGGTTTGCTCTGGATGCTCCAGTTTTCACCCACAGTCCAAAATGTGCAGGTTAGGTTGATTGGCCATGTTAACTGCCCATTAGCGTCCTGGGATATGTATGTTTGGGGGATTAGCAGGGTACATATGTGGGACTTTGGGGATAGGGCCTGGGTGGGATTGTTGTAGGTGGAGACTCGATGGGTCACATGGCCCCCTTCTGCACTGTAGTGATTCTATTATTCTATGAGTCGGTTGGTCCATGTCCTCACACGTTCTTTATCTTTTTCTCTGATGGAACAAGTGGTAAGAGTTGATGTCCGTGGTGCGCTATTCCTGAATTAGGCTGGTTGCTTTTATGAGGCAACGGGAAGTTTAGACAGAGTTCGTGAGTGGGAGGTTGGTGTGAGTGATGGACTGGTCTGCATTCACCAAGCTTTGAAGTTTCTCGCAGTCTTGGACAGAGCTGGAGCCATACCAAGCTCGAATGTTATTTATGGTGCATCTGTAAAAGTTGGTGAGAGTCGCAGCTGACATGCCAAATGTCCGTAAACCTCTGAGAAAATAGAGGCGTTCGGAGACTTTTTAATTATAGGGACGTCATGGAGGAACCAGGAAAGGTTTTTCGTGATGTGGACCCGAAAACGTGAAGCTCTCGACTATTTCAACTTCACCCCATTGATGTAGATCGGGGCATGTACTCCACTAGGCTTCCAAAAGTCGATTTGCTTTGTTGACATTGAGGAAGAGATTATTGTTGTCGCCCCAGTTCACCAGATTCTCTGTCTCTTCCTCCGACCCACTGCAGGTGTCATCAGCAAACTTGGAAATGGAGTTGGAGGGGAATTTGGCCACACAGTCACCAGTGTATAAGGAGTACAGTAAGGGGCTGAGGACGCAGCCTTACGGGGCACCGCTGTTCAGGATGATTGTGAAGGAGATGTTGTTGATTGTCCTTAATTTTGCTGTCTGCGGATTAGGAAGTTGAGGATCCAATTGCAGAGGCAGGAGCCAAGCTCAGGGCCACGGACGTTGGACATGAGTTTCGTAGGACTTATGGTGTTGCAGGCTGAGCTGTAGTTGATAAACACGAGTCTGTGTTCCAGGGTTCACTGTGGGGCCAGTGAGATGGCATTGTGGACCTGTTGTGGGATGTCGGTGAACTGTCGTGGATCCCGGCAATCTGGGAAGCCGGAACTGATTCATACCACGACTAACCTTTTGATGTATTTCATAATATTGGATATCAGAGTCACCGGACGATAGGCATTATGGCAGCCTGCTTGGCTTTTCCTTTGGCACTGGCCTTTGTTTGAGTTTTACCTGGTGCAGAGATTGGCAACCTTCCTTCCGAGAGAGGACTGATGCAGCTGCACTGGTCCAGTAAACCATAGTGGGACAGCAGTAATCGCACTGAGTATTATGGACGATAGCGATTCGCTGAACCTTGAAGCTTTCTCCCACTCTTGAAAGCAAACACTGGAAGTTGTGATGTGTGCCAATCGTGTGTGAGATTACTATTTTTTGCTGTGTTGTGCTAACAGTGGCCACAATGCTGTGATCTCCTCTTCAGGGTACAGTTCTGTGTAAATATAATCGAGATTCTGTGCTGTCAAGGCATCAGGATCTCCCTCTGCCAATTGTTAGTATTGTCCAGAGGCAAGGGTCAAACCAGCCCTCTTTGGTACCAGCTGTGTTGCAGGGGTTGTCAGTAAACTGTCTGAGAGACGACAGATTACCATCTACAGGACTCCAGTCTGGATTTTCTGTCAGGGTTTACTCCCTCATCCTTGTAGCTGAGTGAGGGTCAATGTTGTGGACTTTCTGGAAAGCTCTCTCCCAAATGTATACCACTGTGTTGCTACCATGGAGCAGCACGGTGACACAGTGGTTAGCACTGCTGATTCACAGCGTCAGGGACCTGGGTTCAATTCCAGGCTTGGGTCACTGTCTGTGTGGAGTTTGGACCTTCTCCCCGTGTCTGTGTGGGTTTCCTCCGGATGCTCCACTTTCCTCTTACCCTGCAAAAGACGTGCTGGATTTGAAAAAAACAGATTTCAGTGATTTTATGTGTGTACATTCCTTTTCATTTCAACCCATCCTCAGTCCAAATGGTAACTTCTTTCCCTGAATCCTGTCTAATTTTATTCTTTATTTCCCTTCCTGACAGTGAACATAATCACAATTGTGACACTGATGAGCAGAAACTGTGGTCTGTCCAAATGTGTGACTCGTTACCTGGTGGCCATGTCAGCGGGGGATCTGCTGGTCGTTATCCTCGACCTGATATTCAGACACATTCCCATTCTTTATCGGGAACAGTTTGTTTTCCTGTACTGGGTCCCCGTGTGTAACATCCACGCCGTTCTGCTTTATGCAGCCACTGACTGTTCTGTCTGGTTCACCGTCACTTTCACCTTTGATCGATTTGTGGCCATTTGCTGCCCCAAGCTGAAGAGTAAATATTGCAGTGAGAAATCGGCGGCTGTGGTTCTGGGAACAGTGACGGTGCTGAGCTGTTTAAAGAACATTTTCTGGTATTTTATGTTATTAAATAAATATTGGCTGGTGAACACCCCCTGGTTTTGTAATTACACAATGGATGTTGTGGAATCTCCGGTCTGGGGAGCAATCGAGTTCCTCCACAACATTCTAACCCCGACTGTCCCGTTCGTCCTGATTCTGCTGCTCAACGTTTTCACCGTCAGACACATTTTAATGAGCAGCAGAGCCCGCAGGAGACTCCGGACTCACAGCAGTGGGGAGAATCCCAGAGACCCAGAGATGGAGAGTCGCAGGAAATCCATAATTTTACTGTTTGTTATCTCAGCCAATTTCATCTTCTTATGGTCGACATTAATGGTTTATTCTATATGGACTCGGATGCATGAATTGGGCTATCGGTCGGTATGGTTAGATAATTTTGTTCTGGAATTGGGCTTCATGCTGCAACTCACAAGTTGTTGTACAAACACTGCCATTTATGCTGTGACACAGACTCACTTCAGGCAGCAGCTAATAAATCTGCTGAAATATCCCCTTACTTCAATTCTTCAACTCATTAGATCCTGAGAGGAAACTACAACCACAAGACCCCTCAATCTTCCTATTGGACTTTCAAACTATAAATAACAAACGGCCTCACAGAGACAGAGAGTGCCAGATAAAGAGAGAGAGAGGGCAGCGAGAGCAAAAGTGAGAATGATACAGAGACGGGGATTGACAGAGAGAGGGAAGGGCATAAATACATGGAGCGTGACAGATTTTGAAGGAGTTTCTAACAGATACAGTGAAAGAGAAAGAGAGAGGGAGAGACAGAGAGAGATAGACAGAAAGGACAGAGACAGATAGGGACTCTCACAGAGCGAGAAAAACAGGGACAGAGATTGGGGGAAATGGGGAGGGAGATGGACAGGGAATGAGAACGGGAGACAGAGGGAGATAGATAGGAAGATGTAATGAGAGAGGGAGACTAAGACGGAAAGGGAGACAGAAAGGGAGGCAGAGAGAAACAGAGACGGAGACAGAGAGCGTCAGTGAATTTGAAAGAGTGAGACTGAATGAGTACAATGGACACAGCAAGAGCAAAAGACAGAGCGAGGTAGAGAGAGAGAAAGACAGAAATAAGAAAAGGGGGACAGAGAAGGAGAAGGAGGAGGAGAGTGAGACTGAGAGGGGGAGGAGACACAGAAGAGTGGAGAGAGAAGGTGAGTGAGGGAGATGCAGAGAGACAGTAAGAGACACAGAGAAACAGGCAGAGGGAGAGAGACAGAGAGACAGGGGGATACAGAGAGAGGGATGCACAGAAAGACAGAGAGAGAGACATACTTAATGACTTTAACGATAACCATCAGGTGGAGTTATTGGAATATGAGCTCCCTGTTTGAGACAGTTAATGCTGTCCAATCCGGGAGCACTGCAGACGTATATAATATGGTGTGTCTCGGTTACCGGAAGTCAGGGTGTGTACACTCTGGGTGTGGATGTGATGGCCTGGTGTTTTTATCACGACACTATTAATATAGAAACTCAGCTAAAGTTCTGTGCACCCGGGTTCGAACCCGTCACAGCAGATGGTGGAATTTGAATAAATATATCTGGAATTCAGTATCAGCTGGTGACCATAAAACCAGTGTCGATTTTCGGAAAAACATATCTGGTTCACCAATGTCCCAGGGAAGAAAATCTGTCGTCCTTATGTGGTCAGGACGAAATGTGACTCCAAGTGGTTGACACTTAATTGCCCTCTGAACATGGGCAACTGGGGATGGGGAATAAATGCTGGCCGGCCAGCGACACCCAAGTCCCAAGAGTGAATACAAATACTTTGTACTGGGAAATTTTAAACAAACGGTAAACTGTTTCTCACAGCTGGATAAATACCCAATCCCTCTGATCGAGGACTTAGCTTCAAAGCTGGCAGGAGGATTCTTGTTTCCAATTATGAACTGATTCACGTGCATTTATACTGACAGCGAGATGAGGTTTCCCAGCGAAATTCAACCATTCATACTCAGAGGAAGTTTAACATTTATAATGTGTCAAATGTAGGCTTACATTAACACTGCAATGAAGTTAACGTGAAAATCCCCTAGTCGCCACACACAGGTGCCTGCCCGGGTACACTGAGGGGGAATTGAGCATGGCCAACGCATCTAACCAGCTCGTCTTTCAGACTGCGGGAGAAAACCGGAGTAACCAGAGTAAACCCATGCAGATACGGTGAGAATGTGCAGACTCCGCACAGTGACCCAAACCAGGAACTGAACCCAGGTCTCTGGTGTTATGAGGCAGCAGCGCTAACCACTGTGACACCTCGTCAATGGTGACAGTTCGGGGAAAGAAATTCCAGATGTGACTCAGCCTCCTGGATAATGGTAGGCGGACAGTAATAAAGCCCACAGCTGGATATGGGCGGTGCAGCCCATAACGTTGGCCCATATCCAGCTGTGGGCTTTATTACTGTCCGCCTACCATTATCCAGGAGGCTGAGTCACTGACGCCAATGCCTTGAATTGGCTCCGATTAACAGACACTTGTCGTACCCACAATGGAAGAGATGGTAATCATGAACTTTTTCACAACTCTCCCAGTGGCTGCCAATAATATTCGGCTGTGGAGGCAAAATTACCCATTCCTGAATGAATTGAAGCAGCGAGTGCTGATGGGGGAATCCAAAAGGCCATTACAGCCTGAATTGCACCCATATTGGATTGGCAGAGAGCAGCTGACTGTGGAAGATGGCACACGCCTATGGGGTTCAAGAGTGTCATCCTGAGCCAGGGTCACCATCCCATGGTGAACCTTACCATGGCCACCCAGGAGTGGCAAACTGAAGATCCTCTAAGTTGCCCTGTTGGTGGCCAGGTATGGGGACGGATATTTGCGCGTGGGTCAGTGTTGGCAAGATCAACAAGGGCAGAACTATCACCAGTCACTACTCTTCACACTTGGGAATGGCCAGGACGGCCATAGACGTGGCTGCACATGGACAGTGCCGGTCCGTTCATGGGGTCTATGTTTCTGGTAATGGTAGATGCTGATTCAAAATGTATGGCCGTACACAGGGTGAGTTACTCAAACACAAGGACAAGAGTGGAGAAACTTCACACCTCTTTCTTGACATCCGGGATCCCGGAAATGTTAGTTTCTGAAAATGGACCACCGTTCATCAGCCAGGAATTTGTGCATTAGAGGAAGTTGAACAGAAATTAACATGTTAGGACAGTGTCATATTACCCATCATCCAACGGCCTGGCAGAAAGAGCGGCCCAAACAGTAAAAGCAGGTTCAAAAAATCATCCCACAGCCTCCTTGGACACCAAACCATCCAGATTCATCTTCAATTACAGGACGTCACCTCCCCAACACCCCCCCCCCACCCTCCCACACCCCACCCACGCCCCCCCCACCCCCGCCCCCCATCCCCGCCCCAACCCCCCCACCCCCCCACCCCCCCTCTCCCCCCACCTCCCAACCCCCCCGCCCCCACCCCCACCCCTCCCCCTACCCCCAACCCCCCCACCAACCCCCCACCCCCTTCCAGAGGGAACAGATTCTCCCTGTCCAATCTATCATCTTGAAAAAAACATTTTACACACGAGACAAATGACAATGACTTCCCCGTGCTGCAGCGCAAGAACTGGTGTCCATGTGGTCACGTCCCAGAGAACAGGGAGTGCGGACAATGGACAGCAATGGGATTCCTCACCTCCGACTATTGACCTTAAGAAGTTTTTATGCTTGAAGCATATTTCACCATTGTTGGTCGTTTCAAAATCAGTTGTTTTAGTGTGACTATCTTTATGTAGTTTGAATTAATGGCATTACATATTGTAGCTGAATTAACAAAAGCCATTTTCAGAAAAAAAACGACGCCTGCCATATTGGGAAGCAGACAGATTAGTTCAACAGACAGCCTTAATTGTGGAACAGTTAAAGGATAACTAATTCATTAAAAGATGTGTTAGGTTGGTATGGTGATCATATCCTCCGCTCCAGAAACATCCCTTCCTCTTTTGAGTTTAAAGCCCTCTCTCCTTCCCTAGTTGTGTAGTTTGCAAGAACGTTGCTGGCAGCAGGTTCAGATGTAGATCATCCCAACGGTACAGCCCCCACTTTCTCCAGAACTGATTTTAATGTCCCACAAGCTGAAACTTACCTCTTCCACCAGTCTTTCAAACCATGTATTCATTCCTCGAATGTGATGTGCGCTATGCCAATTTGCACGTGGCTGAGGTAATCATCTCCTGATTATAACCTTGTGTGTTCTGTTGTTTAATTCAGTGTCTATTTCTTGATAATGTCTGTGCAGAAGCTGCTACTTCATTCTACCTATGTCATTGGTACCGACATGGTCCACAACAATGGGATCCTCCTCACAACCACGGTCATCTCCAGCCAGATGTCCTGAACTCTGGCATGGGGCAGGCAACACAGTCAACTGCACTCTGACTCCTTGTTACAGAGAAAATTGTCAATCCCTCTGATGAAGGAGCAGCACTCCGAAAGCTCGTGCTACCAAATAAATCTGTTGGACTTGAACCTGGTGTTGTGAGACTTCTTACGTTGCCGAGCCCAGTCCAATGCCGGCATCTTCACATCATCAATCCCTCTCACTATACTGTCACTTCCTCCCACTAATTTACTCTGTGTCTCTCCCATCCCAACCCCTCACCTCCCCCCACGGCCCACTGAACAGCTTCCTATACCACAGTGCCACGGTCAGTCAGATCATGTGTGTCCAACTGACGCACATGTTAGACCGCTTATCGGCTCTGGAGCGGCGGATGAATTCACTTTGGAGCATCCACGATGCTGAGGAAGCCGTGGATATCATGCTCAGTGAGTTGGTCACAACGCAGGTAACAGTTCCTGTGGGAGATAGAGAATGGGTGACCACCAGACAGAGGAAGAGTCGGAAGGCAGTGTAGGGGTCCCCTGCAATCATCTCCCTCCAAAACAGATATACCATTTTGGATACTGTTGGGGGAGATGACTCACCGGGGGAAGGTGGCAGCAGCCAGGTTCATGGCACCATGGCTGGCTCTGTTGGACAGGAAAGCAGGAAAAAGAGTGGCAGAGCTATAGTGATAGGGGACTCAATTGTAAGGGGAATAGACAGGTGTTTCTGTGGATGCAAACAAGACTCCAGGATGGTATGTTGCCTCCCTGGTGCAAGGGTCAAGGGTGTCTCGGAGCAGCTGCAGGACATTCTGGAGGGGGGAGGGTGAACAACCAGCTGTCGTGGGGCATATAGGCACCAACACTATAGGTAAAAAATGGGATGAAGTCCTACAAGCTGAATTTAAGGAGTTAGGAGTTAAACAAAAATGTTGGACCTCAAAGGTAGTAATCTCAGGATTACTGCCAGTGCCACGTGTTAGTCAGAGTAGGAATGTCAGGATAGCCAAGGTGAATACGTGGCTTGAGAGATGGTGCAAGATGGAGGGATTCAAATTCCTGGGACATTGGAACCGGTTCTGAAGGAGATGGGACCAGTAAAAAACAGACGGTCTGTACCTTGAACCAATGTCCTGAGGGGAGTGGTTGCGAGTGCTGTTGGAGAGGGTTTAAATTAATGTGGCGCGGGGATGGGGACCGATGCAGGAAGTCAGAGGGAAGTAAAGTGGGGACAGAAACTAAAGGCAGCAAAAGGAAAAGTGGAAGGCAGAAAAACCGAAGACAAAAATCAAAAAGGGCCAGAGTACAGAGACTGTGGAGAACTCAGTGAATGGGTCCAGTAAAGGGCCAGAGTACAGAGTACAGAGACTGTGGAGAACTCAGTGAATGGGTCCAGTAAAGGGCCAGAGTACAGTGTACAGAGACTGTGGAGAACTCAGTGAATGTGTCCAGTAAAGGGCCAGAGTACAGAGTACAGAGACTGTGGAGAACACAGTGAATGGGTCCAGTAAAGGGCCAGAGTACAGAGTACAGAGACTGTGGAGAACTCAGTGAATGGGTCCAGTAAAGGGCCAGAGTACAGAGTACAAAGACTGTGGTGAACTCAGTGAGTGCCTTCAGTAAAGGGCCAGAGTACAGAGTACTGTGGTAAACCACTGTTAGCTTATTGCCTGTGTGTGTGTGACATGCCTGGGCATGCCCCTGCCGACCCTGCCTGGGACTCCTCCCACCCGGTCCAGGTTTCAAGGTGACTGCTCCCCACCCCCTGCCTCAGCCTCTGGACCAGTTCATCAGCATGGGTGCGCTCCAAGTGTTTTGCGAATAAAAGCCTATTTGTTCTTGAATACAAACTAGTCTTTGCTCGATTGATAGTGCATCAATTTTATCAGCAAATGTTTTGGGATGGAGCAGACACTAAAACCCGACAGACTCGAATTGGATCCTCAGGCTGTCGGAGCCTCTAACAGCTTCGATCACTGGCTGAACTGTTTCGAAACCGACAAGCTCCACGTGCCCCACGCCCGGGTAAGCGATCAAGTATTCTCGATGATTAGAGACGCTGAAACATACAACAATGCGAACAAACTTTCAAAAGGCCAGTACAACAAACAGTCTAATGAAATCAACGCCAGACATATTCTGGCTACTCGCAGACAACAGCCGGGAGATTCAGGCGATCAATTCCTGTGTGCGTTGCGAGCACTTGGCAGGGCCTGCAACTGCAAGGCTGTAACAGCCACCCAAAACACTGAGGAGTGAATCAGAGATGCCGATGTCACGGGTATCAGGTCAAACTATATCCGACAACGACTGCTGGAACAGGGTGGGCTGGACCTACAAAGGACTGTGGCGCTTGCCGACTCGTTAGAGGTGGCCTTCCGTAATCTCGAGGCCTACACCCCCGACCACGGGGGCACATCGTGGACCCCGCGGTCGCCGCCACCTCTGTGCTCGGGAGGGCCGCAGGCCTACGCCACGCCACGTCCCACCAATGACCCGACCGCTGCGGCAGTCTCCGGAGGCCCAAAGGGCTACTTCTGCGGCCTGGGGAAGCACCCCCGACAATGCTGCCCGACGAAGGATGCGATCTACTCCGAGTGTGGAAAGAAGGGCCATTACGTGAAGGTATGCAGGGCAAAATCGATCTCCAAGCCCAGTAGCGCCGCGTGCGACCCGCGGGGGCCGCCATCTTGGACGCCATCAGCCGCGTGGGGGGCCATGCGGGCCGCCATCTTGGATGCCATCAGCCGCGTGTGAGCCGTGTGCGCCACCATCTTGGGCGCCGTCAGCCGCGTCGTAAAATCAACGGTGGCTTCGGTTACGCTGCACCAATCCAGGCCTCACCAACTCGACAGGTCCATGACGGACATCGAGGTAAATGGTTTTTGCGCGATTAATCCACTCGGGAGGCTAGATCGTACCCAGGAAAAAAGGCTTTTATTCGCAACAAGAATAGAGCATACTGCTTAACAATACTATCCCAGGCTGAGGGTCACTAGGAAGTAGCAGTGACCTTTATTCTCCTATAAGAAGGCGGAGCCAACCGGAGTGTACCACAGAACAATGCTAACAGGTGGAACACCCCAACCCTAACCCCAACAGTAACAAGAGTAACATATGTACAAGTACCCATAGTGGTAACCATCTATGGTTCAGCACAATGGTCGCATTACAAACTGTTTATTTGACTGTGGGAGTACGGAGAGCTTTATTCACCCGAACACAGTGAGTCGCTACGCCCTTTCAGTACTGCCAGTGAAGCAAAAGATCTCCATGGCTTCAAAGTCCCACTCGGTGGATGTCCTCGGGTACTGCGTGGCGGCCCTGACTGTACGGGACACAGTGTACAAATGTAATCCCCTGCTGACCACTATATGGGGCTGCTATTTAAATATTCAATCAACAGGATCCCGAATTCCTCGCGGTTGATGTTGATTTGGCTAATTCCCTGTTTACCCATAAATGTCAGTGAGGACTGTACAGTGAGGACTGTTACCCACTGTAATCGGGATATCAAAAATAAATTTAATAACACATATAATTAACAGACATAAAACAGTGAGCTCTGATCTATAACCGTTGGTGCACAGATGGGGAAACTCAGTTGGATTGTATAGTCCCCACCAGTTACTCACGACACCCACACACAGTCCAGAAGAGACACATGTATGGAAGATGATGCCGCAGGAGGCAGAGGTGCCACGAGCTATCCGTGCAGCAACGTAGGTCGAATGCGCTGAAGGCTGTCCTCCTCGGCAGTAATGAAAAGAACAGGCAGGGGAACGCCTGGCTGCCTCTCACTCCAAACCGAATTCTCATTGCCTGGGAAAAGCTCTCTCTCTGCTTTTCTCCCTCTTCAGCTCTGCCTTACTCCACAGCTGCTTCACTTCCTGGCGCCTTTTTTTTCCTCCCGCCCCCAGAGCAATCCCATTGGCCCAGCCCATATCACTAAACCAACAGCATCCTGTTCACAGCACCCGCCCGGCAAACAGGACACTGAAACCCACAAGGGACAAAGAACACTGGTAAACGTCTTCCCCACAAATCTTCCTCAGTCCCTTACATATAAAAGTTGGGGTCTGATGTTGCAGATGTATAGAACGTTGGTTCGCCTGCATTTGGAATGCTGTGCCCAGTTCTGGTCGCTACACTACCAGAAGGACGTGGAGGCTTCAGAGAGAGTGCAGAGGAGGTTTACCAGGATGTTGCCTGGTATGGAGGGGCTTAGTTATGAGGAGCGATTGGGTAAACTGGGGTTGTTCTCCCTGGAAAGACAGAGGATGAGGGGAGACTTAATAGAGGTGTATAAAATTATGAAAGGCATAGATAGGGTGAACTGTGGGAAGCTTTTCCCCAGGTCGGTGGTTACGTTCACGAGGGGTCATAGGTTCAAGGTGAGGGGGGGGGGGGAGGTTTAACACAGATATCAGAAGGACATATTTTACACAGAGGGTGGTGGGGGCCTGGAATGCGCTGCCAGACAAGGTGGTGGAGGCGGACACACTGGGAACGTTTAAGACTTATCTAGACAGCCATATGAACAGAGTGGGAATGGAGGGATACAAAAGAATGGTCTAGTTTGGACCAGGGAGTGGCACGGGCTTGGAGGGCCGAAGGACCTGTTCCTGTGCTGTATTGTTCTTTGTTCTTGTTCTACCCTTCACAAAACAGTGTTGACTATCCCTAATAAAATTATTCCTTTCTAGATGATTATAAATCCTATCTCTGATAATCCTTTCCAAAACTTTGCCCACAACAGAAGTAATGCTCACCGGTCTATAATTACCAGGGTTGTCTCTACTCCCCTTCTTGAACAAGGGGCCAACATTTGCTATCCCACCCGGCCCAGGGAAGTTATCTATTTTCACACTTTCCAGAATTGCTAACACCTCCTCTTTATGAACCTCAATGCCGTCTCATCCAATAGCCTGTACCTCAGTAGTCCCCTCGACAACATTGTCTTTTTCCTTTGTGAATACTGATGAAAAATATTCATTTAACACCTCTCCTATCTCTTCAGGCTCCACGCACAAATTCCCACGACTGTCCTTGACTGGCCCTAATCTTACCCTCGTCATTCTTTTATTTCTGACATACCTATAGAAAGCTTTAGGATTTTCCTTGATCCTACCTATAGAATCACCATCCTATAGATTACCTATAGATACGTCGCCGGGTCCGGATGGGATGTAACGCAGGTTACTGTGGGAGGCGAGGGAAGAGATTGTCGAACCTCTGGTGATGATCTTTGCGTCATCAATGGAGGCAGGAGAGGTGCCGGAGGATTGGAGGATTGCGGATGTGGTTCCTATTTTCAAGAAGGGGAATAGGGATAGCCCAGGTATTTACCGACCGGTGAGTCGAACCTCAGTGGTTGGTAACCTGATGGAGAAGATCCTGAGGGACAGGATATATGGGCATTTAGAGAGGTTTAGTATGCTCAAGAATACTCAGCATGGCTTTCTCAAGGGCAGATCGTGCCTTACGAGCCTGGTGGACTCCTTCGAAAATGTGACTAAACACATTGACGAAGGGAAGGCAGTAGATGTGGTTTATATGGATTTTAGCAAGGCGTTCAATAAGGTCCCCCATGCAAGGCTTCTAGAAAAAGTGAGAGGGCATGGGATCCAAGGGGCTGCTGCCCGGTAGATCCAGAACTGGCTTGCCCAAAGGAAGTCATGATGTGGAGATGCCGGCGTTGGACTGGGGTGAACGCAGTAAGAAGTTTACAACACCAGGTTAAAGTCCAACCCGGCTTGGAGCTCCGAAAGCTTGTGTGGCTTTTGCTACCAAATAAACCTGTTGGACTTTAACCTGGTGTTCTTAAACTTCTTACAGTGTTTGCCCAAAGGAGGCAGAGAGTGGGTATAGATGGGTCTTTTTCTAAATGGAGGTCGGTCACCAGTGGAGTGCCCCAGGGATCTGTTCTGGGACCCTTGCTGTTTGTCATTTTCATAAATGATCTGGATGAGGAAGTGGAGGGATGGTTTGTTAAGTTTGCCGACGACACGAAGGTTGGTGGGGTTGTGGATAGTCTGGAGGGATGTCAGAAGTTACAGAGGGACATAGATAGGATGCACGACTGGGCGGAGAAGTGGCAGATGGACTTCAACCCAAACTGCGAATACATCTACCTCTTCCAGCCGATCAGCCTGTATCACACTCTCATCCTCAAAAACATGGCCCTTCTCCTTGGTGAACACTGAAGATAAGTATTCATTCATCGCCTCTCCTATCTCTTCTGACTCCATGCACAAGTTCCCACTACTGTCCTTGACCGGCCCTAACCTCACCCTGGTCATTCTTTTATTCCTCACATAAGAGTAAAAAGCCTTGGGGTTTTCCTTGATCCAACCCGCCAAGGACTTCTCATGCCCCCTCCTAGCTCTCCTCAGCACTTTTTTTTAGCTCATTCCTTGCTACCTTGTAACCCTCAAGCGACCCAACTGAACCTTGTTTTCTCATCCTTACATACACTTTCTTTTTCCTCTTGACAAGACATTCAACCTCTTTCGTGAACCATGGTTCCCTCACTCGGCCATTTCCTCCCTGCCTGACAGGGACATACCTATCAAGGACACGCAGTATTTGTTCCTTGAACAAGCTCCACTTTTCATTTGTGCATTTCCCTGACAGTTTCTGATCCCATCTTATGCTCCCTAATTCTTGCCTCATCGCATCATAATTACCCCTCCCCCAATGATCACCTTGCCCTGCTGTACGACCGTATCCCTCTCCATTGCAATAATGAAAGGCACCGAATTGTGGTCACTATCTTCAAAGTGCTCTCCCACAAACAAATCTAACACTTGTCCCGGTTCATTTCCGAGTACCATTTCGAATGTGGTACCACCTCTTGTCGGCCTATCCACATATTGTGTCAGGAAACCCTCCTGTACAAAAACTGCCCCATCCGAATCATTCGACCTATAAATGTTCCAATCAATATTTGGAAAGTTAAAGTCACCCATGTCAACTACCCTGTGACCTCCACACCTATCCATAATCTGCTTTGCAATTTCTTCCTCCACATCTCTATTACTATTTGGGGGTCTCTAGTAAACTCCTAACAACGTGACCGCTCCTTTCCTATTTCGAACTCCAGCCCATATTACCTCAGTGTGCAGATCCCCCTCGAAGTGCCTTTCTGCAACTGTTAAATTATCCTTGATTAACAATGCTTCTCCTCCACCTCTTTTACCACCTTCCCGACTCTTACTGAAACATCTATACCCTGGACCTTCCAACAACCATTCCTGTCCCTGTTCTAACCATGTCTCCGTATTGACCACAACATCGTCGTCCCAAGCACCAATCCACGCTCCAAGTTCACCTACCTTATTCCGAATGCTCCTTGCATTGAAGTAGACACACTTCAACCCACCTTCCTGTCTGCCGGTACACTGCTGCAACCTTGATACCCTCCTCAGTACCTCACTGCACTCAACACTGGCCTCTGGACTACAGCTCCTTTTCCCATCCCCCTCACAAATTAGTTTAAAACCCCCGAAGAGCCGTAGCAAATTTCCCTCCCAGGATATTGGTGTCCCTCTGGTTCACGTGCAAACCATCCTGTTTGTACAGGTCCCACCTTCCCCAGAATATGCTCCAATTACCCACATAACTGAAACCCTCCCTCCTACACCATCCCTGCAGCCACGATTTGGAAGAACGAAATGAAGGCACTGTTGCTAAGTTTGCAAATGATACAAAGATATGCAGACGGAAAGGTAGTATTGAGGGAGGGGGAGGGGGCGGGGGGAAATGCTGCAGATGGACTTGGACAGGTTAGGCGAGTGGGCAAAGAGGTGGCAGATGGAATACAATGAGGAAAAGTGTGAGGTTGTGCACTTTGGGAGGAGGAATGGAGGCATAGACTATTTTCTAAATGGGGAAATGCTCAGAAAATCAGATGCTCAAAGGAATTTGGGAGTCCTTGTTCAAGATTCTCTAAAGCTTAACGTGCAGGTTCAGTTGGCAGTTAGGAAGGCAAATGGAATGCTGGCATTCATGTCGAGAGGGCTATAATACAAGAGCAGGGATGTACTTCTGAGGCTGTAGAAGATTCTGGTCAGACCCCATTTGGAGTATTGTGAGCAGTTTTGGGCCCTGTATCTAAGGGATAGATGTGCTGGCCTTGGAAAGGGTCCAGTGGAGATTTACAACAATGATCCCTGGAATGAAGAGCTGGCCATTGAGGACTCTGGGTCTGTACTCGTTGGAGTTTAGAAAGATGAGGGGGGATCTTATTGAAACTTACAGAATGCTGTGAGGCCTGGATAGAGTGAACGTGGAGAGGATGTTTCCACGAGTAGGAAAGGCTAGAACTAGAGGGCACAACCTCAGACTAAAGGGACGATCCTTTAAAACAGAGATGAGGAGGAATTTCTTCAGCCAGAGAGTGGTGTATTCATGGACCTCCTTGCCTGCAGAAGGCTGTGGACGCCTGGTCATTGAGTGTCTTTAAGACAGAGATAGATAGGTTCTTGATTAATAAGGGGATCAGGGGTTATGGGGAAAAGGCAGGAGAATGGGGATGAGAAAAATATCAGCCATGATTGAATGGCGGAGCAGACTCGATGGGCAGAGTGGCCTCATTCTGCTCCTATGTCTTATGGTACGGGGAGTAAAGGATACAGGCGGTCAGAAGGAGCATTTGGAATATGTTCACAGTTTTTGGGGATTTTGGGGTAGTGTTTTGGGGGCAGTTTTGGGTGGTGAGGACAGGTTAGGCTGTTTGTGTGAGGGATGTGGGAGTGATCTCCCCGGCTTCAAATCCTCCCCGGGTTTCCACCCCACCTGTCTTCAAATTATCATCAGTTGTGCAGCCTTATCTGGTTCAGAACATCTCCAGGTTCATATCCCACACCAAAATCACTCAATCAACCTGTCCAACCAATCACAAGGTTCAGGCCCGCACTAGGTTCAGACACACTCCAGGTTCAGACACACTCCAGGTTCAGACACACTGCAGGTTCAGGCCCGCACCAGGTTCAGACACACTCCAGGTTCAGACACACTCCAGGTTCAGGCCCGCACCAGGTTCAGACACACTCCAGGTTCAGACACACTCCAGGTTCAGGCTCGCGCCAGGTTCAGATACACTCCAGGTTCAGGCCCGCACCAGGTTCAGACACACTCCAGGTTCAGACACACTCCAGGTTCAGGCTCGCGCCAGGTTCAGATACACTCCAGGTTCAGATACACTCCAGGTTCAGACACACTCCAGGTTCTGGCTCACGCCAGGTTCAGACACACTCCAGGTTCAGGCCCGCGCCAGGTTCAGACACACTCCAGGTTCAGACACACTCCAGGTTCAGGCTCGCGCCAGGTTTAGACACACTCCAGGTTCAGGCTCGCGCCAGGTTTAGACACACTCCAGGTTCAGGCCCGCACCAGGTTCAGACACACTCCAGGTTCAGGCACACTCCAGGTTCAGACACACTCCAGGTTCAGACACACTCCAGGTTCAGACACACTCCAGGTTCAGGTCCATGCCAGGTTCAGACACACTCCAGGTTCAGACACACTCCAGGTTCAGACACACTCCAGGTTCAGGTCCATGCCAGGTTCAGACACACTCCATGTTCAGACACACTCCAGGTTCAGGTCCATGCCAGGTTCAGACACACTCCAGGTTCAGACACACTCCAGGTTCAGACACACTCCAGGTCCAGACACACTCCAGGTTCAGACACACTCCAGGTTCAGGCTCGCGCCAGGCTCAGATACACTCCAGGTTCAAATACACTCCAGGTTCAGACACACTCCAGGTTCAGGCCCGCGCCAGGTTCAGACACACTCCAGGTTGAGACGCACTCCAGGTTCAGACACACTCCAGGTTCAGACACACTCCAGGTTCAGACACACTCCAGGTTCAGACACACTCCAGGTTCAGACACACTGCAGGTTCAGACACACTCCAGGTTCAGACACACTCCAGGTTCAGACACACGCCAGGTTCACAATCAGAGAAACATTGAAATATAGGAACAGCAGGAGCAGGCCATTCGGCCCTTGGAGCCAGCTCCGACATTCAGTTTGATCATGGATCATCATCAACTTCAGTATCCTGATCATCCCTTGCTCCCATATCCCGTGATCACTTTAGCCCCAAGAGCTATATATAATTTCTTCCTGAAATCACGAAAGGTTTTGGCCTCAGCTACTTTCTGTGGTAGCGAAGTCCATAGATCACCTGAGTGGAGAAATTTCTCCTCATCTCTGTTCTAAAAGGTTGATGCTTATCCTCAAACCATGAACCCGAGTCCTCAACTCCCTGTGCATCAGGAAAATTCTTTCTGAATCTACCCTATCTAAACCTGTTCCAATTTTATATCTTTCACTCTAATGAACTGTAATGAATAAAGCCCTAACCGACTCAGTCTCTCTTCATATCACAGACTTGCCATCCCAGGAATCAGCCTGGTAAACATTTGCTGTACTCCCTCTATTGCAAGGACATCCTTCCTCAGATAAGGACACCAAAACTGCACACAATACTCGAAGTGTGGCCTCAGCAATGCCCTGTACAACTGCAGTAACACATCTCTATTCCTGGACTCAAATCTTATCCCTATGAAGGCCAGCATTACAGTTGTCTTCTTTACTGCCTGTTGTACATAGAAACATAGAAACATAGAAAACTACATCACAAAACAGGCCCTTCGGCCCCACAAGTTGTGCCGAACATATCCCTACCTTCTAGGCCTACCTATACCCCTCCATCCTATTAAGTGCCATGTGCTCATCCAACAGTCTCTTAAATGACCCTATTGAGTTTGCCTCCACCACCACTGACGGCAGCCGATTCCCCTCGCCCACCATCCTCTGTGTGAAAAGCTTACCCCGAACATTTCCCCTGTACCTACCCCCCAGCAACTTAAACCTGTGTCCTCTCGTAGCAGCCATTTCCACCCTGGGAAAAAGCCTCTGAGAGTCCACCCGATCTATGCCTCTCAACATCTTATATACCTCTATTAGGTCTCCTCTCATCCTACGTCTCTCCAAGGAGAAAAGACCGAGCTCCCTCAGCCTATCCTCATAAGGCATGCCACTCAATCCAGGCAACATCCTTGTAAATCGCCTCTGCACCCTTTCAATGTTTTCCACATTCTTCTTGTAATGAGGCGACCAGAACTGAGCACAGTACTCCAAGTGGGGTCTGACGAGGGTCTTATATAGCTGCATCATTATCCCCGGACTCCTATACTCAATCCCTCGATTGATAAAGGCCAGCACACCATACGCCTTCTTCACCACCTCCTCCACCTGCGGGGCCGATTTTAGAGTCCTATCACAGAAATCACAGAAACCCTACAGTGCAGAAGGAGGCCATTCGGCCCATCGAGTCTGCACCGACCACAATCCCACCCAGGCCCTACCCCTACATAGTTACCCACTAATCCCTCTAACCTATCCATCTCAGGACTCTAAGGGGCAATTTTCTTTTTTTTTTTAACCTGGCCAATCAACCTAACCCGCACATCTTTGGACTGTGGGAGGAAACCGGAGCACCCGGAGGAAACCCACGCAGACACGAGGAGAATGTGCAAACTCCACACAGACAGTGACCTGAGCCGGGACACGGACCCCAAGTTCCTCCTGATCCTCTACAGTACTAAAAGTCTTTCCCTTTATATTGTACTCCTTCATCCCATTCGACCTGGCAAAATGGACGACTATGCATTTATCTGGGTTGAAGTCCATCTGCCACTTCTCCGCCCAGTCTTGCATCCTATCTATGTCCCTCTGTAACTTCTGACATCCCTCCAGACTATCCACAACACTACCAACCTTCGTGTCGTCGACAAACTTACCAACCCATCCCTCCACTTCCTCATCCAAGTCATTAATGAAAATGACAAATAGCAAGGGTCCCAGAACAGATCCCTGGGGCGCACCACTGGTGAGCGACCTCCATTTAGAAAAAGACCCATCTGTACCCACACTCTGCCTCCTTTGGGCAATCATGATGTGGAGATGCCGGCGATGGACTGGGGTGAACACAGTAAGAAGTCTCACAACACCAGGTTAAAGTCCAACAGGTTTATTTGGTAGCAAATACCAGAAGCTTTCGGAGCGCTGCTCCTTCATCCCAGGAGCAGCGCTCCGAAAGCGTATGTCCCTCCGCTTACGAGGACTGGAGAGTGGCGAATGTTGTTCCTCTGTTTCAGAAAGGGAACAGAAATGACCCTTGTAATTATAGGCCGGTTAGTCTTACTTCAGTGGTTGGTAAATTGATGGCATTTACGAACATTTAGAAAGATGCGGATTAATCCGGGATAGTCAGCACGGATTCGTGAAGGGCAAGTCGTGCCTCACAAATTTGATAGAATTTTTTGAGGAGGTAACTAAGTGTGTTGATGAAGGTAGGGCAGTTGATGTCATATACATGGATTTTAGTAAGGCGTTTGATAAGATCCCCCACGGTCGGCTTATGTTGAAAGGAAGGAGGTGTGGAATAGAGGGAAAGTTGGCCGATTGGATAGGTAACTGGCTGTCTGATCGAAGACAGAGGATGGTGGTGGACGGAGAATCTTTGGACTGGAGGCAGGTTGCTAGCGGAGTGCCACAGGTCGATAAGTCCCCTGGGCCTGATGAAATATATCCTAGGATTCTTTGGGAGGCAAGGGTTGAGATTGCAGAGCCTTTGGCTTTGATCTTTGGGTCCTCACTGTCCACGGGGATGGTTCCAGATGACTGGAGAGTGGCGAATGTTGTTCCTCTGTTTGAGAAAGGGAACAGAAATGACCCTGGTAATTATAGGCCGGTTAGTCTTACTTCGGTGGTTGGTAAGTTGATGGAAAAGGTCCTTAGGGATGGGATTTACGACCATTTAGAAAGATGCAGAATAATCCGGGATAGTCAGCACGGATTCGTGAACGGGAAGTCGTACCTCACAAATTTGATAGAATTTTTTGAGGAGGTAACTCAGTGTGTTGATGAAGGTAGGGCAGTTGATGTCATATACATGGATTTTAGTAAGGCGTTTGATAAGATCCCCCATGGTCGGCTTATGATGAAAGTAAGGAGGTGTGGGATAGAGGGAAAGTTGGCCGATTGGATAGGTAACTGGCCATCTGATCGAAGACAGAGGGTGGTGGTGGTTTGAAAATTTTGGACTGGAGGCAGGTTGCTAGCGGAGTGCCACAGGGATCAGTGCTTGGTCCTCTGCAATGTGTGATTGTTATCAATGACTTGGAGGAGGGGGCTGAAGGGTGGATCAGTAAATTTGCTGATGACACCAAGATTGGTGGAGTAGTGGATGAGGTGGCGGGCTGTTGTAGACTGCAAAGAGACATAGATAGGATGGAGAGCTGGGCTGAAAAATGGCAGATGGAGTTTAACCCTGATAAATGTGAGGTGATTCATTTTGGTAGAACTAATTTTCATGTGGATTACAGGGTCAAAGGTAGGATTCTGAAGACTATGGAGGAACAGAGAGATCTTGGGTTCCATATCCACAGATCGCTCAAGGTTGCCACTCCAGTGGATAGAGCTGTGAAGAAGGCCTATCGTGTGTTAGCTTTTATTAACAGGGGGTTGGAGTTTAAGAGCCGGGGGGTTATGCGGCAACTGTACAGGACCTTGGTGAGACTACATTTGGAATATTGTGTGCAGTTCTGCTCACCTCACTGTAAGAAGGATGTGGAAGTGCTGGAAAGAGTGCAGAGGAGATTTACCAGGATGCTGCCTGGTTTGGAGGGTAGGTCTTATGAGGAAAGGTTAAGGGAGCGAGGGCTGTTCTATCTGGAGCAGAGGAGGTTGAGGGGAGACTTAATAGAGGTTTATAAAATGATGAAGGGGATAGACAGAGTGAAGGTTCAATGACTATTTCCTCGGGTGGATGGAGCTATTACAAGGGGGCATAACTATAGGGTTCATGGTGGGCGATATAGGAAGGATATCCGAGGTCGGTTCTTTACGCAGAGAGTGGCTGGGGTGTGGAATGAACTGCCTGCAGTGATAGAGGAGTCAGACACTTTCGGAACATTTCAGCGGTTATTGGATAGGCACATGGAGCACACCAGGATGATAGGGAGTGGGATAGCTTGATCTTGGTTTCAGATAAACCTCGGCACAACATCGTGGGCCGAAGGCCCTGTTCTGTGCTGGACTGTTCTATGTTCTATTTGAAATTCCTGATACATTTTCAGCGTGAAGTAATGTGTCCCTTCGCTCTGCAGGTCATCTCTGTGTTAACGCCGTGATGATACATTCGCAAAGACATTCATATGTATCCTGTGGTATCCCCTCTGGGATACTGACATTGCAAAATCGCTCATCTTTGAGTTTCTTCAAATTAACAAACACATGACGACATTGATTGAGGTTGTGGAATATATTTATTTCTGAGATTGAATTGCTGCCAATCAAAGAATGGACAATGCTGATCACATTATTTAATTTGTAACATTAGAGGCTCTGCTCTCCACCAAAGGTATTGTCATCTAAAACACAACTCTCAAGATCCCACGTTGCCTCAGTTTTATCTTTCACCTGTCTGTGACCTTTCAATGATTCAATTCCAAATGTTAGAGTGTCTCTCCGGGCTGTTCCACTCTCTCCTGGGATATAGTTACCCTCTTTATCTCTGGAAATACACTGAATCCATTCGGGTACTATAATTGTGACTCCAATTTCAGATTTAATCTGCAGTAAATTCAAAAACGTGGACCACAGCAACTGAATCTATCCCCTCCAGCTCCATGTTTCCCAGCAGCCCAGATGAGATGTCCCGAGCCGGAGCACCGGTCAGGCAACACAATCCTGGCCACAGAGAAAAGTGACTATTCCCCTGACGAACTATCCCTATTTATAACTATATTTCCCTTTTCTCCTCCCTCTTGAATGGCTCCCTGATACCCCGTGCTATTGTTCAGTTGCTGAGCCTCCTTGCAGCTCCCGCCCACGTCCGCACAGGGAGCCAGTGTCACAAACCTGTTTGTTTAATCATTCGAAGGACATGGGCGTCCCTGGCTGACCAGCATTTACTGCCTGTCCCTAGTTGACCTTGGAGAGCAGTTGAGAGTTAAACACATTGCTGTGGCTCTGGAGGCACATGAAGGCCAGACCTGATAAGGACGGCAGGTTTCCTTCCCTAAACGACGTGAGTGAACCAGATGGGGTTTTCCGACAATGGAGAATGGTTTTATAGTCATCAGTAGATTTTTGACTCCAGATACATTTTAGTGAATTCAAATTCGACCAGCTGCTGTGACCGGATTCGAACGCGGGTCCCCAGAACATTAACAATATTGGGAGCCCTTCCTGAAGCTATCACGTCAGCAGGAGCTGCTCAGAAAATTCCCTGAGTGTTCCTCCAAGGCCTTACTCACCTTACCGCTGCTTCCGTTGTTCCCATGTCACTTTCTGAACTGTAATGTCTGGGGGACACCTACCCGCCCTGGACCTGGCCGTAAGGGACCGGGCAGTAAGGGAAACAAGACACAGCAATACCTCTCCACCCACTTCCCTAAACTCCCACACTTACCCCAACTCTCAGTGCTTCACTCTCTGCAGCTTGCACTCTGTGGAGCTCCCTGAGTGGGCACATTTCACAGGCCTCAGTTTGGTAGTTTATATTTGCCCGTGTCCAACTCATGAACCTGATTGAAGTCACTGCAGCCCCCCCCCCCCCCCCCCCCGCCCTCCCCCTCTGGGTCTGAGTAACCGCCGAGGGCTGACCACTTTGGAAGCCTTTTTTGGAGTTTCAATGCTGGGTCCGGTTCCTGCTGCTCAACCTCGGAAGTGAGTGGGGTTCAGCAGACCGGAGCTCGCCTCTTCCACCATGAGCGTGTGGCCCGAGTTCCCTTTATCGGGTGACAATGTGATCGAGAGGCTAAACCCACTGTGTCCATTTCAGACTCCGAGGTTCCCACTGGCGGAGATGGAGAACAGGAGCCGGAGTGCCTGGAATTCTTTCCAAAGTTCCCGGTGTGCTGGGAATTGATTTTTCCTGAACGGCTTGGGGCTTCATGGCTTGCAGATGATTGAAGCATTGCCACAGGATGGTATCTCCCAAGCGGACTTGATAGGAAACTGGCCCTGTTCCAGACTCGACCGTGCCTCATAACCAAGCGGATCCATTGCCATGATTCTTTACCAATAACCTATCACCTGCCTTTAGGTGCCTCTCCCGGCTGGTGGGATCAACACTGGGTGTCTTGATGCCTTGCGAACCTCCCACCCTTGGGAATATCAGACTTAACACTGGGCGGAGTCATCTTCTCATGACCAACTCTGCTGGGGCTGTTCTGGTAGTTGAATGGGTGGCTGGGGGGAGTGGCGGGTGGGGGGGGAGGGGGAGGGGGTGGTTTGGGGGGTGTTGTCCTGTAATTGAAGATTGATCTGGATGGTTTGGTGTCCAAGGATGCTGTGGGATGTTTTTGTGAACCTGCTTTTACTATTTGGGCCGCTCTTTCTGCCAGGCCGTTGAATGATGGGTAATGTGACACTGTCCTAACGTGTTAATTTCTGTTCAACTTCATCTAATGCACAAATTCCTGGCTGATGAAGGGTGGTCCATTTTCAAAAACTAACATTTCCGGGATCCCGGGTGTCAAGAAAGAGGTGTGAAGTTTCTCCACTCTTGTCCTTGTGTTTGAGGAACTCACCCTGTGTACGGCCATCCATTTTGTATCAGCATCTACCATTACCAGGACCATAGACCCCATGAACGGACCAGCACTGTCCATGTGCAGCCACGTCTATGGCCGTCCTGGCCATTCCCAAGTGTGAAGAGTAGTGACTGGTGATAGTTATTCCCTTGTTGATATTGCCAACACTGACCCACGCGCAAATATCCGTCCCCATACCTGGCCACCAACAGGGCAACTTGGAGGATCATCAGTTTGCCACTCCTGGGTGGCCATGGTAAAGTTCACCATGGGATGGTGACCCTGGCTCAGGATGACACTCTTGAACCCCATAGACGTGTGTATTCTTCCACTGTCAGCTGCTCTCTGCCATTCCAATATGGGTGCAATTCAGGCTGTAACGGCCTTTTGGATTCCCCCATCAGCACTCGCTGCTTCAATTCATTCAGGAATGGGTAATTTTGCCTCCACAGCCGAATATTATTGGCAGCCACTGGGAGAGTTTTGAAAAAGTTCATGATTACCATCTCTTCCATTGTGGGTACGACCAGTGTCTGTTAATCGTAGCCAATTCAAGGCATCTGCGTTCGTGACTCAGCCTCCTGGATAATGGTAGGCGGACAGTAATAAAGCCCACAGCTGGATATGGGCCAACGTTATGGGCTGCACCGCCATGCAGGTACTTCTGGAATTTCTTTCCCCGAACTGTCACCATTGACGAGGTGTCACAGTGGTTAGCGCTGCTGCCTCATAACACCAGAGACCTGGGTTCAGTTCCTGGCTTGGGTCAATGTCTGTGCGGAGTCTGCACATTCTCACTGTATCTGCATGGGTTTACTCTGGTTACACGGTTTTCTCCCGCAGTCTGAAAGACGTGCTGGTTAGATGCGTTGGCCATGCTCAATTCTCCCTCAGTGTACCGGGGCAGGCACCTGTGTGTGGCGACTGGGCGATTTACACATTAACTTCATTGCAGTGTTAATGTAAGGCTACATTTGACACATTATAAATGTTAAACTTCCTCTGAGTATGAATGGTTGAATTTCGCTGGGAAACCTCATCTCGCTGTCAGTATAAGTGCACGTGAATCAGTTCATAATTGGAAACAAGAATCCTCCTGCCAGCTTTGAAGCTAAGTCCTCAGTCAGAGGGATTGGGTATTTATCCAGCTGTGAGAAACAGTTTACCGTTTGTTTAAAATTTCCCAGTACAAAGTATTTGTATTCACTCTTGGGACTTGGGTGTCGCTGGCCGGACGGCATTTGTTGCCCATCCCTAGTTGCCCATGTTCAGAGGACAATTAAGTGTCAACCACTTGGAGTCACATTTAGCCCTGACCACATAAGGACGACAGATTTCCTTCCCTGGGACATTGGTGAACCAGATGTTTTTTTCCGAAAATCGACACTGGTTTTATGGTCAACAGCTGATTCTGAATTCCAGATATATTTATTCAAATTCCACCATCTGCTGTGACGGGATTCGAAGCCAGGTGCCCAGAACATGAGCTGAGTTTCTATATTAATAGTCTCAGAGAATCATAGAAACCCTACAGGAGGCCATTCGGCCCATCGAGTCTGCACCGACCACGGTGACAGAGAGAGGGAAGGGCAGAAATACATGGAGCGTGACAGATTTTGAAAGAGTTTCTAACAGATACAGTGAAAGAAAAAGACCGACCACCGACACGGTCTAGTGATAAAACCACCAGTCCATCACATCCACACCCACAGTGTACACACCCTGACTTCCGGTAACCGAGACACACCATATTATATACATCTGCAGGGCTCCCGGATTGGACAGCATTAACTGTCCCAATCTGGGAGCTCATATTCCAATAACTCCACCTGATGGTTATCGTTAAAGTCATTAAGTATGTCTCTCTCTCTGTCTTTCTGTGCATCCCTCTCTCTGTATCCCCTGTCTCTCTGTCTCTCTCTCTCTGCCTGTTTCTCTGTGTCTCTTACTGTCTCTCTGCATCTCCCTCACTCACCTTCTCTCTCCACTCTTCTTCTGTGTCTCCTCCCCTCTCAGTCTCACTCTCCTTCTCTGTCCCCCTTTCCTTATTTCTCTGTCTTTCTCTCTCTACCTCGCTCTGTCTTTTGCTCTTGCTGTGTCCATTGTACTCATTCAGTCTCACTCTTTCAAATTCACTGACGCTCTCTGTCTCTGTCTCTGTTTCTCTCTGCCTCCCTTTCTGTCTCCCTTTCCGTCTTAGTCTCCCTCTCTCATTACATCTTCCTATCCAGCTCCCTCTGTCTCCCTTTCTCATTCCCTGTCCATCTCCCTCCCCATTTCCCCCAATCTCTGTCCCTGTTTTTCTCGCTCTGTGAGAGTCCCGATCTGTCTCTGTCCTTTCTGTCTATCTCTCTCTGTCTCTCTCTTTTTCTTTCACTGGATCTGTTAGAAACTCTTTCAAAATCTGACACGCTCCATGTATTTATGCCCTTCCCTCTCTGTCAATCTCCGTCTCTCTATCATTCTCACTTTTGCTCTCGCTGCCCTCTCTCTCTCTTTATCTGGCACTCTCTGTCTCTGTGAGGCCGTTTGTTATTTATAGTTTGAAAGTCCAATAGGAAGATTGAGGGGTCTTGTAGTTGTAGTTTCCTCTCAGGATCTAATGAGTTGAAGAATTGAAGTAAGGGGATATTTCAGCAGATTTATTAGCTGCTGCCTGAAGTGAGTCTGTGTCACAGCATAAATGGCAGTGTTTGTACAACAACTTGTGAGTTGCAGCATGAAGCCCAATTCCAGAACAAAATTATCTAACCATACCGACCGATAGCCCAAATCATGCATCCGAGTCCATATAGAATAAACCATTAATGTCGACCATAAGAAGATGAAATTGGCTGAGATAACAAACAGTAAAATGATGGATTTCCTGCGACTCTCCATCTCTGGGTCTCTGGGATTCTCCCCACTGCTGTGAGTCCGGAGTCTCCTGCGGGCTCTGCTGCTCATTAAAATGTGGCTGACGGTGAAAACGTTGAGCAGCAGAATCAGGACGAACGGGACACACGGGGTTAGAATGTTGTGGAGGAACTCGATTGTTCCCCAGACCGGAGATTCCACAACATCCATTGTGTAATTACAAAACCAGGGGGTGTTCACCAGCCAATATGTATTTAATAACATAAAATACCAGAAAATGTTCTTTAAACAGCTCAGCACCGTCACTGTTCCCAGAACCACAGCCGCCGATTTCTCACTGCAATATTTACTCTTCAGCTTGGGGCAGCAAATGGCCACAAATCGATCAAAGGTGAAAGTGACGGTGAACCAGACAGAACAGTCAGTGGCTGCATAAAGCAGGACGGCGTGGATGTTACACACGGGGACCCAGTACAGGAAAACAAACTGTTCCCGATAAAGAATGGGAATGTGTCTGAATATCAGGTCGAGGATAACGACCAGCAGATCCCCCGCTGACATGGCCACCAGGTAACGAGTCACACATTTGGACAGACCACAGTTTCTGCTCGTCAGTGTCACAATTGTGATTATGTTCACTGTCAGGAAGGGAAATAAAGAATAAAATTAGACAGGATTCAGGGAAAGAAGTTACCATTTGGACTGAGGATGGGTTGAAATAAAAAAGAATGTCCACACATAAAATCATTGAAATCTGTTTTTTCAAATCCAGCACGTCTTTTGCAGGGTAAGAGGAAAGTGGAGCATCCGGAGGAAACCCACACAGACACGGGGAGAAGATCCAAACTCCACACAGACAGTGACCCAAGCCTGGAATTGAACCCAGGTCCCTGACGCTGTGAATCAGCAGTGCTAACCACTGTGTCACCGTGCTGCTCCATGGTAGCAACACAGTGGTATACATTTGGGAGCGAGATTTCCAGAGAGTCCACAACATTGACCCTCACTCAGCTACAAGGATGAGGGAGTAAACCCTGACAGAAAATCCAGACTGGAGTCCTGTCGATGGTAATCTGTCGTCTCTCAGACAGTTTACTGACAACCCCTGCAGCAGAGCTGGTACCAAAGAGGGCTGGTTTGACCCTTGCCTCTTGACAGCACAGAATCTCTATTATATTTACACAGAACTGTACCCTGGAGAGGGGATCACAGCATTGGAGCCACTGTTAGCACAACACAGGAAACAATAGTAATCTCACACTCGATTGGCACACATCACAACTTCCAGTGTTTGCTTTCAAGAGTGGGAGAAAGCTTCAAGGTTCAGCGAATCGCTATCGTCCATAATGCTCAGTGCGATTACTGCCGTCCCACTATGGTCTACTGGACCAGTGCAGCTGCATGAGTCCTCTCTCGGCAGGAAGGTTGCCAATCTATGCACCAGGTAAAACTCAAACAAAGGCCAGTACCAAAGGAAAAGCCAAGCAGGCTGCCATAATGCCTATCGTCCGGTGACTCTGATATCCAATATTATGAAATGCATCAAAAGGTTAGTCATAGTATGAATCAGTTCCGGCTTCCCAGATAGCCTGGATCCACGACAGTTCACCGACATCCACAACAGGTCCACAATGCCATCTCCCTGGCCCGACAGTGAACCCTGGAACACAAACTCGTGTTTATCAACTACAGCTCAGCCTGCAACACCATTCGTCCTACGAAACTCATGTCCAAAGTCCGTGGCCCTGGGCTTGGCTCCTGCCTCTGCAATTGGATCCTGAACTTCCTAATCCATAGACAGCAAAATTAAGGATAATCAACAACATCTCCTTCACAATCATCCTGAACAGCGGTGCCCCGTAAGGCTGCGTCCTCAGCCCCTTACTATACTCCTTATACACTGGTGACTGTGTGGCCAAATTCCCCTCCAACTCGATTTCCAAGTTTGCTGATGACACCTGCAGTGGGTCAGAGGAAGAGACAGAGAATCTGGTGAACTGGGGCGACAACAGTAATCTCTTCCTCAATGTCAACAAAGCAAATCGACTTTTGGAAGCATAGTGGAGTACATGCCCCGATCTCCATCAATGGGGTGAAGTTGAAATAGTCGAGAACTTCAGGTTTTAGGGTCCACATCACGAAAAGCCTTTCCTGGTTCCTCCATGACGTCCCTATAATTAAAACAGTCTCCGAACGCCTCTATTTTCTCAGAGGTTTAGGGAGATTTGGCATGTCAGCTGCGACTCTCACCAACTTTCACAGATGCACCATAAATAACATTCTAGCTTGGTATGGCTCCTGCTCTGTCCAAGACTGCGAGAAACTTCAAAGTTTGGTGAATGCAGACCAGTCCATCACTCACACCAACCTCCCACTCATTAACTCTGTCTAAACTTCCCGTTGCCTCACAAAAGCAACCAGCCTAATTCAGGAATAGCGCACCACGGACATCAACTCTTCCCACTTGTTCCATCAGAGAAAAAGATAAAGAATGTGTGAGGACATGGACCAACCGACTCATAGAATCAAAGAAACACTGCAGTGCAGAAGGGGGCCATTTGACCCATCGAGTCTACACCGACAACAATCCCACCCAGGCCCTATCCCCAAAGTCCCACATATGTACCCTGCTAATCCCCCCAAACATACATATCCCAGGACGCTAATGGGCAGTTAACATGGCCAATCAACCTAACCTGCACATTTTGGACTGTGGGTGAAAACTGGAGCATCCAGAGCAAACCCATACCGACACGGGTAGAATGTGCAAATTCCACACAGACAGTGATCCAAGCCGGGAATCGAACTCAGGTTCCTGTGAGACAGCAACGCTAACCATTGTGCCACCATGCTGCCGACTCAGGAACAGCTTCTCTGCTGCCATCAGACGTTTGAATGGACCCACATTGCATTCAGATGATCTTTTACTACATACCAGCTATGACTGCAACATTACATTCTGCACTCTGTCCTTCTCTATGTACAGTCTGATTTTTCTGTATGGCACTCAAGCAACAACACTGTTCACTGTATATCCAATGTTACGGAGCGACACCCCCTCCCTACCCCACTGTGCATGCAGAGAGGCAGCGAGACCCCTCCCTACCCCACTGTGCATGCAGAGAGGCAGCGAGACCCCCCACCCTACCCCACTGTGCATGCAGAGAGGCAGCGAGAACCCCCACCCTACTCCACTGTGCATGCAGAGAGGCAGCAAGACCCCCCTCCCTACTCCACTGTGCATGCAGATGGGCAGCGAGACCCCCTCCCTACCCGACTGTGCATGCAGAGAGGCAGCGAGACCCCCACCCTACCCCACTGTGCATGCAGAGAGGCAGCGAGACCCTCCCACCCTACCCCACTGTGCATGCAGAGAGGCAGCGAGACCCCCTCCCTACCCCACTGTGCATGCAGACAGGCAGCGAGACCCCCTCCCTACCCCACTGTGCATGCAGAGAGGCAGCGAAACCCCCCACGCTACTCCACTGTGCATGTAGTGAGGCAGTGATGCCCCCTTCCTACCAACACCAATCACGTGTAGAGTGGCAGCGGGGACCACCCCACCCCAGAGACAGCGGGGAAAGTGGTAACGGGACCCTCTCTGACCCAGCAACTATGTTCAGCGTAGGCCCCGTTACCTTTCACGCTCCGCCCCTGTAGACCCCGCCACCTCATGCGCCACTCCCTGATACTGCCCGGTCGGCATTGCCCAAGGGGCACCTACCTTTGCCCTCGAACTTGCCCGGTGTCCTCAATGGCCTTCAGTTCTCCTGGCGAGGTAATCATGACTCGTCCTCATACATGTGGCCAGCTGTTTTCCTCACCGGACCCAACCTCTCCCGGTCAGGCTGCAAAGGCAAGTTTGGCGCACAATTCCATCCCAGGCTCACTAATTTCATTTAAATTTGTTTTAAAATAAATTGAAATAATTAATTCAGCCTCTTGCCGGAAATGGGCAGGAGACTGAATCCGCTGTTTATCCATTGCCGGTGAAGGTTGCAAGAGGCAAGAAATGGGACGTGGACCTGAGTTCTTGGCTGTCACGCGGTTTTATTTGATCACCCCACCATCAATGGACAGGGAGTAGCTGTTATCCTGCCGCTCCCCCCTACCGTGTGTGTGTTGCGTGTGTCTATATTGTCTGTACCAGTATGCATGTATGTGTGTGCGTGTTTGTGTGTGAGCAAGAGTACCTGACGAGTGTGATTCTGGAATGTTACAGCAATTTTGCTTCTTGAATTTGTGTGTGAGTGGGAGTGTCTCAATCTGATTGCTTCTATCAACAAATATGTGTATTAATGTATGTGCGTTTGGGTGTGTCTGTGTGTTTGTGGTCCTGTTGCTCTCGGAGAGCTTGTGGTGGCACAGGGGATAGCATTGCTGTCACACAGTACCGAGGTCCTGGTTCAATTGCAGGCTTGGCCACTATCTGTGCAGATTCTGCATGTTCTCCCCATGTCTGCGTGGGTTTCCTCCGGGTGCTCCAGTTTCCTCCCACGATCTGAAAGTTGTGCTGGTTAGGTGCATTGGCCGTGCTAAATTCTCCCTCAGTGTACCTGAACAGGCGCTGGAGTGTGGTGACTGGGCGATTTTTACAGTAACTTCATTGCAATGTTAATGTTCGCATACTTGTGACACTGATGAATAAATTTCAAATGTAATGAACTATGTTCTCTCTCTGTGAGATCCTGCTGTGCAGATATGACCAATAAAATTGATTCTGCGGCCTGGTGATTGGGTGGGTGAACTGGTGTAATATGCAGAGGGTGAAAAGGATTCTGTCTCAATCTTTTACGCACGAAGGAATAGCGGTTGAGGTCACATGTCTATGGAAAGTCACAGCACTCAGAACACATCCCAGCCCAGAGACCCTGAGACAATTGTCAGTGGCTGAAAGAATTAATAACCGGATACAGAGATTCAACAAGAGCAGCAAATCCAGTACAGGAAATGACAAGAAAATCAATACAGTTAAACAGCCTTTCTAGAATTAGGAACTGGACACAGGGGACGGGACTTTCCAGCCTCACTCTTCCTGAAGCTGCAAAATCCCACCCGTGTTCAACAGACCGTCCCATTCTCCGCCCCTCGCCTGCTCCGATTCCTGTGGGGGTCGGGCCGGTACAATTCCAGCCAGGGACTTACCCGGAACACCAACAATCGCCAGGAGGGGATAGTAAAAGTGTTGAATCACATACAGTAGATATTCAATCCGAACCGCTGATGTTTTCCAAAAATAATCTGCAGTAAACAGAGAAATCCAATGGAATAAAGTCCTTTCCTTGGTTCGAACATTCCGGTTCATTGTTCCCAGATTCTGATCCATTGTTGTAAGATTCCAATCCATTGCTCCCAGATTCTGATCTCTCCTCTCCCTCCCTCTCTCTCCACAGCCGCTGATCTCTGTTGGTGTCGGAGTTGCCGCTCCCGCTGACTCAATGGGACAACACATTGAACGGAATCCCTTATTAATAGAAGAGGGGAATCCCTCCAGGCACACTAAGCGGATCCATGGAGACTCACATCAATTCCAGTCACTAAACAAAAAGCTTCACTTAACCCCGTTCAATCCAACACTTTTTATCCCCAACGTAGAACAGTTACAGTCTCGATGGGTGTTGAGGGTCAGGATGTATGGAAAGTTGGAAATAATGTCGGGTCAATATTAGTTCGATAGAGCAGAGATCACTCTGCTCGCTTTAATCTCGAGACGACGAGAATACAAAAGCAGGGGTGTACTGCTGAGGGTTCATAAGACTCTGGTCTGAACGCATTTGGAATATTGTCAGCAATTTTGGTCCCCGTATCTAAGGAAGGATGTGCTGGCCTTGGAGAGGGTCCAGAGCAGGTTCACAAGAATGATCCGGGGAATGAAAGACTTGGCGCATGAGGAGCATCTGAGGACTGGGGGTCCATACTCGATGCAGTTTGGAAGTATGAGGAAGGGGATAACATTGAAACTTACAGAATAATGAAAGGCCTGGATCGAGTGCACTTGGGGAAGATGTTTCCATTAGTCGGGAGACTTGGACCCGAGGGCACAGACTCAGAGGAAAGGGATGGCCCTTTAGAAATGTGATGTGGAGATGGCGGTGTTGGACTGGGGTGTGCGCAGTGAGAAGTCTCACAACACCAGTTTCCCACTCACCAGATGAAGGAGCAGCATTCCGAAAGCTCGTGATTCGAAATAAACCGATGGGACTTTAACCTGCTGTTGTGAGACTTCTGACTTCAGAACTGAGACGAGGAGGAATTTCTTCAGCCAGAGGGTGGTGAATCTGTGGAATTCATTGCCATACAAGGCTGTGGAGGCCAGATCATTGAATGTATTTAATAAAGAGATAAATAGATCCTTGACTGGTACAGCGATCAAGGGCTCCGGGGAGAAAGCAGGAGAATGGGTTTGAGAAACTTATCAGCCAGAATTGAATGGTGGAGCCGGCTCGACGGGCCGAATGGCCTCATTCTGCTCTTACATCTTATTGTCTTCTGGGTATCATGGTCGTGGTTTTTAGATGAAGTAAACGTCAATCAGGGTTGATATAGTCTGCTTAATCCAGGTTGGAGCAGATCTTATGTACAACACATGAACAGAACAATCTTCGTACAGGACTTCACACGGATCAATCTCTCAGAATTACGTACAGTACAGTCTTAGCTCGAGTGATCATATAGAACTATCTCTGTGTTATGTACAGTACAATCTGAGGCTTCAGATAGAACTATCTCTCAGTGTTATGTGCAGTACAATCTGAGGCTTCAGATAGAACTATCTCTCAGTGTTACGTACAGTACAATCTGAGCCTTCAGGTAGAACTATCTCTCAGTGTTACGTACAGTACAATCTGAGGCTTCAGATAGAACTATCCCTCAGTGTTATGTGCAGTACAATCTGAGCCTTCAGATAGAACTATCTCTCTGTGTTATGTACAGTACAATCTTAGGCTTCAGATAGAACTATCTCTCAGTGTTATTTACAGTACAATCTTTGGCTTCAGACAGACCTATCTCTCAGTGTTATGTGCAGTACAATCTGAGGCTTCAGATAGAACTATCTCTCAGTGTTATGTACAGTACAATCTGAGGCTTCAGGTAGAAGTACCTTTCAGTGTTACGTACAGTACAATCTGAGCCTTCAGAAGAAATTTCTCTGTATTCTGTACAGTACAATCTGAGGCTTCAGATAGAACTATCTCTCAGTGTTATGTACAGTACAATTTGAGCCTTCAGAAGAACTATCTCTCAGTGTTATGTACAGTACAATTTGAGCCTTCAGAAGAACTATCCCTCAGTGTTACGTACAGTACAATCTGAGGCTTCAGAAGAACTATCTCTCAGTGTTATGTACAATACAATCTGAGGCTTCAGATAGAACTATCTCTCAGTGTTACGTACAGTACAATCTGAGGCTTCAGATAGAACTATCCCTCAGTGTTATGTCCAGTACAATCTGAGGCTTCAGATAGAACTATCTCTCAGTGCTATGTACAGTACAATCTGAGGCTTCAGATGGAACTATCTCTCAGTGCTATGTGCAGTACAATCTGAGGCATCAGTTAGAACTATCTCTGTGTTATGTACAGAACAATCTGAGGCTTCAGAAGAACTTTCTCTCAGTGTTATGTGCAGTACAATCTGAGGCTTCAGATCTGAAGTAGGCCATTTTCCAAAAGCCATATTTTTATTATCTCATCAATATTCACCTCATTAAACATATTCATTTATTGGACTGATTGGCACCATTCATAACGTGCCCACAATGCAGAGGGGAACACCCGAATGGACATTCGTTTAAATCCCCCTCTGCACAGCTGAGAGACCTTTAATTTCAAAGCCGACAAAAGATCCTTTTTCTGCCCAGCAACAGCACGAAGCTGCATTTTAAACCGGCCTTTGGCCAGAAGATCGGGATATCTGCGTGTCAAGACCTGGAGTGGGTTATTTGGCATAACCGGACTGTCAATAAAATATTACAGGAATAAAATGGCCAAGGCAGGCAAAGAAACTTAATAAACTAGGATAAAAAGAATAAAAGATTAGATTAAATCCCCGTACACACAGCAGGACAAAATGACATTAACACCTAATCTCGCAAGCACAGAATACAGACACAAAACAGTCGAGGTCGATTTAGATAAGGGGACACGTCGAGAGGATAATGGGAAACACATTAAAACACGGGGGCAAGAACAGGCAGTCCCATTAACACGGACACACACCATACAGATGCAAATTGACAAGTCTCTCAGAGAACTTCCTGACCAGACAGGCCACTTTATAAGTATTGTAAAAATGTATGAGCAAATGTTCCCGCTCGAATTTGGATTCCTATAAATATCCAGAGCATATGTATAACTATTGAGATAAACGTGGCCAAGCACTGTTTCTAAGCTGGCTACGGGGGTCTCCCTGGGTTCCCAGTACTTGTACAATAAAGAAAAACGCTTTGAACATTGCCTTGCGACTCGACTTCCTTGAATGCATTGGTACAAGGGATTTTTCCCTACAACAAGGCAAAAAATGGTTCGGCACAGACAAGAAGGCCAAAAGGCCTGTTTCTGAGCTGTAATTTTCTATGGTTCTATGAACCTACACGTTAACCTTAAGAGAATCTTGAACAAGGACTCCTTCGTCCCTTTGTGCTTCTGATTGCCTAAGCATTTCCCCAGTTAGAAAATAGTCTATGCCTCCATTTCTCCTTCCAATGTTTATAATCTCACACTTTTCCACGTTATATTCCATCTGCCACTTTTCTGCCCACTCTCCTAGCCTATCCAAGTTCTTGTGCAGTCCCCCTGCTTCCTCAATACTATCTCTCCCTCTGCATATCTTTCCATCATCTGCAAACTTGGCAACAGTGGCTTCATTTCGTTCTTCCAAATCGTTAATGTGTATTGTGAAAAGTTGTGGTCCCAGCACCGACCCCTGAGGCACACCACTAGTCACCGGCCGCCATCCTGAAAAAAACCCGTTTATCCCCACTCTCTGCCTTCTGCCAGTCAACCAATCATCTATCCATGTCAGGTTCTTACCCTTATGTAAATTGAGTCTGTGTCTTTATAAGCTCTGTTTGTGAACAGAATTCCCACTCACCTGAAGAAGGTGCTTAGAGCTTCGAAAGCTTGTGTGGCTTTTGCTACCAAATAAACCTGTTGGACTTTAAACTGGTGTTGTTAAACTTTTAATGTTCCCTCCACCCACATTATCTGTACCTTTAAGACCTGGCTGGCTGGCTGTCGAGATTTGCATTCTAATTAGTATTCTGTAACTTGATGTTGTGTCTCTGTGCACTGTTGGAGAACAGATTTTCACTCCATCTGATGAAGGGGCAGCGCTCCGAAAGCTTATGGTATTTGCTACCAAATAAACCTGTTGGACTTTAACCTGGTGTTGTGAGACTTCTTCCTGTGCTTACCCCAGTCCAACGCCGGCATCTCCACATCATGACTACCCTCCCTGCCTCCAGTGATTCTTTTGCTTTTATGCTGTCCTTTACTTTCCTCGTCAGCCATGGAAGCTTCGTCCTCTCTTTAGCAGTTTTCCTCCGCCTTGGGATGAATTTCTGTTGTGCCCCCGCCCCCAAACTCCTGTACTTGCCGTTCCACTGTCTCCCCTGCTCGGCTCCCTTTCCAATCAACTCTGGCCAGCTCCTCCCTCATGTCTTTGCAGTTACCTTTATTTAATTGTCATATTCTTGCATCTGATTCCAGTTTCTCCCTCTCAAACTGCAGGGTAAATTCTATCATATTGTGGTCACTGCTCTCTCAGGGTCACTTCACCTTAAGTTCCCGAATCAAATCTGCCTCATTCGACATCACCAACTCCAGATTTCCCAGTTCCCTAGTAGGCTCTGTCACAAGCTGCTCCAAAAAAGCATCTCTTAGACATTTCACAAATTCCTTTTCTTGGGACCCATCACTACCTACCGGATGTTCCCAGGCCACCTGCATATTGAAGTCCCCCATAATTATTGCCTTTTTATGTGCCTGTTCTATCTCCAGATTTATTTTCTGCCCCTCATCCTGACGACTGCTTGGAGGCCTGTACATAACTCCCATCAGGGTCTTTTTACCATTGTTTCTCCTCAACTCTACCCACAGAGTTTCTATGCCTTCGGATCCTGTATCGCTTCTTGCTATTGATTTAACGCCATCCCTTACGAACAATGCAACCCCGCCCCCTTTGCCCATCTGCCTGTCCTTCCAATAAGACACCTATCCTTGGATATTTAGATCCCAGCCCTGATCCCCTTGCAGCCACGTCTCTGTGATGCCCACAATATCGTACCGGCCAATTTCAATGTGCGCAACAAGCTCATTTACCTTGATCCATGCATTGCGTGCATTGAGGTACAACACCCTCAGTCCCGCATTGACCACCTCCCTTCTCATTCCTGTCACATTTTTTTCGCTCTGCCTGAGGTTAGATTCCTGCCACCTTCTATACTCTCTGTTCTATTATGTGGGAGGCCAGGGAGGCCTGGTATCAACAGCTCCTCCGCTCATGGAGGGGACCTCCATCGAGTTCCCTACTCGACATTGGTTACTGACGACCGGCGGGAAGACAATCAAACGTTGGTGGGTTCATCGAGGCCTCACTCACCAGAGAGAATCTTAAAACTGCCTCCAGTCGCCAAGCATCAACCCCCAAGGGGTTGTCACTCCCCCTGATCAGGTCTATGTGAGATGGTCATAAGGATCAGGAATGAACTATGGGCTGTATTATATTGTAAATATGCTGTGGATTATGCACCAAGCCTGGATGAAGTGAATAGAGAAAAATGTTCACAAATGGTTTCAAATGCTGTTGCTGTACCGGGGGGTGTGGCGGTGGGGGACCGGGGGGGGGGGGGGGGCGGGGGAGTGGGGGGGAGGTTTTACTTACAGGGGAGAGTGTTATATATGTTGGGGCTTTCTTGAAGTGAACGGGCCATGTGATCTCAGGTGCGGGGTGAGCTGTTGGGATCCTCCCAGATTGGGCAGTCAATATTTGGGGTCTTGTGTGAACAGACGGAATAAAGAGTTTTGTCCCTGACACCTGACTGTGGAGTCGATATTAAAGAGAATCCTCAGAACCGCAGGACATAAACAAACGGTCTCGATCCCAGTGCTGCACAACTCTCCCAGTCGCTTCAATTCTCTATGTCCCCATCTCCCACTCTCATCAAGGTGCTGACTGTCTGTCCCGGTGTCCCAGTGTCCAACCTCTCACACTCTCTTCAAGGTGCTGACTGTCTGCCCCAGTGTCCCCCTCTCCCACTCTCCTCAAGGTGCTGACTGTCTGTCCCGGTGTCCCAGTGTCCCCCTCTCACACTCTCCTCAAGATGCTGCTGACTCTGTTTAGGTGTCCCCGTGTCCCCCTCTCACACTCTCCTCAAGATGCTGCTGACCCTGTTCAGGTGTCCCGGTGTCCTTCTCCCACACACTCCTCAACTCACCCTTGCCTCCTTACAACCTCACAACAGAAAATGCTTAGAAAGATTGATGTGAAGCTTCTTGATCAGGTTCTTCTGTACATAACACTGAGAGATAATTCTATCTGAAGCCTCAGATTGTACTGTACGTAACACTGAGGGATAGTTCTATCTAAAGCCTCAGATTGTACTATACGTAACACTGAGAGACAGTTCTATCTGAAGCCAAAGATTGTACTGTACATAACACTGAGAGATAGTTCTATCTGAGGCCTCAGATTGTACTGTACGTAACACAAAGATTGTTCTATCTGACGCCTCAGATTGTGCTGTAAATAACACTGAGAGATAGTTCTATCTGAAGCCTCAGATTGTACTGTACGTAATACTGAGAGATAGTTCTATCTGATGCCTCAGATTGTACTGTACATAACACTGAGAGATAGTTCTATCTGAAGCCTCAGATTGTACTGAACATAACACTGAGAGATAGTTCTATCGGTTGATGAAGGAAGGGCCGTGGATGTCGTCTATATGGATGTCGTCTATATGGATTTCAGTAAGGCATTTGACAAAGTCCCACATGGCAGGTTGGTTAAGAAGGTTAAGGCTCATGGGATACAAGGAGAAGTGGCTAGATGGGTGGAGAACTGGCTTGGCCATAGGAGACAGAGGGTCGTGGTCGAAGGGTCTTTTTCCGGCTGGAGTTCTGTGACCAGTGGTGTTCCGCAGGGCTCTGTACTGGGGCCTCTGCTATTTGTGATATATATAAATGATTTGGAAGAAGGTGTAACTGGTGTAATCAGCAAGTTTGCGGATGACACAAAGATGGCTGGACTTGCGGATAGCGAAGAGCATTGTCGGGCAATACAGCAGGATATAGATAGGCTGGAAAATTGGGCGGAGAGGTGGCAGATGGAGTTTAATCCGGATGAATGCGAAGTGATCCATTTTGGAAGAAATAATGTCGGGAGGAGTTATACAATAAATGGCAGAGTCATCAGGAGTATAGAAACACAGAGGGACCTAGGTGTGCAAGTCCACAAATCCTTGAAGGTGGCAACACAGGTGGAGAACGTGGTGAAGAAGGCATATGGTATGCTTGCCTTTATAGGACGGGGTATAGAGTATAAAAGCTGGAGTCTGATGATGCAGCTGTATAGAACGCTGGTTAGGCCACATTTGGAGTACTGCGTCCAGTTCTGGTCGCCGCACTACCAGAAGGACGTGGAGGCGTTAGAGAGAGTGCAGAGAAGGTTTACCAGGATGTTGCCTGGTATGGAGGGTCTTAGCTATGAGGAGAGATTGGGTAAACTGGGGTTGTTCTCCCTGGAAAGACGGAGAATGAGGGGAGATCTAATAGAGGTGTACAAGATTATGAAGGGGATAGATAGGGTGAACGGTGGGAAGCTTTTTCCCAGGTCGGAGGAGACGATCACGAGGGGTCACGGGCTCAAGGTGAGAGGGGCGAAGTATAACTCAGATATCAGAGGGATGTTTTTTACACAGAGGGTGGTGGGGGCCTGGAAAGCGCTGCCAAGTAGTTTGGTGGAGGCAGGAACGCTGACATCGCTTAAGACTTACCTGGATAGTCACATGAGCAGCCTGGGAAAGGAGGGATACAAACGATTGGTCGAGTTGGACCAAGGAGCGGCACAGGCTTGGAGGGCCGAAGGGCCTGTTTCCTGTGCTGTACTGTTCTTTGTTCTTTGAAGCCTCAGATTGCACTGTACATAGCACTGAGAAATAGTTCTATCTGATGACTCGAGCTAAGACTGTACTGTACGTAATGCTGAGAGATTGATCCATGTGAAGTCCAATACTAAGATTGTTCTGTCCATGAGCTGTACATAAGATCTGCTACAACCTGGATTAAGCAGACTATATCAGCCCAGATTGACGTTAACCATCTAAAAACCACGTCCATGATACCCATCAGACAATAAGATATAAGAGCAGAATGAGGCCATGAGGCCCGTCGAGCCGGCTCCACCACTCAATTCTGGCTGATAAGTTTCTCCAACCCGTTCTCCTGCTTTCTCCCCGTAACCCTTGATCGCTGTACCAGTCAAGAATCTATTTATCTCTTTATTAAATACATTCAATGATCTGCCCTCCACAGCCTTGCGTGGCAATGAATTCCACAGATTCACCACCCTCTGGCTGAAGAAATTCCTCCTCGTCTCAGTTCTGAAGCAAGAAGTCTCACAGCAGCAGGTTAAAGTCCCACAGGTTTATTTGGAATCACGAGCTTTCGGAATGCTGCTCCTTCATCAGGTGAGTGGGAAACTGGTGTTGTGAGACTTCTTACTGCGCACACCCCAGTCCAACACCGCCATCTCCACATCACATTTCTAAAGGGCCATCCCTTTCCTCTGAGTCTGTGCCCTCGGATCCAAGTCTCCCCGACTAATGGAAACATCTTCCCCAAGTGCACTCGATCCAGGCCTTTCATTATTCTGTAAGTTTCAATGTTATCCCCTTCCTCATACTTCCAAACTGCATCGAGTATGGACCCCCAGTCCTCAGACGCTCCTCATGCGTCAAGTCTTTCATTCCCCGGATCATTCTTGTGAACCTGCTCTGGATCCTCTCCAAGGCCAGCACATCCTTCCTGAGATACGGGGACCAAAATTGCTGACAATATTCTGAATGCGGTCAGACCAGTGTCTTATAAACCCTCAGCTGGCCACCCTTGCTTTTGTATTATCGTCGTTTCGAAATCAACACGAGCAGAGTGATCTCTGCAATATCGAATTAAGCTTGACCCTACATTATTTCTAACTTTCCATACCTCCCTGACCCTCAGCACCCCATCGAGGCTGTAACTGTTCTACGTTGGGGATAAAAAGTGTTGGATTGAAGGGGGTTAAGTGAAGCTGTTTGTTTAGTGACTGGAATTGATGTGAGTCTCCATGGATCCGATTAGTGTGCCTGGAGGGATTCCCCTCTTCTATTAATAAGGGATTCCGTTCAATGTGTTGTCCCATTGAGTCAGCGGGAGCGGCAACTCCGACACTAACAGAGATGAGCGGCTGTGGAGAGAGAGGGAGGGAGAGGAGAGATCAGAATCTGGGAGCAATGGATTGGAGTCTTCCAACAATGGATCAGGACAGAGTCATAGAGTCATAGAGGTTTACAGCATGGAAACAGGCCATTCGGCTCAACTTGTCCATGCCACCCTTTTTTTTAAACTCATAAACTAACCCCAATTGCCTGCATTTGACCCATATCCTTCTATACCCATGTAACTATCTAAATGCTTTTTAAAAGACAAAATTGGACCCGCCTCTACTATTACATCTGGCAGCTTGTTCCAGACACTCACCACCCTCTGTGTGAAAAAATTGCCCCTCTGGACACTTTTGTATCGCTCCCCTCTCACCTTAAACCTGTGCCCTCTAGAATATGAGAACAATGAAGCGGAATGTTCCAACAATGGATCAGAATCTGGGAACAATGAACCGGAATGTTCCAGCAATGGATCAGAATTTGGGAACAATGGATTCGAATCTTCCAACAATGGATCAGAATCTGGGAACAATGAACTGGAATGTTCCAACCCAGGACAGGAGTTTATTCTATTTGATTTCTGAGTTTACTGCTGATTATCGGGGGATAACAACAGCTGACCGGATTGAATATCTACTGAAGGCGATTCAATGTATTTACTATCCCCTCCTGGTGATGGTTGGTGTTCCGGGTAAGTCCCTGGCTGGAATTGTGCCGGCCCGACCACCACGGGAATCGGAGCAGGCAAGGGGCGGAGAATGGGAAGGTCTGTTGAACACGGGTGGGATTTTGCAGCTTCAGGAAGAGTGAGGCTGGAAAGTCCCGTCCCCTGTGTCCAGTTCCTAATTCTAGAAAGGCTGTTTAACTGTATTGATTTTCTTGTCATTTCCTGTACTGGGTTTGCTGCTCTTGTTGAATCTCTGTATCCGGTGATTAATTCTTTCAGCCACTGACAATTGTCTCAGGGTCAATGGGCTGGCATGTGTTCTGAGTGCTGTGAATTTCCATAGACATGTGACTTCAAACGCTATTCCTTCGTGCGTAAAAGATTGAGACAGAATCCTTTTCACCCTCTGCATATAACACCAGTCCACCCACCCAATCACCAGGCCTCAGAATCAATTTTATTGGTCATATCTGCACAGCAGGATCTCACAGAGAAAGAACATATTTCATTAAATTTGAAATTTATTCATCAGTGTCGCAAGTATGCGAACATTAACATTGCAATGAAGTTACCATAAAAATCTATTAAAATCCCCAAGTCACCACACTCCAGCGCCTGTTCAGGTACACTGAGGGAGAATTTAGCACGGCCAATGCACCCAACCAGCACAACTTTCAGATAGTGGGAGGAAACTGGAGCACCCGGAGGAAACCCACGCAGACATGGGGAGTACATGCAGAATCTGCACAGACAGTGGCCAAGCCTGCAATTGAACCAGGACCTCTGGTTCTGTGAGGCAGCAACGCTATCCCCTGTACCACCACAAGCTCTCCGAGAGCAACAGGAACATAAACACACAGACATTAATACACACATTTGTTGATAGAAGCAATCAGATTTTAGATACTCCCACTCACGCACAAATTCAACAACCAAAATTGCTGTAACACTCCTGAATAACGCACACTTAGGAACACACGTCAGGTACTCTGTTGCTCACACACAAACACGTACACACACAATTGCATACTGGAACAGACAATATAGACACACGCAACACACACACGGTAGGGGGGGGGGGGGGGGCAGGATAACAGCTACTCCCTGTCCATTGATGGTGGGGTGATCAAGTAAAACCGCGTGACAGCCAAGAACTCAGGTCCACGTCCCATTTCTCACCTCTTGCAAATCAGAGTGGATAAATCCCCAGGACCGGACAGGGTATTCCCACGGACCATGAGGGAAGCTGGTGTTGAACTTGTAGGGGCCCTGGCAGACAAATTTAAAATGTCAGTATTCACGGGGGAGGTGCCGGATGATTGGAGGGTGGCTCATGTTGTTCCGTTGTTTCAAAAAGGTTCCAAAAGAAATCCGGGAAATTATAGGCCAGTAAGTTTGACGTCGGTGGTGGGCAAGTTATTGGAAGGTGTGATAAGGGATAGGATCTACAAATATTTGGATAGACAGGGACTTATTAGGGAGAGAGAACATGGCTTTGTGCGTGGTAGGTCATGTTTGACCAATCTATTAGAGTTTTTCGAGGAGGTTACCAGGAAAGTGGATGAAGGGAAGGCGGTCGATGTTGTCCACCTGGATTTCAGCAAGGCCTTTGACAAGGTCCCTCATGGGAGGTTAGTTAGGAAGGTTCAGTCGCTAGGTATACATGGGGAGGTAGTAAATTGTATTAGACACTGGCTCAATGGAAGAAGCCAGAGAGTGGTTGTGGAGGATTGCTTCTCTGAGTGGAGGCCTGTGACTAGTGGTGTGCCGCAGGGATCGGTGCTGGGTCCATTGTTGTTTGTCATCTATATCAATGATCTGGATGATAATGTGGTAAATTGGATCAGCAAATTTGCTGATGATACAAAGATTGGAGGTGTAGTGGACAGTGAGGAAGGTTTTCAAATCTTGCAGAGGGATTTGGACCAACTAGAAAAATGGGCTGAAAAGTGGCAAATGAAATTTAAAGCAGACAAGTGTGAGATATTGCACTTTGGAAGGACAAACCAAAGTAGAACGTACCGGGTAAATGGTAGGACTCTGAAGAGTGCAATTGAACAGAGGGATCTGGGAATACAGGTACAGAATTCCCTAAAAGTGACGTCATAGGTGGATAGGGTCGTAAAGAGTGCCTTTGGTACATTGGCATTTATAAATCGGAGTATCGAGTATAAAAGTTGGAGTGTTATGGTAAGGTTATATAAGGCATTGGTGAGGCCGAATTTGGAGTATTGTGTACAGTTTTGGTCACCTAGTTACAGGAAGGATGTGAATAAGGTTGAAAGAGTGCAGAGAAGGTTCACAAGGATGTTGCCGGGACTTGAGAAGCTGAGTTACAGAGAGAGATTAAATAGGTTGGGACTTTATTCCCTGGAGCGTAGAAGATTGAGGGGAGATTTGATAGAGGTGTATAAGATTTTGATGGGTATAGATAGAGTGAATGCAAGCAGGCTTTTTCCGCTGAGGCTCGGGGAGAAAAAAACCAGAGGGCATGGGTTAAGGGTGAAAGGAGAAAAGTTTAAAGGGAATATTAGCGGGGGGGGGCTCCTTCACGCAGAGAGTGGTGGGAGTGTGGAATGAGCTGCCGGATAAAGTGGTAAATGCGGGGTCACTTTTAACATTCAAGAAAAACGTGGACGGGTTCATGGATGAGAGGGGTGTGGAGGGATATGGTCCAAGTGCAGGTCAGTGGGACTAGGCAAAAAATGGTTCGGCACAGACAAGAAGGGGGAAAAGGCCTGTTTCAGAGATGTAATTTTCTATGGTTCTATGGTTCACCAGCAATGCATAAACAGCAGATTCAGTCTCCTGTCCATTTCCGGCAAGAGGCTGAATAAATTATTTCAATTTATTTTAAAACAAATTTAAATGAAATTAGCGAGCCTGGGATGGAATTGTGCGGCACACTTGCCTTTGCAGCCTCACCGGGAGAGGTTGGGTCCGGTGAGGAAAACCGCTGGCCACATGTATGAGGACTAGTCATGATGACCTCGTCGGGAGAACTGAAGGCCATTGAGGACACCGGGCAAGGTCGAGGGCAAAGGTAGGTGCCACTTGGGCAATGCCCACCGTGCAGTACCAGGGAGTGGGGCATGAGGTGGCGGGGTCTACAGGGGCGGAGCCTGAAGGTAGCGGGGCCGACACTGAACATAGTTGCTGGGTGGGAGAGGGTCCCGTTACCACTCTGCCCGCTGTCTGTGGGGTGGGGTGGTCCCCGCTGCCACTCTGCACGTGATTGGTGTTGGTAGGAAGGGGGGCATCACTGCCTCTCTGCATGCACAATGGGGTAGGGAGGGGGTCTCGCTGCCTCTCTGCATGCACAGTGGGGTAGGGAGGGGTCTCGTTGCCTCTCTGCATGCACAGTGGGGTAGGGAGGGGAAGGGAGGGGGTCTCGCTGCCTCTATGCATGCAAAGTGGGGTAGGGAGGGGGTCTCGTTGCCTCTCTGCATGCACAGTGGGCCTGGGAGGGGTGTCTCGCTGCCTCTCTGCATGGACAGTGAGGTAGGGTGGGGGGTCTCGCTGCCTCTCTGCATGGACAGAACACGTAGACTACATCGACTGCACTTCCCTCATCTCCTCATCCAGTCACCTCCTCAATATATTCCAGCGAATTGTTAGACATGATCTCCCCCTGTCAAAGGAATGCTGACGATTGTTCATAAATCCTTACCTCTCGAAGTGGAGATTAATTCTGTCCTTCAAATTGTTTTCCAATCATTTCCCTACTACGGATATGGTGCTGATGGTATCCTAGGCGTGATCTTGGATATCTCCAGGGCACCTTGCAGGATGGCAGTATGGCACAGTGGTTAGCACTGCTCCCTCACAGCATCAGGGATCCCATTTCAATTCCTGGGATTCCATCAGCACCAGTGAAGATTTTTTTTAACTTTGATCCATTCTCACATCTCGCCTGTTGGGATTTCTCCTATTACAAGAACGTGTGGTGTTCCTCTGGAAAGAATCCACTGTGAGCAAGTCCAGTTTCTCGCAGCTCCCCAATGTCCACATTCAGCCTTGTAAATTCAGTCTCGATCACAGCCGTCCAGTGTACATCATCAACCTGCATAAGTTCATTGGTAAGGTCAGGGCACATCGTGCTGATGTTTCAGCTTGAGATGCAAAAGACTGATTTGATTTGAATTGATTTGGTTTATTGTTTTCACATATAATAAATATGCGATCCAAGCCGGGAATCGAACTCAGGTTCCTGTGAGACAGCAGTGCTAACCATTATGCCACCATGCTGCCGACTCAAGAACAGCTTCTTCTCTGCTGCCATCTGACGTTTTAATGGACCCACATCGCATTCAGATGATCTTATTCTACACCCTCGCTCTGAGTCCAACATTACATTCTGCACCCTCTCCTTCTCGATGTTCAGGGTTACAGTGTTACAGAGTTCAGTGTTGGGCCAGGGAGATGGTGTCTGTGGACCTGTTGGGGAGGTAGGTGAACTGTAGTGTATCCAGGCAATCTGGAGGCCGGAATTGATTCATGTCATGACTAACCTTTTGATGCATTTCGTAACATTGGACATACAGTGAAAAGTGTTGTTGCTCGACTGCCATACAGACAAAGCATACTGTACATAGAGAAGGAGAGGGGGCAGAATGTAATGTTGCAGTCATAGCTAGGATGTATTAAATGATCATCTTAATGCAATGTGGGTCCATTCAAACGTCTGGTGGCAGCAGAGAAGCTGTTCCTGAGTTGGCAGCATGGTGGCACAATGGTTAGCGCTGCTGTCTCATAGGAACCTGAGTTCGATTCCTGGCTTGGATCACTGTCTGTGTGGAATTTGCACATTCTACCCCTGTCTGCATGGGTTTGCTCTGGATGCTCCAGTTTTCACCCACAGTCCAAAATGTGCAGGTTAGGTTGATTGGCCATGTTAACTGCCCATTAGCGTCCTGGGATATGTATGTTTGGGAGATGAGCAGGGTCCATATGTGGGACTTTGGGGATAGGGCCTGGGTGGGATTGTTGTCGGTGTAGACTCGATGGGTCAAATGGCCCCCTTCTGCACTGTAGTGATTCTATGATTCTATGAGTCGGTTGGTCCATGTCCTCACACATTCTTTATTTTTTTCTCTGATGGAACAAGTGGGAAGAGTTGATGTCCGTGGTGCGCTATTCCTGAATTAGGCTGGTTGCTTTTGTGAGGCAACGGGAAGTTTAGACAGAGTTAATGAGTGGGAGGTTGGTTTGAGTGATGGACTGGTCTGCATTCACCAAGCTTTGAAGTTTCTTGCAGTCTTGGACAGAGCAGGAGCCATACCAAGCTAGAATGTTATTTATGGTGCACCTGTAAAAGTTGGTGAGAATCGCAGCTGACATGCCAAATGTCCCTTAACCTCTGAGAAAATAGAGGCGTTCGAAGGCTTTTTTAATTATAGGGACGTCATGGAGGAACCAGGAAAGATTTTTCGTGATGTGGACCCTAAAATGTGAAGCTCTCGACTATTTCAACTTCACCCCATTGATGTAGATTGGGGCATGTACTCCACTATGCTTCCAAAAGTCGATTTGCTTTGTTGACATTGAGGAAGAGATTATTGTTGTCCCCCAGTTCACCTGATTCTCTGTCTCTTCCTCCGACCCACTGCAGGTGTCATCAGCAAACTTGGAAATCGATTTGGAGGGGAATTTGGCCACACAGTCACCAGTGTATAAGGAGTATAGTAAGGGGCTGAGGACGCAGCCTTACGGGGCACCGCTGTTCAGGATGATTGTGATGGAGATGTTGTTGATTGTCCTTAATTTTGCTGTCTATGGATTAGGAAGTTCAGGATCCAATTGCAGAGGCAGGAGCCAAGCCCAGGGCCACGGACTTTGGACATGCGTTTCGTAGGACTAATGGTGTTGCAGGCTGAGCTGTAGTCGATAAACACGAGTCTGTGTTCCAGGGTTCACTGTCGGGCCAGGGAGATGGCATTGTGGACCTGTTGTGGATGTCGGTGAACTGTCGTGGATCCAGGCAATCTGGGAAGCTGGAACTGATTCATGCCATGACGAACCTTTTGATGCATTTCATAATATTGGATATCAGAGTCACCGGACGATAGGCATTAAGGCAGCCTGCTTGGCTTTTCCTTTGGTACTGGCCTCTGTTTGAGTTTTACCTGGTGCATAGATTGGCAACCTTCCTGCCGAGAGAGGACTCATGCAGCTGCACTGGTGCAGTAGAGCAACGTGGGACAGCAGTAATCGCACTGAGTATTATGGACGATAGCGATTCGCTGAACCTTGAAGCTTTCTCCCACTCTTGAAAGCAAACACTGGAAGTTGTGATCTGTGCCAATCGAGTGTGAGATTACTATTTTTTCCTGTGTTGTGCTAACAGTGGCTACAATGCTGTGATCTCCTCTCCAGGGTACAGATCTGTGTAAATATAATAGAGATTCTGTGCTGTCAAGGCATCAGGATCTCCCTCTGCCAATTGTTAGTATTGTCCAGAGGCAAGGGTCAAACCAGCCCTCTTTGGTACCAGCTGTGTTGCAGGGGTTGTCAGTAAACTGTCTGAGAGACGACAGATTACCATTTACAGGACTCCAGTCTGGATTTTCTGTCAGAGTTTACTCCCTCATCCTTGTAGCTGAGTGAGGGTCAATGTTGTGGACTCTCCGGAAAGCTCTCCCCCAAATGTATACCACTGTGTTGCTACCATGGAGCAGCACGGTGACACAGTGGTTAGCACTGCTGATTCACAGCGTCAGGGACCTGGGTTCAATTCCAGGCTTGGGTCACTGTCTGTGTGGAGTTTGGACCTTCTCCCCGTGTCTGTGTGGGTTTCCTCCGGATGCTCCACTTTCCTCTCACACTGCAAAAGACGTGCTGGATATTTAAAAACAGATTTCAGTGATTTTATGTGTGTACATTCTTTTTTATTTCAACCCATCCTCATTCCAAATGGTAACTTCTTTCCCTGAATCCTGTCTAATTTTATTCTTTATTTCCCTTCCTGACAGTGAACATAATCACAATTGTGACACTGACGAGCAGAAACTGTGGTCTGTCCAAATGTGTGACTCGTTACCTGGTGGCCATGTCAGCGGGGGATCTGCTGGTCGTTATCCTCGACCTGATATTCAGACACATTCCCATTCTTTATCGGGAACAGTTTGTTTTCCTGTACTGGGTCCCCGTGTGTAACATCCACGCCGTCCTGCTTTATGCAGCCACTGACTGTTCTGTCTGGTTCACCGTCACTTTCACCTTTGATCGATTTGTGGCCATTTGCTGCCCCAAGCTGAAGAGTAAATATTGCAGTGAGAAATCGGCGGCTGTGGTTCTGGGAACAGTGACGGTGCTGAGCTGTTTATAGAACATTTTCTGGTATTTTATGTTGTTAAATAGATATTCGCTGTGGAACGACCCCTGGTTTTGTGAGGCCACATTGGATGTTGTGGGATCTCCGTCTGGACAACAATCGAGTTCCTCCACAACATTCTAACCCCGACTGTCCCGTTCGTCCTGATTCTGCTGCTCAACGCTTTCACCGTCTGACACATTTTAATGAGCAGCAGAGCCCGCAGGAGACTCCGGGCTCACAGCAGTGGGGAGATTCCCAGAGACCCAGAGATGGAGAGTCGCAGGAAATCCATCATTTTACTGTTTGTTATCTCAGCCAATTTCATCCTCTTATTGTCGACATTAATGGTTTATTCAATATGGATTCGGTTGGAAGATTTGGGCTATGGGTCGTTATGGTTAGATAATTTTGTTCTGGAATTGGGCTTGATGCTGCAACTCACAAGTTGTTGTACAAACACTGCCATTTATGCTGTGACACAGACTCACTTCAGGTAGCAGCTAACAAATCTGCTGAAATATCCCCTTACTTCAATTCTTCAACTCATTAGGCACTGAGAGGAAACTGCAACTACAAGACCCCTGAATCTTCCTATTGGACTTTCAAACTATAAATAACAAACAGCCTCACAGAGACAGAGAGAGTGACAGATAAAGGGAGAGAGAGGACAGTGAGAGCAACTTTGAGAATGACAGAGAGACGGAGATTGACAGAGAGAGGGAAGGGCATAAATACGTGGAGCGTGACAGATTTTGAAAGAGTTTCTAACACATACAGTGAAAGAAACAGAGAGAGAGAGAGAGACAGAGAGACAGAGAGAAAGGACAGAGACAGATAGGGACTCTCACAGAGCGAGAAAAACAGGGATAGAGAATGGGGGAAATGGGGAGGGAGATGGACAGGGAATGAGAATGGGAGACAGAGGGAGACAGATGGGAGGATGCCATGAGAGAGGGAGACTAAGATGGAAAGTGAGACAGAAAGGGAGGCAGAGAGAGACAGAGACAGAGAGCGTCAGTGAATTTGAAACAGTGAGACTGAATGAGTACAATGGACACGGCAAGAGGAAAATACAGAGCGAGGTAGAGAGACAGAAAGACAGAGAAATAAGAAAAGGGGGACAGAGAAGGAGAGGGAGACTGAGAGGGAGGAGGAGACACAGAGGAAGAGTGGAGAGAGAAGGTGAATGAGGGTGATGCCGAGAGACAATAAGAGACACAGAGAAACAGGCAGAGAAATAGAGAGAGAGAGATATACAGAGAGAGATGCACAGAAAGACAGAAAGAGACAGAGAGAGAGACAGAGAGAGACAGGGGGATACAGACAGAGGGATGCACAGAGAGACAGAGAGAGAGACAGAGAGAGAGACATACTTGATGACTTTAACGATAACCATCAGGTGGAGTTATTGGAATATGAGTTCCCTGATTGAGACAGTTAATGCTGTCCAATCCGGGAGCCCTGCAGACGTATATAATATGGTGTGTCTAGGTTACCGGAAGTCAGGGTGTGTACACTCTGGGTGTGGATGTGATGGACTGGTGGTTTTATCACTGGACTATTAATACAGAAACTCAGCTAACGTTCTGTGCACCCGGGTTCGAATCCCGTCACAGCAGATGGTGGAATTTGAATAAACATATCTGGAATTCAGAATCAGCTGATGACCATAAAAGCAATGTCGATTTTCGGAAAAACACATCTGGTTCACCAATGTCCCAGGGGAGAAAATCTGTCGTCCTTATGTGGTCAGGACTAAATGCGACTCAAAGTGGTTGACACTTAATTGCCCTCTGAACATGGGCAACGAGGGATGGGCAACAAATGCTGGGTGGCCAGTGACACCCAAGTTCCAAGAGTGAATACAAATACTTTGTACTGGGAAATTTGAAACAAACGGTAAACTGTTTCTCACAGCTGGATAAATACCCAATCCCTCTGATTGAGGAATTAGCTTCAAAGCTGGCAGGAGGATTCTTGTTTCCAATTATGAACTTATTCACGTGCACTTATACTGACAGCGAGATGAGGTTTCCCAGCGAAATTCAACCATTCATACTCAGAGGAAGTTTAACATTTATAATGTGTCAAATGCAGGCTCACATTAACACTGCAATGAAGTTCATGTGAAAATCGCCGAGTCGCCACACACTGGTGCCTGTCCGGGTACACTGAGGGAGAATTGAGCATGGCCAACGCATCTAACCAGCACGTCTTTCAGACTGCGGGAGAAAACCGGAGAAACCAGATGAAACCCATGCAGATACGGTGAGAATGTGCAGACTCCGCACAGACATTGACCCAAGCCAGGAACTGAACCCAGGTCTCTGTTGTTATGAGGCAGCAGCGCTAACCACTGTGACACCTCGTCAATGGTGACAGTTCGGGGAAAGAAATTCCAGAAGTACCTGCATGGCGGTGCAGCCCATAACACTGGCCCATATCCAGCTGTGGGCTTCATTACTGTCCGCCTACCATTATCCAGGAGGCTGAGTCACTGACGCCAATGCCTTGAGTTGGCTACGATTAACAGACACTTGTTGTACCCACAATGGAAGAGATGGTAATCATGAACTTTTTCAAAACTCTCCCAGTGGCTGCCAATAATATTCGGCTGTGGAGGCAAAATTACCCATTCCTGAATGAATTGAAGCAGCGAGTGCTGATGGGGGAATCCAAAAGGCCACTACAGCCTGAATTGCACCCATATTGGAGTGGCAGAGAGCAGCTGACTGTGGAAGATGGCACACGTCTATGGGGTTCAAGAGTGTCATCCTGAGCCAGGGTCACCATCCCATGGTGAACTTTACCATGGCCACCCAGGAGTGGCAAACTGAAGTTCCTCCAAGTTGCCCTGTTGGTGACCAGGTATGGGGACGGATATTTGCTCGTGGGTCAGTGTTGGCAATATCAACAAGGGCAGAAATATCACCAGTCACTACTCTTCACACTTGGGAATGGCCAGGACGGCCAGAGACGTGGCTGCACATGGACAGTGCCGGTCCGTTCATGGGGTCTATGTTCCTGGTAATGGCAGATGCTGATTCAAAATGGATGGCCGTACACAGGGTGAGTTACTCAAACACAAGGACAAGAGTGGAGAAACTTCACACCTCTTTCTTGACACCCGGGATCCCGGAAATGTTAGTTTCTGAAAATGGACCACCCTTCATCAGCCAGGAATTTGTGCATTAGATGAAGTGGAACAGAAATTAACACGTGAGGACAGTGTCATATTACCCATCATCCAGCGGCCTGGCAGAATGAGCGGCCCAAATAGTAAAAGCAGGTTCAAAAAAAATCCCACAGACTCCTTGGGCAACAAACCATCCAGATTCATCTGCAATTACAGGACGTCACCTCCCCCAACACCCCCCCCCTCCCCCCCCACACCCCCCCTCCCCCGACCCCACCCCCACCGCCCCCCCCATCCCCCCCCCTCCCCCCAACCACCCATTCAACTACCAGAACAGCCCCAGCAGAGTTGGTCATGAGAAGAGCAGTGTGGCGCAGCGGAAGCGTGCTGGGCCCGGAACTCAGAGGTCGATGGATCGAAACCAAGTTCTGCTATCGTATTTTCACTCTTATCAAAAATTAACGTTCAACTGCTGTCCTGTACCATTTTACCTGGATTTTCTTGGCAATGGATTTGTTCAATCTTGCTGATTTGAATCACCTTGGGCGGTAGGTTTCACTCAGATGGCTGGATATCGAAGCCACAGAGCCTAAAAATAGCGCTTGAAGTACAAAGAAATGCTGCAAATACTTTGGGGCAGCACGGTAGCACAGTGGTTAGCACTGCTGCTTCACAGCTCCAGGGTCCCGGGTTCGATTCCCGGCTCGGGTCACTGTCTGTGTGGAGTTTGCACATTCTCCTCGTGTTTGCGTGGGTTTCCTCCGGGTGCTCCGGTTTCCTCCCACAGTCCAAAGATGTGCGGGTTAGGTTGATTGGCCAGGTTAAAATTGCCCCTGAGATGCGTAGGTTAGAGGGATTAGCGGGTAAATATGTGGGGGTAGGGCCTGGGTGGGATTGTGGTCGGTGCAGACTCGATGGGCCGAATGGCCTCCTTCTGCACTGTAGGGATTCTATGATTCTATGATTCTAAGATGACTCCGCCCAGGGTTGAGTCTGATATTCCCAAGGGTGGGAGGTTCGCAAGGCATCAAGACACCCAGTGTTGATCCCACCAGCCGGGAGAGGCACCTAAAGGCAGGTGATAGGTTATTGGTAAAGAATCATGGCAATGGATCCGCTTGGTTATGAGGCACGGTCGAGTCTGGAACAGGGCCACCAGTTTCCTATCAAGTCCGCTTGGGAGATACCATCCTGTGGCAATGCTTCAATCATCTGCAAGCCATGAAGCCCCAAGCCGTTCAGGAAAAATCAATTCCCAGCACACCGGGAACTTTGGAAAGAATTCCAGGCACTCCG